>NW_019174404.1:3310773-3910773 GCF_002260705.1 Seriola dumerili
AGTATAGTAAGGCATAAAAACGTCATAGTATATTAAGGCATAAAATTACATAAAAACGTCATAGAATTGTAAGGCATCAAATGTCATTGTATAGTAAGGCATAAAAATGTGAAAAAAACGTCATAGTATAGTAAGGCATAAATTTTCATAAAAACGTAATTGTATAATAAGCCATAAAAAGTCATAGTATATTAAGACATAAAAACGTCATAGTATAGTAAGGCACAAAAGGCATAAAAATTTGAAAAAACGTCATAGTATAGTAAGGCACAAAAGGCATAAAAATTTGAAAAAACGTCATAGTATAGTAAGGCACAAAAGGCATAAAAATTTGAAAAAACGTCATAGTATAGTAAGGCACAAAAGGCATAAAAATTTGAAAAAACGTCATAGTATAGTAAGGCACAAAAGGCATAAAAATTTGAAAAAACGTCATAGTATAGTAAGGCACAAAAGGCATAAAAATTTGAAAAAACGTCATAGTATAGTAAGGCACAAAAGGCATAAAAATTTGAAAAAACGTCATAGTATAGTAAGGCACAAAAGGCATAAAAATTTGAAAAAACGTCATAGTATAGTAAGGCACAAAAGGCATAAAAATTTGAAAAAACGTCATAGTATAGTAAGGCACAAAAGGCATAAAAATTTGAAAAAACGTCATAGTATAGTAAGGCACAAAAGGCATAAAAATTTGAAAAAACGTCATAGTATAGTAAGGCACAAAAGGCATAAAAATTTGAAAAAACGTCATAGTATAGTAAGGCACAAAAGGCATAAAAATTTGAAAAAACGTCATAGTATAGTAAGGCACAAAAGGCATAAAAATTTGAAAAAACGTCATAGTATAGTAAGGCACAAAAGGCATAAAAATTTGAAAAAACGTCATAGTATAGTAAGGCACAAAAGGCATAAAAATTTGAAAAAACGTCATAGTATAGTAAGGCACAAAAGGCATAAAAATTTGAAAAAACGTCATAGTATAGTAAGGCACAAAAGGCATAAAAATTTGAAAAAACGTCATAGTATAGTAAGGCACAAAAGGCATAAAAATTTGAAAAAACGTCATAGTATAGTAAGGCACAAAAGGCATAAAAATTTGAAAAAACGTCATAGTATAGTAAGGCACAAAAGGCATAAAAATTTGAAAAAACGTCATAGTATAGTAAGGCACAAAAGGCATAAAAATTTGAAAAAACGTCATAGTATAGTAAGGCACAAAAGGCATAAAAATTTGAAAAAACGTCATAGTATAGTAAGGCACAAAAGGCATAAAAATTTGAAAAAACGTCATAGTATAGTAAGGCACAAAAGGCATAAAAATTTGAAAAAACGTCATAGTATAGTAAGGCACAAAAGGCATAAAAATTTGAAAAAACGTCATAGTATAGTAAGGCACAAAAGGCATAAAAATTTGAAAAAACGTCATAGTATAGTAAGGCACAAAAGGCATAAAAATTTGAAAAAACGTCATAGTATAGTAAGGCACAAAAGGCATAAAAATTTGAAAAAACGTCATAGTATAGTAAGGCACAAAAGGCATAAAAATTTGAAAAAACGTCATAGTATAGTAAGGCACAAAAGGCATAAAAATTTGAAAAAACGTCATAGTATAGTAAGGCACAAAAGGCATAAAAATTTGAAAAAACGTCATAGTATAGTAAGGCACAAAAGGCATAAAAATTTGAAAAAACGTCATAGTATAGTAAGGCACAAAAGGCATAAAAATTTGAAAAAACGTCATAGTATAGTAAGGCACAAAAGGCATAAAAATTTGAAAAAACGTCATAGTATAGTAAGGCACAAAAGGCATAAAAATTTGAAAAAACGTCATAGTATAGTAAGGCACAAAAGGCATAAAAATTTGAAAAAACGTCATAGTATAGTAAGGCACAAAAGGCATAAAAATTTGAAAAAACGTCATAGTATAGTAAGGCACAAAAGGCATAAAAATTTGAAAAAACGTCATAGTATAGTAAGGCACAAAAGGCATAAAAATTTGAAAAAACGTCATAGTATAGTAAGGCACAAAAGGCATAAAAATTTGAAAAAACGTCATAGTATAGTAAGGCACAAAAGGCATAAAAATTTGAAAAAACGTCATAGTATAGTAAGGCACAAAAGGCATAAAAATTTGAAAAAACGTCATAGTATAGTAAGGCATAAATTTTCATAAAAACGTCATCATACAATAAGGCATAAAAACGTCATATACAGTAAGGCATAAAAATGTCAAAAAACGTCATAGTAAGTAAGGCATAAAAATGTCAAAAAACGTCATAGTATATTAAGGAATAAAATTACATAAAAACGTCATAGAATTGTAAGGCATCAAATGTCATAGTATAGTAAGGCATACATTTTCATAAAAACGTCATCATATAATAAGGCATAAAAACGTCATAGTATAGTAAGCCATAAAAAGTCATAGTATAGTAAGGCATAAAAATGTCAAAAAACATCATAGTATATTGAGGCATAAAATTACATAAAAACGTCATAGAATTGTAAGGCATCAAATGTCATAGTATAGTAAGGCATAAAAATGTCAAAAAAGTCATAGTATAGTAAGGCATAAAAATGTCATAGTATAGTAAGCCATAAAGAGTCTTAGTATAGTAAGGCATAAAAATGTGAAAAAATGTCATAGTATTGTAAGGCAAAAAAAAAAAACGTCATAGTTGGTAAGGCCTAAAAATGTGAAAAAAGGCATAGTATAGTAAGGCATTAAATTGGCACAGTATAGTAAGGCATACGTTTTCACAAAAATGTCATAATATTGTAAGGCAAAAAAAAAAAACGTCATAGTTGGTAAGGCCTAAAAATGTGAAAAAAGGCATAGTATAGTAAGGCATTAAATTGGCACAGTATAGTAAGGCATACAAATATCTAAAAACATCATAGTATAGTATGGCATAAAAAAGTCATAGTATAGTAAGGCATTAAATTGGCACAGTATAGTAAGGCATACATTTTCACAAAAATGTCATAGTATTGTAAGGCAAAAAAAAAAAAACGTCATAGTTGGTAAGGCATAAAAATGTGAAAAAAGGCATAGTATAGTAAGGCAAAAAATTACATAAAAACATCATAGAATTGTAAGGCAACAAATGACATAGTATTGTAAGGCATAAAAACATAAAAAAGTCATAGTATAATAAGTCATACAAATGTCTAAAAACGTCATAGTATAGCGAGTCATAAAAATGTCAAAAAACAGCATAGTATAGTAAGGCATAAATTTTCAGAAAAATGTCATAGTATAGTAAGGCATAAAAACGCCATAGTTGGTAAGGCACAAAAATGTGAAAAATGTCATGGTATAGTAAGGCATAAAAACGTCATAGTATAGTAAGGCACAAAAATGTGAAAAAAACATCATAGTATAGTAAGGCATACATTTTCATAAATATTTCATAGTATAATAAGGCATAAAAACGTCATCATATAATAAGGCATAAAAACGTCATAGTATAGTAAGGCATAAAAATGTGAAAAAATGTCATTGTATAGAAAGGTATAAAATTACATAAAAACGTCATAGTATTGTAAGGCATCAAATGTCATAGTATAGTAAGGCATACAAATGTCTAAAAATGTCACAGTGTAGTAAGGCACAAATTTTCATAAAAATGTCATAGTATTGTAAGGCATAAAAACGTCATAGTTGGTCTGGCATAAAAACATAAAAAAAGTCATAGTATAATAAGGCAAATGAATGTCTAAAAACCTCATAGTATAGCAAGTTATAAAAACGTCAAAAAAAGTCATAGTATAGTAAGGCATAAAAATATGAAAAAATGTCATGGTACAGTAAGGCATTAAAACAGCATAGTTTAGTAAGGAATACATTTTCATAAAAATGTTATAGTATAGTAAGGCATAAAAATGCCATAGAATAGTAAGCCATAAGAAGTCATTGTATAGTAAGGCATAAATTTTCATGAAAATGTCATAGTATAATAAGGCATAAAAACGTCATAGTATAGTAAGCCATAAAAAGTCATAGTATAGTAAGGCATAAAAATGTCAAAAAACATCATAGTATAGTAAGGCATAAAATTATATAAAAATGTCATAGTATAGTAAGGCATAAAAACACCATAGTTGGTAAGGCATAAAAAGTCATAGTATAGTAAGGCTTAAAAATGTCATTGTATAGCAAGGCATAAAAATGTGAAAAAACCTAATAGTATTGTAAGGCATAAAATTTCATATAAATGTCATAGTATAGTAAGGTATTTAAACAGCATAGTATAGTAAGCCATAAAAACGTGAAAAACGGTATAGTATAGTAGGGCATAAAATGTCATAGTATACCAACATTTTATGTTTTACTATATAGTATGACATTTGATGCCTCATCATAATATGAGCTTTTTTGAAATTTTTTTTGCCCTGCTATACTATTATACTATTTTGGGTGGGTGGCAGGGATATTGTGACCACACCTACGCCCATGAGCACAGCTATAAATGAAACCACTCAGTGGGTAAGTCCCTGTTTATGAATTCATATGTTAGATATGCAAGAGAGAAATCTTGACTTTCATGTCTTTTTCAGGGACTGAGCTTCATAAAACTGCCACCAACCACTTCACTACCACAGTGATGCGTCACAGGGAGGGGCCTTAGTGTGCCCACATCCTATTCCCAACAGCAGACGTGTATCCTGAGCAACTTCTGTAACCACTGATTAGACTAAAGTTACTCAACTGCAGCGTCTGGAACCCATGAGGACCACCTTGCTTGATATTAATATTTGGGTCATGGGAGATTGCAAATCAGATGTTAAATATATAAATATAACATTTTTTCATTTAATGCATTAAGAACACCCACAATGCTCAAGAAAAGAATGACATACTGGTTAGAACTTCTTACAGTATAACCTATATCTGGTGTAACAGACAAGAAAGGAAAGAAAACCTGTGGATTAGACACTTGCATGATTAGACTGGTGTGCTACGCTGTCCTGTACTCTGCCTGTACTGTGAAGAGGGCATGGGTTTTCCCCACAGAGCCCAGGATGGCAACTAGTTAGACCGACTTAACACTTTAAAGCAGCCTATTGGAAGTGAAGTGGCTGAGCTGATCACCAGAGAACGGGCCAATGGCAGGAAAGAGGCTGGCTGTATGTATTGGCGGAGCCTCCAGTAGGGAGGCTGGGGCAGAGCGTTGGGTAAATCCTCAGTAATAGGCTTGGGATTTAGGGGATCCAGTTGGGTAAAATGCAAGATTACAGCTGCTCCACAAACATACATGCAAACTCCTTTTCCTTTCTGCTCTCATTTCTGAATGATATACAATCAGTGTAAATCACTACTAGTTTATCATGGATTAAGCACAGTCCAATAGATTTTTCGTATATCTTATAATATATATATATATATATGACAGGTGCATAAGTTATTTTTGAGTGTGCCATTGCCCAACATTACCATAATATATCTGTGCAAGGTTTCTCTTTAATACCAGTTACTATTCCAGATCATGACATTACTGGTTTTAACAAAACACACACACACACAAAAAAAAATTAGGTTGATTTGGTTTGGTAATGATGATTCCTTCCAGCAGTTAACTACAGAAAAACAACCGAAATTAAAGACACCAATAAAAACATGAAGGACTAAGGATACAAATAACAATTATGATTATTATTATTGATCAATCAGGTTATAATTTACCCTATGATATGACAAAAATAATGACAAATGGCCATCAGATATTACTAGAGACCAAAGCGATGTTTCAAAATGGTTTCTTCATGTCTGACTTAATACCTACAGTAACTCCACAGATGTATGTATGTATTAATGATGTAAGACAGAGAACAACATGCAACTAAGGCTGAAACAATTAGGTCATTAATCTATCAGTCAGTTAGTAGAAAATGAATTGGCAATTATTTTGATGACTGATTAACCATTTAAGCCATTTTCTAAAAAAAAAAGTAAAACATTGTCTAGTTCCAGCTTCTCAAACATGTAGCTTTTCTCAGTTTTATACCACTGTAAATTGAATATTTTGTCTTTAGGAAAGTATGATGGCTATTTGTAACTATTTTTCTGCCTATTTCTAGACAAAAATTAAGAAAATAATCACAAAATTAACAGATAATGAAAATGATAATTATTAAATGCAGATCTACATGCAACTCTTATTAAAATAGTCAGTGAAATAGGAACTGATTAATGCTGTGTTGATTCATTTTGGGAGAGTTTCACAAAGCAAGTTCCTACAGAGATAAAGAGTTTTCTTTCACTGCAGCAATAACATTAACACACAGAGAGGAGAGACTCTTACTGTTGCTGGACTTGAGGTCCCTGTGAATAATGGGGACGATGGCCTGACTGTGGAGGTAGTGCATGCCCCGGGCGATCTGCACGGCCCAGTCCACCAGCGTGCAGGGAGGGATGCGTTTCCCCGCCAGGGCCCGGTTGAGGGGGCCGCCCCGGGCGTACTCCATGACCAGACACAGGTTGGGCTCCTGCAGACACACCCCCAGCAGAGCCATGATGTTGGGATGGTTGAGCATGGCGAAGAGCTTGGCCTCCTGACGCACGCTCTCCAGAGTTTGCTCGGCGTCCTCATCCGGATCCCGGCGCGCTGCCTTCACTGCCACCTCTGAGCCACGCCACACTGCGCGGTAGACTTTCCCAAAACCACCCACCCCGATGATTTCCTCCAGGGTCAGCTCTGAGAAATCAATCTCCAGGACTGAGGAGAGATGCAAAAGAGGACAAAGTGAGTGGCAGACAAAGCTGACATCATTTCTATCTTTAAAGTGGCGTTCCAGTTTTGCTCAAAGCCATCAAAGACATTAAAGGTCAGAGCCAGGAATTCACTATTTTACTCAAGGATCCCAAAACCAGGTCATTCGGTTGAAGGATGCTTCCTCAAAGCACTAAGCCACCCTGCTGCCCCAAATTCAGAATCTAGTAGAACTATCCCTCCTGCTATTATACAAGGGTGAGCAACTGTCCTGAAATGTGGCAGGTCCGTTTGGAGAAGCAAGAACGGACGGGGAGAAAGGACGACAATCCTCTTGTGTTTAAACGAAAGGAGTGTTTGATGATGTGAACAGGAGCCTGTGTGTCTTGTGTTTGGACTGTAGCTACAAATGTTCATGTTGTGGATTCCTAACAGTCTACTCAGCAGACTGACCTTGATGAATATTTCAGGTGGGATGGTATGTGAAAGTAGGCCAGCTGCCTCTGAAGACATGAAAGCCGACAAAGACTGACACAGCCGACAAAGACAGCTGAGGCTGAGTGGTCCACCCAAACAATTTAAACCCTCTTAGAAGCCTGTTTATGCTTAAATGTACGTGTAAGGTCTGTTTGTGCTGAGCATCCTCTTGCCACATAGCTCACAAAAAGCAGTAAGAAGTGAGAGTGTTTACACTCTGGCCTTCACAGCACAGTCTGCTGGCATGTAGCTGCTTTTCATTCTGCTTACTGTATCTCTCTGAGGCCTTGGCTGCACATTTAGCTGCAGACACTTTCTCTCAACAAGCACTACTTGATATTTCCTTCTCTCTTGCTGCACAGTTTTGGTGCAAACACCATCAGTCACTGTGAAAATGAACGCAGACCAAGCATAACAAAGATTCCTGTTATATCTCCTGACAATAGGTTGTTGCCTGTGCAGGACTTGCAGGTACGTGTCCAGTTCCTGCTGAGGATACCGCACACATTGTGCATTGTAATTTGAGCACAGAGGCGGGGTGACCGCGGCTGGCTGTTTGTTTGACAGGCGCTGTGATGAATAATGGTCCTGAAGCTGGAGGATGCTTGGACCAGCCAGTTTCTAGGCCAACAGGAGAGCGCTGCGCCTGCCATGACACAGCAGTCTCATCGTGGGTTTCTGTGGCCTTCGAACAAAAGACAAGGGAAGACTCTGCCCTGTGCTGAGTTTTAGTGATAGCACATCCATTTCATCAGTACAGTGATGAAGCACAATAGGATACTCACGGTGCAGAGGAGGCACCGAGTACTGCTGCTCCGAGGTGTCCCGGATTTCCTCCGGGATGCCATTCCCTTTGCTCACATAATTAGACGGGAAAATGCCAACCCGGTCTGCTATCATACCGGTCCACCAGCCCTCGTCTCCCGACACCAGGGAGTCCTTGGACAGGACCTCCACCAGGTCCCCCCTCCTGAGGCTGAGCTCATCGTCCGCAGTCGCTTCATAGTCGAACACGGCCGTCCAGAAACCCGGCGCAGCGGGTCCCGCATCCCGCGCGGCGCTGATCCCATTCTGCGGTGTCGGCCAGCGAAAAACATCTGCTTCTGCTTCTTCCGATGAGGACACGCACGCCTTGGGACTCAAACTATTGTCCAAAGCGGGTTTGAAGACATCCATGGACGCGATCCATAGGGGCGACCTGGATCACTGCAGGCGCATCCACCTGACGCGGCTGTGCTGGCGGCTCGAAGCGCCCTGCGTCTGCACACACAAACACACACACACGCGCACACACACACGCACACACACACTCATACACACACACACATACACAAAGCTAAGTAGCGGCTAATCCCGCACACAAACCCTGCAGGAAACTGGAGGCACCATTCTGCCGCATCGCCCGCCTTTCAATCACCGCTGGCTGCTATCAAACACACGGCAGCAGCTTGATGATTTAACGCACAGTCCAACACCCAATCATCGCTGTAACTCCTGGAGCGCACTAGTCTTTATTTTAAGCCAATTGTGCCAACGTGCGAATCATCCCCGGCTCTCTATTGGTCCACAGACACGTCAGCAACAGTTTATCTCCCGCCCTCCTCTAAGCGTCAAACGCTGGTCACCCTTCACACAGCATGAACCTGCTCCTCGCCAACTGTACACACACAAGGAAGCTGTTGATTTTCTTCAAATAGTCTCCTTTATTTAGTTACAGACCCCCCCCCCTCAAAAAAACAAAAATAAACAAAACATAACAAAATATTCAACTCAAGGTGAAAGTCCATGCACAATTCCCTGAAATAAAAACAGAATTCATTTAACAAGGAGTAAAAAACAGTCCACATAAACAATCAAATGAACAATTCCCAGTGTTTCAGTGACGTGATGAGAGGACACGGAGTGTGTGCATGTGTGTGTAGTTGAAAATCCAATCAAAAGTACCTCCTGAATCTCAAAGGATTTGTCTTTACTTGATTAAATTTCAACTTGCTCACGAAAAAACAAACAGATAAAGTCTAAATGTTGTGTTGTAAGACATCAGGAATATACTGTAGCTTAGTTACTGACACATTTCACAAGGATCTGTTTGCACATGAGGTGTGTGCATGTGTATGTATACATTGTTAGTATTAGTATACTACATACAGAGGTGCTAAATATGAGGCGACGTGTGTGGAAGCCCATTTCTGCCAGGAAAAGGAAAAATAGATGAAAAATTTGACATGATTAAAACCAAACTGCTTAAAGTAAGTCAAAGAACAGTAAGACCAAATAATATCTTATTAAGTCAATTATAAAATAGTAAGTCAAAGGTTTGATCATTTAAGCCTAAGGAAGGAATTTGACTTAAATTATGAAATAGTCAAAATTATTGTCAGGGTTTGGTGGTAAGTAGGAGCCAAATGCAGCCAACACACGGGAGACGGTGCAGACAGGTTTATTTACCAAAATAATAAACATGAACCGAGGACGTGAACAAACCCAGAACTAAACAGCCGGACCGACACAGACAAAGGGGAGCACAAAGACTATATAGACAAGGGAGGCAAGGGTGATTGAACACAGGTGAAGCACATTAGGGCAGGACAGACAATCACCACAGACACAGGACCAAGACAGGAAGCAAAAAACTGAGACACACCAGGAAACAGATTACAAAATAAAACAAGAAGTGCAAAAAGTCCAAACAAAACTAACAAAAGGTGTCTGCCATATCAAACCATGACAATTATGAGATAAAAAAGTAAAAATGATAGTTTATTGAAAAGGAAATGAGTTAGTAAGAATAATGTTCACTTGACTTTTGAGTCAAAAACATTTTACCATAAGTCATAACTATGAAATAAAGAGTCAAAAATATGAGATGAAAAGTCAAAATCTTAGCTTATTAAATGTAAATAACAAGATAGTAAGTCAAATTTATGAGACAAAACATTTAACTTCTATTTGTATTATTTTTCTGGCAGAAACAGGCCTCCAGATGTGTGACATCTGAGGGTTTATTTTGCTTTTGTTTTGAGTTTTACTGTGAAAACTTTTATTAGACAGTCGCAGCGGCAGCTTGTTTCCCATCAGGCACCAAATAAAAACTTCTGATCTTAAGCGTGTGAGAGAAAGAGTGAAGTAAGGTGAGGAAGACAGGGAAGAAAGGTTAGAAAATACCCTTTGATGCTCAATTAAGCTTTAATGTACCTGAAAATGCCTCCGTGAGACATTGATATCAACAAAAACGTCTCTGCAGCTCACAGGATCGTTGCCTCAGTGCCGTTTCTTTGTGTCAAATCCAAATTTGGAATTTTCTGTGGTTTGTAAAATGTAAACAAAGCCGCCTGCTCTTGGCCACTTTAACAGCAGTATGAAAAACACACAACACACCATACACAACAGGCAAAATAAAACATGACCTGAGCGAACACAACCAGGAAGCTTTGTTAGATATGGTTGGAGATTTGAAGTGAAGTGGAATCAACAGACATGGAGATAATTACGGTGTAAAGTTACGAGTTACTAGACAATGGACTGGTTTCACAGAAATGGAGTCAAAAGTAGCTGCAAGCTGAAGAAAAGGATGTTTTAAATGACACAAAGTGATTCCGTCACTCGGCTTCGAGACTGGATGAGAACAGAAAATTGAAAAAACAAGAATCAGGGGTCATTTCCAAATAAACATTTCTCTAGAGTAAGTCTTCTAAAAGGAAATCCACACCTTCGGTTTGGGCCGTCACACTTGTGCTTTTTCACCGCAGCATACAGCGTCTTAATAGCAGCACGTTCTGCCACGTCCCTGTCGTTACGTGATACGTTAAAGAGATCATGTCATCTTGGGGGGAAGTACTAGGGTTTGTTTGTGACGACAAAAATACAGTGTGAACAGGCAGTAAATGAGTCTGCTCTCCTAAATTCCTGAAAAGTTAATTCTGTGACAGTGGCAATATGATATCAAGAACACAGTTTTTTTTTCCCAAAATCTGCAAGTGGACACATAGATTCAAAGACACAGAGGTGAGATTTAAGTCAGTGAAGCCAGTGTTTTGCTTATGAACCAGAAAGTTGCTTTTATTCCACAGTAAAAGAACAAAACGGGTTGATCTCAAAACATCGTCAGCTTTGGAAATTTGCTTTTTTATTTTGACATCTCATTGCAGGCCAGGAAAAAACATACCCATCCATTAAAATGTGCCCCTTTTCTGTTACACACACACACACACCAAAAAAAACAAAACAAAACAAAAAAACAAAACAAAAGTTAAAAGAATAGTTTTCACCTCGTCACTGAAGCTTTCCTCAGTGTCTCACAACATCATCAAACACAAATCTAACTACTGTACGGTGACATTTCACTTCCATCCTGCAGCCTGAGGAAAAAAAAGAAAAAGAAAAAAGACTGGTGCCTTGAGAAGTGATGTGTACGATAAATAATTTGTTTCTTTTACAGAATTAAGATATGTATTCTTTAAGACAGAAATGACAGAACCAATTTAAGAGTCGTGCCCTTTTGTGAAGACCAACAACAAACGCCGCCTGTGCACACGAGTGCGAGGAGGAGGACGCACAGCCTGGCTTCAGCAGGCAACATGCACAGCACACAAACACACACACACACACACACACAAACACACACACACACACTGGCCGACGCTCAGCTCAACACATCCCGGCAGATAAAATCAAGAATACAACCAAATAAACAACACAAGTAGCCACTTTAGGCAAAGATAACAGTAAGAGCACTGGCACTTCCTTGTCATTGTAAAAACCCGCTGAACTCAAGAGTGAAAATATTTTTCTGTTGCAGGATCCGAACAAAGGAAAGGGCGACGCCATGAGCCTCAGCGGCTCAAAAGATATGAGAAAAACTTGAGAACTTCACACTTCCACTGACACTGGCTCAGATGAAGCGACTGCAGATAACCTGTAGATGAGATGTGAGAGTCGTGTTGACATGCTTTACCCCCCCCACCCCCACCCGCACCCCCCCCAGGACACCTATACTGTGTCTATGTAAACATACACTGAAAAAATTATGTACATAATGTGGGTTTGTGTTGCCTCTGAACGGGACAGTCAGCCGTCTTAACTGTCCTCCCTCTAATGCAGCAGTGGACCCGTTGCTCTACTCCGAATGTGTGTGTGTTTTATATATAAGAGAGAGAGAGAGAGAGAGAGAGAGAAAGAAAGAAAGAGAGAGAGAGGGGGAGAGAGGGGGAGGGGGGGGGAGAGAGGGAGGGAGAGAGAGAGAGAGAGAGAGTGAGAGAGAGGGAGTGAGGTGAGCAGGTGTGGTCCAGGGCCGGGGAAAGATCATCCGATTTCAGCCACGAGACGTATTTACAGCGCTGCTCACCACACAGGAAGAACACTGAGGAAGAGGAGGAGGAGGAGGAGTGCTAATAGAGAAGTAGAAGAAGGGACGACCACAGGGACTGGAGATTGACATCCCCCTTGTGGAAATACAGTGTCACTGCCACTCACTGTCTTTTCTTTTTTTTTTCTTTTTTTTTGAAAAACTTTTTCTTTTTTGTATTTTTTTTTAAAACAGATGTTGCATCCCACCTCTTTGGTAATCTTGGGTGATTTTTAAATTAGCCAAGAATTGACTGATTATATACTAATATACACTTTATGCAAATTAAGTAATAAACACTTTTTTTTTCTTTTTTTTTTTTTTTTTACTGCTCTTGGGATTTCAAACGACTAATTTTTTTTTCTCTCATTTTAAAAACAAAGCACCAGTCATGTGTTAAACAGCATTCAGTATCAATATGAGGCTACTTTCAGATTCAACCTGGAGCTACCTGCTGCCCTGACGACCACAGCGGCCGCTCCACAACGCTCCTTCACTGAAGAGTTTCAATCCAAAATAAAACATCACTGACGTCCACTCTTCACATAACGACCAGGAGCAGAGTTGTGATGTTCAATCGTAATAAATCAAAACAACAACAACATTTCTGAAGATGGATTCACCTTGATTTTCTGTGTTGATTTTACTTTGTTCAACCTGCACTAATCGTTTATTTTATGTTAACACTAAATCAAACGCAAGAGGTGTTGCTCATAATTATGAGCACAAAGATTATTATTATTACTCAATTCTTTAGCTGTATTGAGCATTTGGCCTCTTTTAGCTGATTGTTTTGGGCTTAAATTAGCTCGTCACTAATGGTGACAGATATATTATTATATTATATTTGGCAAAAATAGAGAGAATATTAAACTTAAGTTCAGAAGAACGACTCCAAATGGTTCCATATCTACTAATTGTACACTGTCAGTGGCTATTTGCTAACATATTAGCCATAGCAACTTTACAAAGAGCCAAAGTGAAACTATAACTTATGGGTTTTGTATAAACATGTAAACATTATTCAAAACTACGCTGACACTGTAAAATGTCGGCCTGGAATATAACCTTAGTCAACAATACGTCATGTAATTCACTCCGTTTCTTGAGACAGGGAGGGTAAAAAACAAGAATGAAATATTGTTGTTCATTTAATATTTCTGTTTTTTTAGCAATGTTTAACAAACAAAATGTCCCATAAGCCCTAGAACCTCGGGTTTTTTCAAAAAGTCGCAGAGTGAGGCGTTAATAACAGTAGGACAGAGAAGACTGAACGATGATGTTGTTTTCAGTCAGCAGTGATTACAGCTACAGAGCTGGAAAAATTACACTATTAGAGAATATTGTTGTTGTTTATCATGGATATGGAAGAAACCAAGTTACAGTGACGTGACGTACTGGTACATTTTTATAGGAGCTACAGCTTTTTGTGTGTTAACAAATAATTTGTTGTTTAAGTTTGTTAAGATCACAAAAGTTTAAACTTAATAAATACACATTTATTTTTTTTAAAATTGGAGGGTGAAACCTGATAAAGATGAAAGAAACCTTTCATTAGATTGCACTGATACAGAAGCTAGTAGAGCAGCAGCTAGCATCTCGTGGCAGCAAGACTTTGGCTTTCTATAAGGTTATAATATGGCGGATGATGTGTTTAGAGCTGCAACAATGATCAAACGATTAGTCAATTGACAGAAAAATAGTCGACAATTATTATCAATTTATCATTTGAGTCATTTTTCAAACCAGAAATATCACAGTAATTGCTGTTTGTAATCCCACACATGGGAAGATTTCCAGCCTTTCTCTGATCTCTGTAAGTGTTTGCTGAACATCTTTGGGTTGGTGGCTGCTGGTCAGACAACACATGCTGTCTGAAGACTCATATCAGACTGTTGGGAAATGTGAAGCCACATTTCCCACAATTTTTCTTACATTTTTATAGACAGTTAATTGAGAAAATTACCTCCAGATTAATCAATAATCAAACAATAATGCAAAGAATTACTAGTCGCAATTTTAGTCGTGGTTTTCAGTTTGTTCTGCTGTGGCCAAAAATCTACTGATGCAGCTTTAAAAACATTTCTCCACCACTTTGGAGAGAAACTCTTGAGCGGAGCAGAGCTGATGACTGGTCAGTGTGGGCAGCTGCAGCGAACGCCTCTCCCTCCACAGGCACTCTGTTCAGTCCATAGTGACACTTTTAATATGGGCCTTTTGCACATGTACAAGTAGAAGTCTCCATAAATAGAACTATACAGCAAAGTGCATGGATGGAACAGTACAAAAATACCTCTGAATTTATCTCTGCAGCAACACGTTGTTTTGTTTGTTTTGTTTTTTTTGTTTGTTTGTTTGTTTTTTTTCTTTTTTTTCAGATTTCTGATTGAAAAGGTGAAAATTCGAGTGAGACCAAGATATCAGTAAATAAATAAAATACAATGTCATACTTTTACCTAGGCAAGATACATAACTCTTAGAAATGTGAAGACATCGTTCCAGTATATAGTTTGACCCCCCCTCCCCGTCCCGCTTAGCCACAGCAATCCTCTGTTGTTAGAGCAGAAGGTGACCACATTTAAACAAATATTCAAAATATACAGAAAATATGGAAATATATTATATATAGATACGTATAGAGTACGGAAGTAATGTCCAGGGCAGTTTGACCATGTTCACTGTGTCCACCTCTTCCTCCTCGCCTGTTTGAATGGTGATTCATCTGCCAGTATGAACTGTCACTGTCGCTCCTCTTCTTCTTCTTCTTCTGCTTCTTCTTCTTTGTGTGATTTCTGAGAACTCTGCAATGCTCCTTAGGAAACTATGCAAATAAAAATAAATACTATGAATCCATCCCACTGTCACTCATAACAACATATTTCCATTTATGATATAATCTTTTGCTATTCCTTAACATAGATCAGAAAATAGTTCTTTGATTCCTCTTTTATATGTGTGTGTGCATGTGTGTGTGTGTGTGTGTGTTTATTTATTTTTTTTTTGTTTGATTTATTTTTTGCGTTTTTATCCCCAAAATACTTTTTAAAAAAAGTCGTTCTCGTCAGATGTTGAGAAAAATATAGACCTCTGATTAACTCAACTCTCTCCGGATATAAGACTGCAGTCTCTTCCAGTGGAATGCAGGACCACCTGTCGGCATCGGCATCTTCTGGATTTGGTGGTAACCCAATCCCAACTGTAAGCACACTCGCGCGGGCTCAGGACAGCTCTCCTGTCAGCCAGGGCGAACAGGCCTGTCGGCACTAGAGGGCAGGATACACACCTCCAAGCATCCTTACAGAGGGGGTTGAGGGAGAGAGAGAGGGAGAGGGAGGGAGGTGTCTGGGAAAACCCCGGGTTTACCTCTCCTGTCCTTCCACACCACACAAGACTGACCCAAATTCCACAGTGAGAATTCACTCTTTTACCTCTGAAGTTGTACTTTAAACCCCTGTGTGTTTGTTTTCTCTCATGCTGAAGTCTTTCCCGTTTAGAAGCCCTCTATATGACAGTAGGCCTCCAGACTGGAGAAGAGGATGTAAAGGAACCAGAGGCTGAAAAAGAAGGCTGACGTGGCCAGTCTGTGTCCCCGGGGCCCGCCCAGTTCTCCTCCGATGTGGGCCCGGCGCCGGTAAAGCAGCACCGAGATGGCCAGGAAGGCGAAGATGGTGAAGAGCGTGACGGAGAAGGCCAGCGAGCCGGCTTCCACCACGAACGGCTTCCCTTTCATGTGCCAGTAGATGGCCGCCACCGACCAGGCCATGCCGATTCCCAGGAAGACGTTGACGGCGTTGCTGCCGGTCACATTCCCGATGGAGGCGTCTGCGTAGGTGTCCTGGACGGCTGCTACCTTACTGGCAAAGGTGTCTGTGGGGACAGAAGTCGGTTGTCATGACGGTTTCACTTTGATTGAATGATTTTAAAAGTGAGCAGGAGGATCATTCTTGACTTTGTGAAAATAGTTAGGTGCATTTAGTAGCTTTCAGCTGATGTTTCAACTGCATCTCATGGTCTTCATCAGCAGTATGAACTTTGGTCACATGATAGCAGGTGGTGTATATGGGGAAGGTACGGTGGCCCTGAGAGCTCGACGCACTGCAGCTTAAGAAAACACCTGCAGAGACACAAATGCGCCGCAAAACAAGTCCTACAACACAACAGGTGTTTCCACGGGGACACTGAAAAGTGATGAACCTGGCTGGGAACAAGTGCAGCCCCGCCAGCTCTCAGGGCCGCCGTAGGAAGGGCGATCGTCAACCCCACCTAGACGCAAAGACGGTCTTCGGCTTAGACTGAAGCTGACCTAACTGCTTCTGCTGATGAAGACCACAAGATGTGGCTGAAAGCTGTCTTTGTCAAACTATTTAGAATGAGGTTCTAATATCTTTCTGACAAGATATATTAAGGAAAACTTCTTCCTATAACAATGAGTCTGACACACATGGACACGTACAGATTGAACACATCAAGGTGTAATGCAGCGTTTTGAAGTGTCTGGAGGATTTGAAGTTTGACTCCTCGTGGTGGCCACTGTTGGGCAGTAACGTATGACTTAGTAACATGTTACAGTAATGTGACGACTTCTTTACTTTTATCAGTAATGTGTGAGTAAGTTTAAGTGTAAGGGATTACAATTTGCGATTCAGTCATTACATCAGAGTTACTAATCCCAGTGGCGCTCTGTTACTTGTTACTTGTTATTTGATGGCGGCCTGTTCACTGTCTTACTGGGCAGACTGGTCTGGGGTGTGGTGGAGGTGCAGCGTAGATGGCAGACGAATAAACGCGACTCCGGCTAATTCCAGAGTTGTCTTATCTAAATTCTGTGTTCACCTCTGTTTCAGAGTCGCAGGGTGTGGGACGGAGCTTGTGAGGTCAGGACTGTGTGCGGTCACAGGGGCTAAGCTAACTGCTGGATGGTCTTTGCAGAGCTGCCAGCCCGTTAAAACTGCAGGGTCTTGTTTTCTATTTGCACGTGTTAAACGGGTGCAGACCACTTGGTGTAATGAGAGTACCATAGCGAGTGATGTAACACACTGCTTTTGCTGCTGAATAATTAGGGGAATGTATTGTTATTACTTTCTCAGTGAGTAGTGTGTGATGAGCAGCCAAATAAAAAGAGAGAAAAGCTTCTGTCATCAGTATGAAAACAATGTGAAAAGATGCCACAGTCACATTCACAGTCTGCACACGGGGAGCTTTGAACATCACATTACTGCTCATTCCTCCACAGAGATACTTTACAGTTCTTGTAAACAAAGGAGATCATCATGACGATAATGCCACATTCATGTCACTTTGTTTAAACTGTAATTATGAGCAGCCCCCAAAACCGTTTCTCTCAGTCTCTCTGCTGTAATTATAAGTTGGAGATATTAGGAATTTGTTTTTGACAGCGACAGTATCTCCCACAACAACCGACAACCTGTGGCATCGCAGTTACATCTGAATAATAATATGAAGACAAACACAAGCGATTCAGTTCATTTGAAAGGAGCGAAACACCGTCTGAATGAGTCGATGGGTGTGTGAAGGTCGTCTGTGCTTTACTCTTTGTTTGTTCACAATATTTATAATAGGTTTTTATGACACCCCCATCCCCCAAAAAAAGAAATAGTAATGATTTATTAATGCCGCACATAGGACCTTTAATAAAAGAAAACGCTGACAGAGTCCAACTTCTCGGTGACATATTGCTCCTGTCGGGTGAAAATGTCAGTTTGGAGGAAATAAGAATATCGGCCGTCTTGATGACAAAGCATGTTTCCTCATGAAGTCACAGTTTTCCTTTCAAACTATAAAAGAACAATATCATCCATCAACTGACCTAAAAAAACTGATTTACACGTTACAAACATGAAGATACTGAATCTTTAAGTGCCACAGCTGGACTCACCCGGGACAGATGTGCCGAGTGCCACAAACACCACAGCGGTGACCGAGTCTTTGAGGCCGATGGTGCAGCCGAAGTGAGACGCCAGGTCGCCGATGACGGCCGTGAGCAGGCCGATGATGATGATGGAGATGATGAAGCAGGCCCAGCCGTTCAGGTAGTCCGTGGGAGGAACGCAGGCGAACAGGACCTTCCAGAAGACGGTGAGGAAGTGCATGACGTAGTCGAAACAGGACGGCAGCCGCTCTTCCCCCGTGTCCTCTTCGTCCTCATCTAATGGTCAGAGGTGGGGCCGAGCGGGGGGAGGAGGGAGTCGAGGAGGGGGAGGGTGAAAGGCGAGACAGATTGAAGTGTAACCGGATGACAGGAGAGAGCGGAGCGGCACAGAGGACGAAGAGATAGCAGAATATTTGGGCAAAGATAAAGAGAGAGGGGTGACGGAGGGGAAGTGAATATTAAGAGACGGGACGGGGAGCGAGGAAGAACAGAGCGATGGAGGATGATGAGGCAGAAGAGGGTATGACAAGGAGAGAATGATGACAGATGATAAAGCACAAAGTTGAGAGGGAGCAGAGAGGGTAAAGAGTTGGGAAAGAGTGGAGAGATAAAGGATCGATAAAGGAGATAAGGGATGACAGAGAGGGGAAGGAAGAGAACAACAATTCTCACATTTTTCAGCCTGAGACATCGTCATACAGTTTCACTGCAGCCTCAGGTTATTGTTATGTATATTCAACTCTGAATACATATCTAGATTAATAACTGCCACAGGGAGCGAGACATTTTTAATGAATTAAAAGAGCTGCATGTTTTTGCAAATGAAGTTTAGAGACAAATAGATTTCACCGTCACTTCAGTTTGTAGGTTATAAACTTTGGTTTACTCTTTAATATTCACATTCATTAATAATTCAGGGTTTCTAACCTGGTTTCTCAAACTCCTCTCTATTAACTCACTTTGTGGGTGAACAACTCTCAGTATCAGGTTAGTCTGGGCTCCAGGCTTTTGGCTGTTGGCTCAGTTTGTGCGTAAACAACTCGCACATCGTGTCCCAAATCCAAACTACAAACTGTCTGTAAGCAGGTTTTGAGAATGTCAAGTGTTCACAGTTCACATGGTGTCAAAGCACGGACTGTAATAAACATGGTCGAATATTAGCATGTGCTGCTGATGGAGAGTATTCTCAGGAAAAACATTTTGATGTCTGTTGCATCATGTCGTGTCAGAAAAAATCATCAAATATGTTGATTTCTTTGTAAATACACTGTTAAAACAGTATGAAGTTTACACTGTACAAAATCAGTATGTGGTATGAATTTGGCCCATACACAAATGTAACACACATATACAGTATAAGAATATACAGTATAAATAAAAACATATATGTAAAAGTTATATATGAAACCTACTAGAAATTGGAACGATAGTTTTGTGTATTTGGTGTATTTGCACCTTGTTGGCACCAAGTGGTCAAAGGGAGATTTCCTACAACAGATTTATCCATCGCACCAGCTGTTTGTTCTGTCAAAGTGAGCCTGAACAAGGAAATGAACCCCTGCTCACTCTCTGGATAAAAGCATCATCTTATATCAGCTAAAAGTGTGAATGTAAATGGTTGTCCTCGTCATTGTGGAGGGCGTCCTCTGTGTCCCAGCGGCTCACAGGAAACTCAGCGGACAGGCGCAGGGACACCGTGCTGATTCAAAGTGTCAGGCCATGTGAGCTGCATGCATTTTTCAACCACGAGTGGATCATGAAAAAATAAAGAGCACCGCTGGATTAAATATTTCAGCACCAAAGTCATGGACCGAGGCCTTCGCCACGTTCACTTCACGGTGGCTGTGACTGCGGCGGACAGAGCGGCAGCCGCACTGCAGGCTGCAGGAGGATCTGATGCCGCCACCGCCGCTGCCGCCGCCGCCGCCTGACGTGATGGATGAGTTTTCTCTCACGTACATGAGATTATTCCAGTGCTTCAAGAGCTTTGCTTTCCAGGAGGACGCGGCTGATATGAGTTTTTGAAGGCTGATACTGGCACCAATAGTTTTGGACTGAAGTCAGTGATAAACAGTATTGTGAGCTGCTGATATTCTACGGCTGTAAGTTTGACGGTGGAAAAACTTTTTGTCCTTGTATAAAAGTTTAGTGAATAGTTTGACATTTTGGAAAATACTATTATTTGCTTTCTGGCTGAGGGTTCGATACGAAGATTGGTAGAAGCTGGAGCCAGGAGAGTTAGCTTAGCTTAGCATAAAGACTGGAAACAAGGGGAAACAGCTAGCCTGGCTCTGTCCAGAAGGTAAAGGGATCTGCCTACCACCCACTTCTAAAGCTCCATAATTAACTTATATTATCATACTATTTATCTTGTTTGTTTCATCATCACAAAAACTGTTGGTCTTCATGCTAAGCTAACCGTCTCTGGGTTCCACCTTCATATTGAACAATAATATATCGTCTCATCTAACTCTCCACACGAATCAAATTAAGTGCTAAAAAGCAGCTTTCATACTGTGGGATGATAAAATCTTAGATTAGCAGCTCAAATTTACTCATTGGTCATAATGTCGGCAGATAACAAAACTCAATATTTACAACAATATCAGTAATTATCAATAATAATAAATAACACGCCAAGACAATTTGACCCATGTGTCATAAAACTGTCCAACCAGGAATCACTTATAGATGCACAAGTGATTCATAAAAGATAAAAGACTGGCATGTTCAAGGAGGGAAACTTTGAGGATCCTGATGTCAAAAAGAAGCTAACATATTCATTCACATTTGTGTCTTGCTTTGTTTCTGCTGGAGAAAGTGCCGCCGAAAACACTGTGGATTCTTACATTACCTGCACTGACTGTAATGGCCTCCATGAACTGGTCTCTCCAGGAGTTTGTTCCCACCACCAGAGCCAGGTTGGTCTTCTTGATCAGCTTGTCCACTGTGCTCTGTGTGACACAACGCCAAAACAACAACACCAATCCGTCCATTATTACCTCAGTGACGGGAATCTGCATTCAGAGAGACTGATACAGAGAAATACACGAGCTCCGCCACATGATGGCAGTGACATCCAGTTCCAGGCGGCACGAACCTTTATTCGATGCATGATAAAAGCACCACACCAGAAACAAATATGGTGGGACTGTTTTTGGTTGAGGAGGTTAGACGAGGCATATAAACCGTATCTCCTCCAGCAGTACATCTATGTGGGCTGGGACGCCTCTGAAGAGCAACAGTACCCTTCTGAAATTAGAAATATGCAGCTGTTCTTCCATGCAAGGTGGCAGCTGGTTAGTTAACGTGATCTCTTATCTGTTTCGACTGCATGGAAAACACCGGTTCCAGCTGTAATTATCAGGCATCTCAGGCTGCGTTTGCTCTGTTTGAAGATGAAACCTTTCTCACCTTAAACTCGTATGATTCCTCAATAATGACTTCCAGCTTGGAGTGTTCCCCCAGCACCGGTTTTCCCATCTCCGCGATCCGCTTGGCTTCCTCCTCGTCAGATGTCAGCTTCCTGTCTGGCACATCTGGGCGCAGGGGGAGCAAAAACAAAAAAAAAGGAAAGAAAGAAAGAAAAGAAAAGAAATCACATTGAGAACGACGGCAATCAACATAAGAGGATGCTCAGGTGATTATCATGTGTCATACTCAGCCACGGTATGAACATCAGACGGCTGCCTTACTGGTGACAGTTTGAAGTTATCCCGCCTTCATAATGTTCAGGCTTAAAATTTCAGATTTGTTTTATGTGCAGCATTTAAAGCACATCTATAAGATTGATTGTCGCACTGTTTACTCCATTAACACTTTGCAAGAGCTTCCTCTGTGTCCGATGGTTTGGTGGCGTTCCAGCCTTGTTGTGTAAAGGTTAGATAAACTTGCGTGCTTGACTGATCGACACACAAACACAGCAGATGCAAATATTGGGTGCAAATCTTTTTCTTTTTGATTTCCCATTATTCTGTTTTTCTTCCCGAATGTTGGAGGTTACAAAGTCTTTTTAGGTTCAGACATGACAATAAAAGGTCATGCAGAACTTCCAGAGAAAGCCATTCATTTTCAAAAGGGCCACTTCATCCAAATCACAAAAACACTAATTTTCCCTGATTATACTTCAGCCAAAGTTTTGACATCCACCACCGTGATACACAGCGTCCATGTCATTTTGTTGAATTTCCCAAACTCACCAGCAGCGAGTGACTGAACGAGTTTTCCTTTTTCCCATTAATCAAATAATAAAAACATGTTCATTTAGAGCGTTTTTATTTAGTAAGACGACGTGCAACATTTTGTCAAGATGCACATATCTCATCCACACCTGTCGCCATTTTTCTGTATGCAGAAAGACGACGTTTACGTTCTTAATCCCAGCCCTCTGATTGGTTCACTATTGGTCCACCAGGCGGAGGAGTGGCTGAACAAACACAACAAGATACGGGCAGCGACTCAGTGGATCAGAACCAGCCTAAACACAGAGAAGGTGAATAGAAGCACAAAGAACTGAAACTGTGGCAAATGAATAGACCTGAATAGAAACATGTCAAGAGATCTATTTCCATGACAACTGAGCAAACTCCATCTGCTGATGAAGTCTGGCATTGTTTTGCCAAGAGCTTTCGTGCTTGTTTTTTTTTTATTTTTTTTTAATTTTATTTGTGTGAACTGGCCCTTTAAATCTAACACTGTATCATCATTACTCTTCGCCATAGGTTTGCAGAGCTGAGCCACACTGATGAAATTGGGTGCAATACAATAAAAACCAAGCACTTTCAAGGCTTTCCATTCACTGTCAAAACTCTTTAAGGCCTTATTTCAGTTTTTTCCATATTCAGAGTGATTCCCGAGGACTGCGGACGTCCTGACGCATCCCTCTATCTGCCTATCAGACGTGTCCTGTGTGGCTCTGCTGCAGAAAGAAGCCACAATGCCTCCCAGAGTTCCCGAGCGCGCCGCAAAACTACAAAGAGCTCCATAACATCAATTCTGTGCTGTCGAACTCTATCAAGAAGAGGCGGCTGTGCATCCAGAGGCCTCTCATCCTGCTCCGTGTGTGACACCCCCACTGAGCCACCTGGTGCAGAGACCTTGTCATCTTTTATACGAGCCCCCGAGTCCCAGCCTGCTGCTCTTTGCTGACAACACGCTTACCATTAAATATTAACATTGCCATTAAAGATCACAGCCAAGTCCCCTTGATAGGAGGACGTGTCGGCGAGCGCACACACACACACACACACACACTCACACACACAGAGGCATGCATAATATACCGGCGTATGAGTGCCTGCACACACACACACACTTTTCAAAGCTAAATCAATTACACACCCAAGACAGTGTGTACCCTCAAGTCCTGACGGGATTTCTTTTGCTCATGTTTAAAATTTGATTATCCAGCCATTCCCCTGCTCCGCGCTGCACCACGACATGACACTACTTCCCTGACAAGGATGTTGAAAAAAAAATATATAACACAATCACACAAAGGTAATTAAATTTCTAATTTCGGAACTGCAGGTTTTTATCTTGACGGTTATCAAATGTTTGTACCTTGCTCTTGACTTGAGAACATAATTTATGGATTTATGATTAATTAATCTTGTGATTAGCATGCAAATCCGGCGTTAAGAGCGGGAGAGGGCAGCAAAAGAGCATGTAGTTCTTTGTAACAATGACAGCGGAAGATAACAGAGTTGGCATGCAGTTTATTTATATCACACCTGATTTAAAATCTCGATCCACAGCAAAAAATAAAGCGTCTAAATCATCACTGATTTCACACTGTGCACAGGGACCCTCAGATTTACAGCTGATGTTTAAACCACACTGTTCACACAGGAGGTGATGTTAGTGGAGATGCTTAAAGGGGAAGAATGGACAACTTACCATCAGCTAACAACCAGGCTGTGGAGGAGAGGAGACAGGGAGGAGGAGGAAGAAGAAGAAGAGGAGGAAGAAAAGAAGAGATGGAGAAAACAAAAAAAAGCAATGAGCAGTGGAAATGGAAGAAAGAATCACTGATAAGGAGAAAAGCCAGTTAAGAAGAAGGAGAGAAATGTGATGGCCTCAGAAAATGGCTGAGTATTGACCCTGAGCTGTAATATATGTGGCACTGATTATGTGATCGGCTGAAGTGGAGGGAAGAATATGGTATTTTGTCATTTTTTATGGGCACCAGGGCAGAATCGAGGTTTATTAGTGGGGAAAATGTCCAATAGAAATCAACTAATGGCAGAATATTTTGCGTGGTGAGCTCCAGATATGAGTATAACACTAATTCAAAAGTTTACTGCTCCCAGCCGAGACAGATAAAAGAGTTTGGAGGTAATAATTACACATGAACCCTTATTCAGTATGAAGTAGTACTGGACTAATGTATAAGAAAAGAAGAGTTACTTTTACTTCCCATCCTAAATCAAACCTCCATCGCATCATGATTATATCAAAATAATAAATCCACTGAGCGTCTTTTTTTCTTAAATAAAATTCTCCTTTTTTTCTTCTCCTTTCTATTTTTTTTTCTTTTGCCCTTTTAACTTTTCTTTAAGGATCTTCTCCTTTCTGTTTTATTCATGCAGCTGCATCTGTAAGTTCATTCTTGCAAACTGCTGGGAGCACTTAAATAATAAGTTCACATAAAATAAAAAAAAACTCACACAGAGAGCTTGTAATTAAATAAAATAAACCCTAGATGTCAACAAAGAAAAAAGAAGTCCACTGCAAATAGTCTGATAAAATGTGATTATAATGAAAATAAACATAAAATTGCATAATTAAACATCTTACTCAGGTCTCTTTAAATAACCCCTGAAGCAGATGAATTACACGCACACATTTCTTATTAATAATCAGATTAGAAGATTCACTTTTCAGATCCAGTGATCAATAATTCAAAATGGGAGAGATTCGGAAAAATCTGAACTTTAGGATATGAAATACCCCAAATAAAATCAATAAGTGAACAGTTACAGTCGATGCATTTCCTGGTTCTTGTTTTAATTATATAAAATAATATTTTTTGAGCAGTTGTATCATTTGTTTGTTCTCCATTATGCTGCTGGCGTTTTCTTCTTCTTCTTCTCTAGAAAAATCACATTTGTTGGGGGGCATCTACAAATGTTGAAGTTGAACAGTGGGTGGCCTGTAAACTGTATTACGTAAGAGCCAGAGTCGCCACTGTCAATATGGCGGACGTGAGGATGACAAGGATTTTATTTGACAGCGTCAGTCGGGGGGCTGAGAACAAACAACAACAAAACCTGCTTCAACCTGCCATGAACGGCTGCCAGCCAGTCTGACGGCCCTGTTAGCATGTTGCAGAGTTTTAGTGTCTCGTGAAGGGCCTAAACGCTGCTTCAGAGGATTTTCTATTTATAGACATACTGTAACATTATAGAAGAAGCAGTGAAGTCTTGTAATATTTTTAATCTTAATAAGCACCGGGGCTTTGAAAGTGTCAAAAACTGTCTGGAAAACATTAGCTACTGGAAGCTCATTTCATTTGCACTATATAAAGAACAAAAGAACATGATGCAATGCAAAAAATCAGACAGTAAATCAGTGAAGAACAGGTAACAGATCTGGACACACTGGAGACACTGAAGGCGCTGACAGTAGACGGAAAAAAAATGAAATAAAAAATACAACATGAATACGATGAAGACGGGGCATGCTTCATATTTATTTAAAACTGAGATCAAAACTTCATAAAACTTCCCTTCTTCATTATTTGTCCTTGCGATTAGATATTCAAAAGCAGATCCAGGCTTCGTCTGACTCCTTTAATGTCAGGGAACAATCGTTGAAGTGACAATGAGACAAGCTTTCCAATACACATCCTGGTTTAATACACTTTTTATTATTAGAAACCTGTTTTCATAAAACGCAGCTGGGGGAGATTCTGCCAGCGGTTTATGCAGCCGGTGTGTATCTACCTTCTATAGCCACATTATTATTGCTCCTTTTGGAATTCTATTTGATTAGTGCCGTTGTTGTATTTAGGATTTACACCCAACAGAAGAGAGGTGGGGCAGAGGGGATCTTGAATATTAATTTCCTCTGTGCTATTTCTTCAAAAAATGTCCGTCTGGGTTTTTCTTAAGTTTCCTTGTCTTCTAAGAAACTGTTGCTGTTGAGGAAACACTGTATGTGATGTTGGGCTCCACTAATAACTGTGACTTTTTCCACCGGAGCAGTCGGAGGTTGTGATTGAAAGGTTGGATTTAATGGAAGTTATTCAGCGAGAGGATCGATTTGTATTCGCCCGCTCACATTTCCCCCCCTGCAGCTCTGGTGTATTCTGGCAACTCGTAATGGGCGAGATGGCGAGAACTCACCACATACAACATCTGATGATAAACGTGCCCGGTGCAGATGCTCAGAAACATCACACCCCTTTCCTCAGCTTTTTGATTGTGACTCTGCCTGATTGTTTATCTGTGCGCCGCAGCTGCTGAGCAGATCAGTGACACAGCACAACACGCCCCGGCGCCCATGGCAAAGTGTAAACCATAACTAAATGATATGATTAAGAATGGAAAGAGGCTCGAAAAGTCATCCAGCGAGGAAGATAATTACATGACAGGATACGCCGTAAGTGGATGAAGAGAGAGGAGAAAGGCTTCACGCGCCTTTCAGCCTCCAGAGATTCACACAGACAACTCTTCCCTTTGACGTCTTCATCATCGTTTCTCCTTACATTCATAAAACAAGGACACATTTCTAAAAGGGATCAGAGGCTTTGAAGGACAAAACAAAACTGTTCACATCTTCCATGAATGGACCGGCTCCTTCTGAAACCTCCTCCGCTGAGACAGGATACTAATTAACCTGTTTGTGTTTGGAGGCAGCTTATCAACTTCCGAAATCAAATACAGTCCACAGTTAATCATCATTAGTAGCTAAGTGCATTAATTGCTGTGGGCGACTTCCTTCATTATCATTAGTACTAGCCGAGCCGCGCTGATCTGAAGCCAAGTGCGGTGTGAAGCCCGGCTGTGGTGAGTCTGAGTGTCCATATCCTGTATAACCCCCCCGTCAGTGACAACAGCGCGTCAGTTAACACAGGCCGGCACGTGTTCAGCTGGAGACAAACCACACAACATGTGTGAACATACATAAACACAAAAACATATAAAAACACACAGGGACCAGCAGGCACAGATGCACAGAAACAGACGGACACGTAAAAAAAATCAGAGAAAAGTTAATTTTTGAAACATAAGTTGATTGTTTGATGAATGAATCGATTGTTTCAGAATATAAAAACTATATATAAAACTAAAAATGCCCAGCAGTTTAAACTGATGCCATCAAATTCAAAACTATTCAGTTGTTCAACAGAGAAAATCCTCACAACTTGAGAAGCTGGAAGAATATTTGTCTTTGATAAGTGATGTAAACCATTCAATAATATCTGCAGAATATTGGCCTACAGCTGTTGGAAGCTTCAGCTAAAAGACAAAGGTGGTTTCAACTTTCACAAGTCAATGTCAGTGAAATGGTGTAAATAGCCTTATTTACAGGGGGGGGGGGCGCGCGCTTCGACTGCTCTAACTCAAGTGGTGTTTTAAAATCAAAGAGGAAAATACGACGCAGAACAAACTCTTACTGTAAAACACCGAAGAACAAACAGAACGAATGTGGCCACAGTGAAGCAGCCGGGTGAAATAATCAATTGATTATCAAAATTGTAGTGGATTAAAGGTTCCCTGTGGAGAGCTAATGTTTTAATTAGAGAGGCCTCGGTCTTTGTTTGGATCAGCACACGAGGACACACATACAGTAGGTTAACATTATTCTACTCATCAATTACACCAAGAATTTTGCTTCCAAGGAAAAAAAAAAACAAAACACAGCATCAGTTGTTTGTTAAAATAAAGGGGAAAAAAGAAAAAGACTTATGTTTACATTTACCTAGTAAGGACTTGTAGTGTCTGCGTGATTTATGGTCTGTCGGGGGGAAAAGGCAGAAGGAGCACGACTGCTGATATAGAACAAACCTCCAAACCTCGTGAGGAGGAGGAGGAGGTCGGGCTGGTTGGACAGGTTGACAAAACGCTGGACTGCGACACAGGTGACCGCCTCACCGTTCACTGTCTCCTACTGACAGTCGATGCCGGTTTCTTATTACCATGACTACAATCACTCTCTAACCTTAAGCAAGTAGTTACTATTAACAAATAAACATATTCAGGATGATTTAACCGTGACAGCCGGGGCTCGCTTACCTTTAAGCGTCTTTAATCAGTGATTTGGTTGCATCCAAATGAATGCTAATGTTACTCTGTATGTGCTGGATGTGTAAAATATGTAACTGTTGACAACATCAGATCAGAAAAGGGTCGTATGAAAGGTTTAAATGCAAATATAAACAACAAATCTCTGTAAGGAACCTTTAATGTTCTGTAGATTCATAATGCACACACATATATATACTCAGACATACACAGAAACTAGACAAGAACATGCTGATAATGAAACACACACACACACACACACACACACACACACACACATAAAGACAAATAGAGGTGTTTCAAAGGCAGACTTAAAGTACAGACTGCACTCACAATCCAGAGGGTTGTCATTGTGCCAGCATTACGATAGGGAAGATTAACCAAAGGGATATAATTGGAGGGGTGGAGGAGTGTGTGTACATACATATATATATACTGTATATATATATATGTATGTACTTGTGTGTGCGTGTGTGTGTGAGGGGGTGGGGTGGCGCGTCTGTGTTTAACCGTTGTCATCATCAGCGTGTTCTCCTGCGTGCTCGGCCTAATCAGATCTGTCTCGTTACAAAAGAGTGAGTCCTCCTCTGGCTCCCGCACACAGCCGGGCTTCTGAGTCACAGCGTCAATACGCAGCTAATGTACGCCTTCTCTCTCCACAGCTCATTAAGACAGAATCATCATTTGACTTATCAGGGCTATTCTGGTCGCCGAGGCCAGAGGCGGATCTGGGCCTGTGCCTGGAGCGTGGAGAGTGTGGATGGGAGGATGGAGGAAATAGGTACAGAAGAAAAGAGATTCTGGTGGAGGCAGAAGACGGAGGCTGAAGGGATTTATGGAGCAAAAGAGGAACAGAAACAAGAAGTGATGGAGAGAGGATGGAGGGGTGGATGAAAGGAGGAGTGTGAAAGGATGGGATGTGGAGGAGCGGATGGATGGATGCTAGGTGGGGATTTGGAGGATGGAAAGAGGAATGAAGGGAGTGGTAGATGCGAGGAGGATAAGGACTTAGTGATGCAGGGATTGATGTGTGATTGTGTGTTTGAAAGGACGAGTGGACGGATGGATGGATGGATGGAGAAATGTGAGAAAGGGGTGCAGGAGAAGGGAGAAGCCGGTTGATGGAGTGATTGGCAGAAACAGGAGAGGAAGAAGAAACTTCTGAGGAAACCAGAAATGAAGATGGGAGGAATATTAAAGAAAGGAGGAGATGTGGAGGAACGGAGAGATAGAGAGCGGAGCGACAGCACATAGATTTATGGATGGATAGAGAATAGCAACGTGGATAGGTGGAGGGATGATTGATTGAGAGATGGGAGGATGAAGGGATTAGTGCAGGTAGGAGAAGCGGAGGTAGAGAGAGCTGGGAGAAGGGAGGAGAGTGTGAGTTATGGAGGGATGGTAAATGGACTGTACTTAAATAGCGCTATACCCAAGCAGAAAAGTGCCTCACAGTGCGCACACACACACACACACACACACACACACACACACACACACACACACACACACACACACACTGATGGTGGCTGAGTTACTATGCAAGGAGATACATTAACTATCAGGAGGAGTTTGGGGTTCAGTGTCTCGCTCAAGGGAAACTTCTACATGTGGTTCAGGAGGAGCCGGGGATCGAACCAGCGACCGTCAGATCCCCGGGCCGAAGCAAAGAGCATGGAAGGAAGATGATAGAAAAGAAGGGAATCTGAAAAAGTGTTGGGAAAAAGGAAAGACTGCAGGATGTGAGAATGGAGAAGGAAGAGTGGGAACATGGTGGCTGAATGAGATGATGGTGGAGGGAAGAGAGGACAAGAGGAGGGATGTGTGCTAGAACGGAGAGATGTAGACGGAGAGAGAGACGGAGGTATGATGAGTGATGTTCCTCTGCGTTCTGCCACCGTCCAATTCAATTAAAGGATCTTCAACACGGGCCGAGGATGACAAACACACAAACACAAACAAATGCATGTGCGAGGGTATTTACACTCATATCATACAACACACACACACACACACACACACACACAGGGACCTCAGCAGACAATCAGAGTGTTTCCTGCAGCTCAGAGTGACGCGTTAAATAACAACGTTTCAAGATTGCAGCTGAGCGGCCGCTGTCTCCGGTCTGCACTGCTGCTCTACACTAAACACACACACACACACACACACACACACACACACACACACACACACACACACTAGATGACAAAGACGGATGCTTCAGCTGCCTTTATTATCTTTCAATATGCAGGCTGTGTAACGCGTCCATCATCTTGTTATGCTGTATCCATGTTTCTGACGGCGTGGAATCGGAAGGAGTCAAAATGCTGAGTACACGCCGTACTTAATCTTCTGAGGCAGCGCTGCTAGACTGAATGAACTGATAATTTAACTGAATGCTGGATGATTTCACTCGAGCATCCTGATGAAGGTCTTTCACGGCTGAAAAGTCATGTTTTTAATCTCGCCGAGCTAATTAAAGCCGCTACGTGTAGCATTTTGACATCAATAAATCTTTAACACATTCATTTTGAGATATTAGGGTGATTACTGTAAACAAATACAATCATTGCCAAGAAAATTGGCAGATCCTCCAGTCACAACACTGTATTTTTACATTGTGTGCCAGTGAGTTGAGTTTAGTTTATGTTACCAAGCAAGAAAAAGTCTGTTCCATGTTATTTAGAACAGTTTAAGCCTTTAAAGTGACATTTTGATGTTTCATCATATTAGAGCTGTTAAATATGTGTTCTTTAGGTGAGAAGATTGATGCTGCTTCCATGTCTGTGCAGTAAATATGAAGAAGCAGCTGGTTAGCTTAGCTTAGCATAAAGACTGCTAACAGGGGGAAACAGCTAGCCAGGGAGTGGCTCTGCTGGCCAAGAAATATTTTCACATAAGCCCTCATAAAACCACGGCTTTTTCTTTTTTTGTGCTGATCACACAAACGAGATATGATGCAACTTAACCGAAACAGAAACAGAATAACTGTGTCTCCCTGTTTCAATTCTTTATGCAATGCTAAGCTAAGCCTCATATTTACTGTACAGACATTGAAAGCAGCACCAATCTTCTAGTTTACCTCTTGGTGTTTAGGTATATTTCCCCAAATAACAAACTATTTCCTTAAGAAGGGAGTGTGAAAATAAAATGTACCGATAACAATCAGCTATTAGATTCTAAATTCGGTTTACCCAAAACAAATATCAATATCACTGTATTTTCAGCCACCAACAGTGCAGGAAATAGAGCAAAGAGGAGCGAGAGAAAAAGCAGTAAACAGACGGATGAGTAGAGAAGTAGAATAAGAGAGAGGTAGTTCACAGATAAAGGGATAAGAAAGAGGCTAGGAGAGGATAAAGAGAAAGACCCAGAGTGAAACAAATGAAAAGGCTGTGGAGGGAGAACCACCAGAGGAATGAGACTCTTGTTAATATGAGAAACTGTCCTGAGTGAGATGCAGCATATGGGCCGATTAGGAAAGTCTCTGGTGTCTCCAGAGGCGTCTGTCTGTCTGTCTGTCTGTCTGCCTGTCGTCTGCAGGCTTTCCCAACCAGCCGTTATCACAGATACAGACTAATGCATACTTCCCTCAAGTAGCAGTAACTAATACTGAAATACTGAAATAAACAGGAGCTGTGGAGCCAACTGTGGTGGCCTGGGGGTTCAGGGACGTTACATTCACATCCGGCCGGGGAGCTGTGTTGCATCACATTCCTCGTGTCTTTCTCCCATCGCTTCCTGTCATCTGCTGCCAGCTGTCAATAACAGCCAGATAAAATCCTTACATACTCACAATACTTTAAAAAAAAAAGAGAAATAATCTGGAAATTATTGGCCAAATATAATGTTTTCTGTCCTTGAACTGAAAACCCTTTAGATCTAAATCTTATTTGAGGAAACTCTGCTGACAAATGGACTTTTAAGGATTGTTTGTGTTGTTTAAACTAAGATACTTACTCCAAGATAATATATAAAGTATAAAAATACAAAATAAGAGACAAAACAGACCCATAACTATACTGTAAGCTGAATACACACTGTGCAACGGTGGTGATATAATATACTTTACAGTACAGTGATTCTCGTCTGTACGGAGTGATGGCAGCTGGGAGGAATGACTTCCTGTAGCGTTCCTCGTCACAGTGGAGCTGAAGAAGTGTCTGACTGGACGTTTCTGCTGTTTGACCGGCAGGAGGTGGAGGGGATGTGAGATGTTCTCCATGATGCTCAACAGTTTCTACACCCAGCACCCGGGGCTGCAGAGAAGCACGGACCCAGCCTCCCTGATCAGTTTGGTCAGTTTGTTGGCCACCCCCCCTTCCCTCCATATTCCACTGCTGTTTTTATTCATCTCTCATCTCTCGCCTCCCCGTCTTTTCTCTCGCCTCCTCTCTGTGATTCGTCCAGTCCAGATGTCACGCTGGACACGCTGGACACGCCGGACACGCTGCGCTGTGTGGACCGAGTGGAGACCAGCTCCCTCTACTTGTTAGCAGACTGTTTATTCTGCAGCCATATCAGCCTCGCTGCCGTGTCAGCAGCAGGCAATTACAGAGCAGATCACCAGCCCTGATAATGTCATCAGACCAGGCCTCGCACACAAACACACACACACACACACACACATACACACACACAGTGAACACACTCACACAGACACAGGCATGTATTTATACAGGTCACAAGTTCACTGCTCAGTCACCAGCATGTTTATTCACACGCTTACTCACAATAGAAGAGATGGAAACTTTGAGGCACTTGTATTTAGGTTCTGTGCAACTTGTAACTTGTATTTCAAGGGATATATTTCACTTCTTACTCCACTGCATTGATTCGATGGCTCCAGTTATCAGTTACTTTTAAATCAACTTATTAAAAAGTACAACTATAATATTGTTTTGGAGCTTGACACATACTAGGGGCAAAAATCTGCATATTTTGACCTCTGATGCATCAATTTTATATTGGAAGTCCACTGTCTTCTACTGCTGTGGTTAAGGTAAAATCACTGGGTTTAAAATTGACCCAGTTTTGGTCAATACAGTAGCTACACAGCACAGTTAACTGGGTTAACTTTACCCAGTGCCCATTGTTGGCATTATCTATATATCACTCCCGGGTCACTGGATCAAAACAACTCTCGGATGATTTTCCACCCATTTGTACTGGGTAAAGATCACTCATTACTGAGTCTGCATCATATCAACCAATAGCTGCGTCAACCCAGTTAACACAGTGATTTTGAGTGTGTATCATTTCGGCAAAAAAATGACTTGGGTTTAGAAGAACTTGTGGTTTGTGTTAAAAATTACTAGTTCACTCAGGTGAGGGGGTTTCGTCTTCGTGATTACAGTAACAGCCACATGGTTAAGGTTATGGGGATGAGCAGCGCTGCTTCTTCAGGGCAGACTGGACGCTACAGTGACTCCGTATCGGACAGTAATGAGACGGTCCGGCCCGACTGGGGCTAGCTGGTTAGCACTCGAACTTGAGTAGAAGAAAAAAAGTGATAGAAATAGAAGCAAAACAAGAGTTAACATTGGCCTCGCTCTCCACCGCTGGAGAGCAAAGGAATACAGTTTGATGCTGAACTCGCAACGTCGCAAGGTAAAGCTGTCGATGCTAATGTTGGCTATGTAGCAATAGCTCAACTTCTACTGCTCCTTTAAAGTCCAACGTTTTGTTTTGTTGTCCTCGCTTTGAAAACTTAGTGGCTCCAAAAATCACCCTTTCCTCCTTCGCATCCAGCAGACAAGAGTCACGATTGCTACGGCCACTAGAACACGTCATTTGAACGTAAACAATTTAGGGCATTTAACCACTGACGCTCTCGTTTTAAGGGACATGTGCACACATACACAAAGGAAAACCCTCCAGCAGAGGGGTTCTCTCTGTGCTGAGTTCATCGCCTCTCGTCTGCTCCGTGATGTATAGTGGCCACTGTGCTGACATCATTGATGTAACCCTGAGTGCTGATTAACAGCCCTTCCTGGTCGAGGTGCACAGATAGAACCACGGCCGCCTGCGAGTCGTCTCATTGGATTTTCACAGAGGCAAAGCCCGAAGGATCCGTCTGAAGCCCTCAATATCCACTTATCATACGCAACATTAATATCTGCAACATTATTATCCAGAATCCACTGAGGACTGCAGCGCAATGGAAGTAACTTTTTTTTTTTTTGTTAATACTTTCATGTCTTACCCTCTGGGTACGAGACAGCTTGAGTATGAATATTTTATCATGTGTATTTAAGAATTTTGTTCCTAAATGAGACATCCTCCAGAATGGCTGTTACCACAAAATTAAAACAAATCATTCAGCAATGTAAGTCTTTTGTTGACACAAAAATAACCACTGAAAGCTACGGTTTATTCTGGAGATAGTTAACAACGACTCTCAGGTAATACTGTATTCCAACAGGGAAAATACAGTCATTCATTCTTTCTTTTACCCATGTAAAGGCACTACAGCTCGCATGGTCAGATTATGAGACGATGGGCCCCTGATCACAGACGCGTAAAAACCCTTCTCATGTAGGAGCGAGACACTGATACTGAAAGAGACACAAAACGACTACAAACAACGTGTTCGGTGTCTCTTTCAGTGACGTTTCGCAGGTGAACCTGAACTCTTCAAGTGCTGCTGCTGGTTCAAACAATGCACCTGAACCTCAGCACTTAGTTCACGCTGGAGATGAAGAGAGGCCGTGTGACTGCTGTTCAAAGCTTCCTGCCACTTCAGATCCGCACTGACACTCCCCTGCACACATACACAAAACACTACAGCACACTATACAAAATATTACTGAACTGAAAGAATGACTGGGATCCACAGCTACTCTCATTTGTTGTTCTTGTTTATATTTCTTTACCAATGTTGCTGTATTTTAATGAATTTTACTGTGGCCTCAGTTTGTGGTGCAGCTGTCATATGAAGAAACTAATTAAAATTTTGACCTAGTGATGGTGCTAGACGAGGAGTCGAAGTCATTTGTTGTTCTTGTTTATACCCCATTTTTGATACTATTTATATTTGGCATTTACCTGTAGTGGTTAGTTTTAGGCGAAACGTCTTCCACAGACAAATACAAGTCCAGTTGCCTTCGATTTAATTGAGAGAGAATAAAACTAAATTGACCTGACGAATAGGAACATTCCACACACTCACTAGTATCGTAGTTTTCATTGTTAGTGGCTGAGTCTGCAAGAGGTTATAATCGGCCTTCTGAGCAGCGCTACTTCTTCAGGGCAGGTTGGAGGCTACAGCGAGTCGCTAGTGTAAAAGCAACGAGTTGGGCCTGGGCTAGCTGGTTAGCATGCTAACTTCAGTAGAAGACAAGACGTGAGAGAGGCACGAGTTAACTTTGGTGTTGCTTTCCACTGCTGGAGACAGCTGTTGGTGAGTATAGGGCGGAAGTTGAACTCACAATGTTTCTTGACTAGTAAATAAACAGCTAATGCTAACGCTGGCTATGTAGCAATAGCAAAACTTATAACAAACAGCTCCTTTAACTGAGCTCTGTGACTTTCCAACGAGAAATGCGAACAGTCATTTCAAACAGAGGCTCTGTGCCATCCACGGCTGTTCACAGATAAACCACACCACACGCACACTCCCACTCACACCTCTGAGGCCACTGCTGAGACTCCCAGAAATAAACTATTCTGGTCAAAATAAATCAGCACTAGAAGCGAGAGAGAGAGAGAGAGAGAGAGTGGTGGAGTGTCGCTGCTGTAAGAACGATGCAAAGCACCTGACTCGGCCCTCCTTAGAGCGTGAGGTGTGTCAGTGTGGAGCGAAGTTGTTCTCGGGGGGAGCACGAGAAGGTCATCACTGACACCAACATTAATGAGAGCCCACATAGAAGGTTGGTGCCCCTGCTGGCCCTCACCCGTGCGTTCAGACAGGCCTGACACTGTGGTGTGCCACCGCCATGGCAGGTAACAGCGCAGCTCATCCATATCTCCGTGCTGAGAACAGCCCCCACACACCTCTCAGGAACAATTACTGCTCTTCCAGCTCCTCATCACAGATGGTGAGGGCTTTCAGAACGACTCTCCCCCTCTCTCCCTCCTCTCTCCTCTATCTGGGGCTCATTGTCTCTTTGGTTGACTGTGTCTGTCTCTACCCTCTCTGTCTTTTTTTATGCTCAGACTATTTCTGTCGCTCCCTCCTCCCTCAGTCTCTACAGCCATCCTCCTCCTCCTCCTCCTCCTCCTCCTCCTCCTCCTTCCCCACTTTCCCTCTCTCTGTTTCTCCCAGCTCGAAATTCAACAGTTCAATTTAAATCCATTACACCTAAGCCCCTGACAGAGTGTGGCATCCATGGCAACCGTTACTAGACAACAATCTCGCTGCGACTCTGCTTCCGCAGCGAGGCCAGCGGCGGCAGGGAGATGCTCTGAAGGCATGTGAGGCGTTTTGACATTAACGCTTGTGTCATTCGCTAAGTGACGGCCACCGTCCTTCAACTGCAACCCCAATCAGGGATGGGAAGGGATCGCAGCATAAATCACGTCAGGCTGATGGAATAAAATGCATTTGTTTAAAAGCAGCAGCATCATGGTGATTCAGAACAGAGGAATGAATCTAATTTGATAACAATACGCCAACCTTCTATTGCCATTCCCCGTGCATGGCTGCCCCTGTAACCCCCCTATCTGCTGTGCATGATGGAGAGTGAATGTGGACACGAATACAGCAGCCGCAGCAGCAGCAGCAGCAGCGACGGCTGAAGAAGCCCTACTTCATGGCTCCGTCCTTGAAGAAAGAGTAAAGACGCAGTAAATCACCAACACGTCGTCTCACATCCTACACTAACTACTGTACAACAGCACAGTAATCACAGCAGAGAAAGTCGGCTCTGACCTCCACTCTTAGGAGGCGGTGCTGTAAGTATACACTGCAGTTCCACCATTGTCCCGATTCATAGAAAGTTGGGCAAACAATGTACATAAAGATAAAGATGCACAGGGAAAAATATGCAAGCTTATAATCACAATCAGGGATAATTAAAGGGACTGTTCATGCAGCGCTTCCCACAATAACACTGCATCACTGAATTACCATTTAATTGCATGTTGATACAATCAATGCTGCTTTGACAGTTAGCTCAGCGCTAGCAAAGAGGGGAAAAAACATCCTGTATTTCTTTTCTGGAAAGGAATGACACGGCAAAACAAGATATCTGCCTTTTACAATAAGTGACGACTATTCGTGCAGAAATGATTGCTGCTATTAAAGCAACACACATGACTAACTATTGTTAAGGTTATTGTTGAGGTATGTGAAAGACATTTTTTAATGTTAAAGCTATGATCCTTATGATTTCCATGAACTCAGACTCCCATTTTATTATTTGAGGTCAGCCTTTTGTCTGTAAGCGTTATGGTTACACTTCTACATTTAGTAATTACGTCTATATATAGAAGTTTTCATCCACCACTCCTATGGCTTCAAATTACCTTCACATATGAGGGATTCATGGGAAATGAGGCCTGCATGTAATCCAGCTTAATTTTATCTCATTGGTATGAACCTTGCAGACCTCAGTTGTGTATTTCTCCATAGTGAATGTTCATTTGGTGGCTTATTCAAAAAACTAATCTGCAGAACAAGACATGTTCATGTTAGTAAGTTAGATAAGGAGATTTTAGCAGGAAATTCAATGTGGGTTGCTGTTCAGTCTGTAACTTTTGTGCAGTCAGCGTGACCGTCTGCCTATAACAGAGCAGTGACATAACTGCTTTGAGCAAAGATTTTATTTGTCTGTATGGAAACAAGTTCTCCGGAGGTTATGCTATTCAAATGAAGTAATGCAAAGCCAGGGTTACTCCTCAGAGAAATCAAAAAACATAATGTCCTGTTGTCTTCAAGGAGAAAACAGCAGATGAAACAAAATGCAATTTAATTCAAGTTGGACTGGAGTTATTGCTACTTCTGCTTCTTCACATTAAAAACCTTCAGCTAGCTGACAGTGACCGCGAGTGTTCATCCGAAAAATGTGTCTACAAAACAACATCCTTTTTTGTATTTATTTGTTTTTAATCACTTTTAAATATTGCAGGGAGTGATGAGCCACAATGAACTGTTGATTAAATCAGATTGCAGTTGCTCGTGACGGAGTTCGTCTGGCTGCACTACAAACAGATATACCAGTTGCCTCCTGTCTGGCAGATTAGCTGCTGGAGGAGTGTTTAGAGATCTGGGACCTGTAGTGTTAAACCACACTTGCTGATAACAGTAACCGCGGCTGTCGCCAAATTAATCAGGATCACAACTTTAATAAATCAAGTTCCCTACTTTTAAATGACCATTTTTCAATCAAAGGAAGTCGAGTAATGTAGAAAGTGCATTAACTCTTCATAACCTTCATTATCATGTCACACCCTGCCTCCGACATTCCTCCTCGTGACCCCCCGAAAGAAGTGGAGCTTTAATGAAGTCGGGGTCTGCGAATGCATGAATAGTGCTGGGCTCCCATTTGAATTAAATCTGTTCATCCGTGCCAGTGTGATTTCTCTGTGGTGCTGAGGCAACCGAAGGCCCTGTGAGTCGTGACATTTGCGCCATGGATGGAGGAGCAGGCAGGGAGGTGAACACCCATCTGCCTATATCCCTGACCACTAATTCCAAAACCCAGCGCAATACATAGGCTTCAACTGGAATGATGAGAGGTGAAAGAAAAGCATACAGCGTAAGTCAGATGTGTTTGTGATAAGATCTTCCAACACGTTTCCTATTGGGACGGGTAAAAAGAGGAACACACGCCTCTAGATTCTGCAATCAAACACATTGGCAAACACAGACACAAACAAACCTGCTTCCATATCTCAGACTCACTGAACGAATCCTGCAGCTCAGGTCACCTGACACACAGTCCTTGGGGCGTACTTTACGATTACATAATAATCTTTACTTAAATCCATGTCTTGCATGGGGAATAGTATCAGTGTCACACCATCCTAATTGACACAGTAAGGTAATCCCTCTCAGATTTCATTATTAATTGTGTCATCTGTATTCAAAGAGAGCTTTGAAAATAAGCCAAGAGTGAACTTTGCTGGGACTTTGCAGACAACAGAGAGGGGATTTAAGAGATTTTAGAGTGAGTAAACTTCTGTTAGCTCTGGACGGAGCCAGGCTAGCTGTTTCCACCTGCTCTCCTTTATGGTAAACTAAATTAACCATTCTCTGGCATTAGCTTCAAATTTAATGGACAATTATGAAAACTGTATCAGTCCTCTTACCTAACTTTCAGCAAGAAAGCTGATGAGCACATTTCCCAAAATGTTGAACGTTTAAATACAAGCTGCCTTAAGGGCACCTGATCCAGTACGTGGTTCATATTAAAGGTCCCATATTGTATAAAAGTAGATGTCCATGTCTTTTCTGATTATAAAGCAGGTCTAGGTTCAATATTAATACTGAGAAAGTATCAAAGTGCTGAGTCCGCAGAGAAACGCACACAGCCTGTATTCAGAAACTGAGCCTTAAAACCAGCCGTCAGGACTTATGTAACTTTGTGATGTCCCGACAAAGCAGTTACCGCTCTCAGCCACGCTCCAAGTGGTGTTTACCTGAAATCTGCTATATTTTTTATGCAATCACTCAGAAAACAGTCAGCCTGAGCCTCTCTTCTGATTGGCTCACTGACCTGTTGTTCCTAGAGCTCCAGAGAGATGAGATGTAAAACTACATTGAGGTGGTTTTTGGTGCTTAAAACCCACAGATTTGGATACTTTCATCTGCATTGTTTGACTTTCCAGATACCTTCTGAAGTCTCCAATGTCAATCCACTGTCACCATCCATCCACCAAACTTTTTTGCTGCTCTTCCTAAACCGAGCTGCGGTTACAAAACAGACCGAGGTCGTGGGGTCACGTCCCTGAATCACCTACCAACAGGTGGTGAGGTCGCTGCAGCTGCGGCGAGCGACACCTGTTCCCCATCGCTCACTCACCGAGGTCCCGCTGCTTCTGCCGTCAGCAGCTGAAACAAGGGCAGGGCTCGCTAAGCCTCTGCAAAACTGATTGTGAAAAGCACCAGGAGACAGCTCAAACGACAGGTATTAGCAGAGCAGAGGCTCCTGTGAGTCATTAGCTCAGGTAATAATGGATTGCTTTGTGGGAGGTTCTATTGTGTAATGATGCATATGATGGCATAAGCCCTCATTTAACGACATATTAGGCCTATAGTGAATACAATTTAACTGAGACCCACGTAAAATGTGTCATTTGATCAGCAAATGATGTTTAATCCGCAGATCCTCAGATTATCACTTCCTGTCTGTCCTTGTGAGGATTTCAGCAGCTCGTTCTCTGCGTGACTCTTTGAAATATTCGATGCACATACCTTTCCTCCGTGACGCAGGGTGACAGATGTGTTCTTACATGCTGGTACCGCTGCGAGAGGTTTCCACTGTACAATCAAGTAGATGGTAGCATAATCCACCCCACACACACCTATACAGTACAAATGATTATTTTAATCTGAATGATTTTAACATGAAAACACGATAAAGGACTGAGCATGAGGGAAAATCTACAGCAGCGGTCGTCCTCCAGGCAAAATGACTGATTTCAGAGTGATGCTGAACAGACTAATCCACTGTCGCGTTACCGCCTCAACATTACTTCACTGTGAAGTGTTTCAGACTGGTTACTGGTCTCCCTGCTACCTTAGATATATGACTTAACTGAACTGAAGTTAAATATTTAGTTGACTCATGAGTTGTGAAAATAAAAAACAACTAGCTAAATACTAATCTTCATCATGACTCGCATCATTTCCATTATTATTATGACATAACGTGTTAAAGACAAACAGGAAGTGTCCATCATGTATGTTTTCTTCAAACCAAAACAGTTTTAACTCTCAAACAATTCATGCCTTAACGTCTGTTAATCCACTGATCAAACTTCTTTAAAAGCTTAATTTGATCAGTTGATTTTTTTTTTGTGATTAATTATTTATTGTATAAATAAGGAAATAAAAAACACAAGACAAAATTACATATACAGTATCTAGAGGGAAGAAACAAATTCATCACGTTAAATTAAAAGACTTTAAGTCAGAACAACCCATGTTTATAAGCTTTGAAGTGGCCTGATAATAAAAACTAGATATTTTAAGTTAAAACGACTTGATATCCATAAAACATTACATATGTATATTATAAATACATTTATATATATTGAGATTAAGTTCATGAAAAAAATATTATTTGATTCTAGTAAATTTCTACATGAAGTTTTTCAGCACATACACAACACTATAACTCCCCCTTGGATTACAGTGAAGTTGCCAAAACCATCAGCAGCCTCACTCTGACCTACTGGCACATCCACTGGGAGATCCCCTGTGCCATCTGTAATGGCTGGTGGAGCTGGTGATAAGGAAATGGGGTCTTTATCTCAGCCCAATTAGGCAGCTAATTGATTCAATACCAGTCATTTAGAGTTCCTCCAGGCCCAGGATTGAGCACTTCAGCCCTTTGAACAGACGTGAGGTCCCTGGAGGAGAGCGACCAGAGAGAGACTGTGTTCAACCACACGAAGCCTGGAGATTATAATCTGGATAGAAAGAAATTTACTGAGTTAAAAATAAAAACCCATCAGGGATAAATCAGAAGAAACAGATTGATCACTTATTGTCAGAGTTTTGTTACCTGATCAAATGTTTCATTTAATGAAGCTGAGCCCCATTTTCAGAGTTTAATTTATGCTTATTTCCTAAATCAGTCGATTATTGTTAAGTCTGTTATACATCTAAAAACAGAGAAAAATGTTCATTACAACTTCTCGGAGGTGAGAAAAACCAAAAGATATTCAGTTTAAAAATGGTGATTAATCCACTAATTGTTGCCAATTAGCAATCTTATAGCATTATTGGTTTCACTGGAATTTGTATCAATGTAATGGTGTGATGTTTTTTAATTTTTCAGATATTTAATTCAGTGGCTTAGTCAAAACCAGGCGATCCTATTGGATTTTTAGATTTAAATTGGATTTAAACTTCACCTGTTCTGTTATTTTTGAACAATTTCCTCCCAAAGAGAAATCTGTGATTTGCTGCTTACATGGTAAATAAACAAAACATTCTGAGAAAGTAAAATTATGATGTAATATATCATATAATTATAAGCAGTGGAAAAAAAAAATCCTTCCAAAAACTATAACTGACTGTAAATATTCATTTATTATTGGAAACTTTAATATGCTGAAGCGTGTGTTTGCCTGCAGACAGATTTTACATTTCTGCATGTTCAGCTGATTTGCAGCGCGCTCACTAAAAGACTGTCTCGGCTTTGCTAGAAATGAATTTGAATTAATGAACTGAAAGTCTACCAGCTGAACGCCATCTTGGTTTTTTTTCCTACAATGAGAACCAAATTACAGATCACCAAATGTTAAGTCTTTTTCAGAAACCTTCCTAAGAGGGTCGAGCAACATATGAGTTCCTTGGAAATTATTAGGAGACTGTGGGGTGTGAGAAATAAAGTGTTACTAAATTTATAATATTATGATGTAACTTAACAGTGGTGGAAAAGAACTACAGTACTGTGCTTCATCATTAGGTACATGTACATTTACTTATCTTAACCTGGAGCCCTAAATTAAATTCTGTCTTCCTGGACAGGGAGGCAACGCTGGAAGGAAGAGATTCATTCGAGGTCAGATTCGGTTTGACCGCTAACAAAGATGATGATAAGTTTGACTTTTTAAAGCAACATAAAGGCCGCGGTCGTGAAACCCACTGACTCATAGAGATTAATGCGGCCCGTGACCCCCGGCAAAGGGAAACGTAATGAGCTCTAAGTTCAGGTGTCGTGTGCTCCTGGTTCCATCATGTCGGAGGAGACAGACATTATTCATGAGTTGATGAGTTGGAGGAGACCGTGTGGAGGTTCACGTGAAACCTCCAGCGTTTGCTTCAGGATTCATGTGGTTATGATAGTAAACCAAACCTCAGAGGGAAGCCGCTTTAATATTTCATCAATATTTAATAATGAAATATACACATAAACCCCTCCTCCACTAAATTACACGCAGATATTTACTCTTGTTCATGAATGCAGTGAGTAAAGGCAACCGCTCCACTGTGCACATATGCTTCCTTGCTCCCAATTACATTTACATACACAGCATCCTATTTAGATATACCACGTAGTTTCAGCAGCAGCACCAGTGATGGAGACACAGAAGACTGCCTGAATTTAAATGCAATAGTTTCTAATCTTTTTGACTTGTGCCCTGTTATAATAAAGCTGTGTCTCCTTTTGACCCCATAATAGTTGCGTATGTTTATGAGCTGTGAGAGGTGAGTGTTTTTAAAGGGCTGAAAAGGAAAGAGAAAAATCGGTGAAACTAATTTTGTTTATCATAAATACAGTGTATTCTTCTTCTGCCTACAGTTTATTATTTGACAAGTCAGATTTTTAGTTTTCTCACATTAAAATACTTTCAATAAATGAAACTGAAAAAGTATCGAGTTGAATACCTGAACAAAAAAACTTTTTACTGCACACTAAAAACTTAAATTTTAGTGTACTGAACTTCAATTGTTACTTCTAATCTTTATAAACACAGTAAATATTTTGCTTCTTCCTATCCTGTGAATCATCTCACAAGATTCCCAACATCCTCTCAGATTTCTCTTCAGACCTCAGAAGCCTCAGCGGTGTTTCTCCTCCTGTCTGTTTCAGCTTTGGTTTCACATGCAGATAAGAAAAAAAAAAAACCCACCAGATCTACTACCATTACTATCACTGCTACCACAACTAATGAAGCTTTTCGTGTAAACTGGTTGGTACTAACCCTCAGTGGTTAGTGCCGTCACCAGTGTTCAGTTCCCACAAGTGTCAGCAGCGACCTTTGGATGTGGAGTTCTGCGTTTGTTTCCATCCGGTCCCGTTTCCTCCAGTTAACCAACAGGAACACCAACATTGCACTTGACTGCGGCGCTGACCTAAACACTAACCTGACTGATGTTAACCTCAACCGCTTTACAGTGAACTCAACTTTTTTTTTGCTGCCTTTATTTAATAGTGAAGGAGGACAGTGCAGATCGACAGGAATTGCAGGGGCCAGCCGGGAATCGAAACCGGGGCCTCGCTGCTCAGGATCATCTGCGCCCACACGGTCTACGCCCCACCTTAACCCCGTTTTAAATAACTTAATTTCGAGTTAACTCACTGGGTTGTGTTGGCCGGTGTTTCTGCTGACATGTCGTGCTCGGTGAATGATATTTAAACACCTGTAACCAAACTGTTAACATCTCTTTTTTGTTGTGGTTGCAGCCATTTGGTCGCCCCTCCACCACTATGTTCAGGGTCTCATCTGTGGCTCCCCAGAGGGAATCTCATCGATTTCTTTCTATGGGATTTTCTCCAAATAAATTGATTTAAAAGACAAAGTCACGGCCAAAATCTCATTGAAATAAACCATCTGCAGTTTGCCCACACACACATCTACTTCCACTACTATTACTACTGCTACGTCTGCTTTCACTGCTATAGCTAAATGCTATAAGTGCAACTACAGCTCTGCTGCTACCAGCGACTCTGCAGCTGCTACACTAGAGTGACTTTTACAACAACAAAAAAAAAAAAAAACTGCTGCTGCTCCACACCGACAACACCAGCAGCAGAAGTTACTGCTCCTAGTGTTAGTACATGTTCTCTGACTGCTGTACATTTCACAGGCACCGTTTCTGCTCTGGAAACCATCCACTGAGGAAGGAGTGAGGCGAGGAGGTGGAAGCTGGAGCCAGCAGTGAGTGTGTCTAAAGGTTGATGTAATGATGAGGACCGTGAGCCGCACCATGTTCATATTAAATTTTAGGTGAGGACTGTATTTAATTTGTGGCTCAGACTGATTGAAGGCCAATCTAATTTCCTGCAAAAGTAATTTTGGTCTTTGGCCATTTACATTTCCCCAAACCCAGTCATACCTATTTTTACTCAACGTGAAGACGGAACAGTGTAATGAAGACTTCATTCTCCTACAGTGTGTTTCCAGTAATGTCCATTCAAACTTCATCTGTCCTGGCTTTGCTGCTAATAGAGGACTTCAGAGTTGCTTTGGTTTTTAGCATCGCTCCATAATAATGACTCACAGCTCATTTGGAGGTAATGAATATGTGTGGGTGGGTGTGTGTGTGAGTGTGTGTGTGTGTGTGTGTGTGAGAGAGAGATGGAGAGAGGACTGGGAGAAGGACCTGGCCAAGCTCAAACAATAGCATGTGAAGTGCCCTTGGATGCCATGAGAGCTCACTCTGAGCGAAGGGGGTGGGGTGGGTTGTGGGGTGGGGGGCAGACGGGTGGCACATTTCCCCACGCCAGCCATGATTTGAATGGAAAGTGGCAGGATGGGAGATGGAGTACCGCGGGGGGGTGGGGGGGGAGAGAGAGAGAGAGAATTAATCCTACAGCCACGCACGCACGCACACATGCACAAACTCATTTCCATCACATACACAGAAACGCCCTCATGCACAGAGCACTTCACTCTGGTGCTCCTCCTCATTCACTTTTGCTCACACATGGAAGAAACACACTCACACAATGCAGCACACCACGGTGCATGAGCGATGATGATGCCACCGACTGCTTCCTAGCACACTTTTTGCAGTGTCATTTGAAGGTCCCACGCTTCCAAGCCAACCCAATACTCTCCCATACTCCTTTTTCTTTTTTTTTTTAAGACACTTTAGAGCAGATTTTTTCTCTCCTCTGTCCTTCCTTTCTTCTATTTCTCAATCTGTCCATTCTTCATTCTATACTCCAGCATAAGTGTGTGTACTTCAGACCTTGCTATGATCATTTTTAGCCTCAGCAAGAAAACCCTCCCCTGCTCATCATTTATTTAATGTGTCTTATTCTGTTTAGTATCCATCACTCGTAACATAACAAAATAGAAAAACAGCTAACTGATCATTCGCCACATTTTTTATCTCGGCTGCTACTAAAAAAGACTAGCTGATCAATCGATTAGTTGATCGAGTCCATCGAGCAAAAAAAATCAAGTTCAATTACTCAAATATGAGGCTTTGGTGTTTTTCCTGATTTTGTATCAGTGTAAAGTGAATGCTTTTGGCAGCACCACACGAGCAAAGTGAAAACTTTGGGATTCGGAAACATGTGACGGTAATTTTGCTCGATTTTCTGTCATTTTATCAATGAATAATTAACGCTGCTTTAACGACTCTGTAGACCACACTGCTCAGTGCCAACAAGCTACAAACTAACACGGTACTCACTGGTTTCTGTGCAAGTTCATTTTTCCTTCTGCCTCAACGGAGAGGTCAGAGGTCACAGTCGGATACAAAGCAACACCCCTGCAGGGTACAGTGACTTGACTGAAGGCCCTTCAGCGGGACAGATACATGCTGACATACTATCATGAACCCTGATTCGCTGGTTCAAGGCTCATCTGTCACGGTGCCATCCTGTATTAACTGTAAGTACAGGATGAAATGGGCTACTGTCTCGTGCTGTAACAAATCAGTATTTATGAGGTCCTCTTGTCCTTGTGCTATTTGTGTCATTGTGAATATATGACTGATCTAAACTACTAAATTAAAAAAAAAAAGAAAGAAAAAAGGACACAGCCACAGTTTTCTTTGGTTGACCCCATAATGGCAAAGTTTGCTTGGTTTGAAGTCAGACTGCTGCACTGAGAGAAAACCAGGAGTTGTAAACAGTTAATAATCCCTCATTCAGCGACGGTTGGGATTTTTCTATCAAAAAAAGCAAATCAAATTCAATTTCTCTTACTTTGGCTAACGGTCTTAATCCTGTCTGTTTGCTTCTTTTGACCTTTCCATACTTCCATACTAATTCCAGTTCATTCAAAACACTCATGGCAGTTTCTAATTATCCACACAATTCTGTGTTTGTTTATACATGTGGGTACATGAATGTATAAATATGCAAGCATATATGAAGATGTATGGAGATATACACTATGATCAGTAATATCTATACTGGTACTCACTCTTGTATACGTATGCACAGGGTTCTGGGTTCAAGTTTTATAAATAACAGGAAATACAATAAAAAATTTATTTAAAAAAAATGTCCAAATAAAACATTAATACAATCATGACAGGAAGTTCCAAATGAAAAAAATTAAAAATAGATAAAACAAAGATGGCTGATATTGAATGATACAAAATTCATGAAAACTAAGACAACATCAAATAGAAAATGTGCATATTCAATCATATAGTCGCTTCAAGGTGCATCTGCATTTGTTTCTTTTGAGAGTAAGAATTCTTCTTGCTGTTTGGTAACTGTCATTCTGCAGAAACCCTGCACATAACTGTATGTTTTAAAATAAAGTGTGTCTCTGTTTACTAATCATCATTTATCCACAGACCAAGTGGGATATGTCTGTGTTTGAATAGAGCTGAAAAAGATTCAGGTGTACCTGAAAATACAGGTTTCCCTCGTGAATCGTTGACAACTGCCCAAATAAAATAGGACAAATAAATGTTTCACAGCTTGAATAAAAACTTCACACGTCTGGCATGAACATCAACACGCCTCAGCACCCCAGTCACTTCAATAAAATCCTGTTCTGTCCTGGACCAACGTGGACGTGAGTCTCACTCCGACTCTGCAGCGTTGTGCTGCTGCTGCAGCAGCTGCAGCAGCAGCAGTAGTTGTGGAGTGGCGGCTCGCCGGGCCACCTCACCAGAAGTGCTAATGGTATTGACCACTTCTGTATAAGTTAGAGAAGGGCATAGCTGGAGCCGGCAGTAAACAACTCCAGACTGACAGGTCAGGGTGACTGTTGGCTTGATTGCTTTCATTACTCACACACTGTCCAGAGTCAGACCTGCCAGCCTGGGACTCACTCACATCTCCCAGATTCTGCTATCAGCGTCGTAGTGTATGAGCAAATCTACAAACGTTTGCGATCAGTGATGTAACTGCTCGTAATAAATAAAAAGATCAGAGACTTCAAATGAGATCTGACGATTATTTTTGTGTTCCTGCTTTGATCATCCATAATAGAGAGATAATAGGTAAAGAAACAAGAGTTACGTTTTTTTGTTTTTGTTGCGAAGTATCGTTGGTGAAAAAAAATGGAGCAAGGCTGTTGCATATGAAAAGAAAAAAACAAAACAAACAAACAAACAAAACAAAGACTCATAGAATATTCATCAATCCAGCTCCTCCACCCCGGCTTTAATAAGGAGAAAAACAAAGCCAATCAGCCTCACACCAGTGCTTATGAACAACAATATAATCGCCACATTATATATGAAAAGTGAGAAATTATCATATCATTCACACCCCTGCGATGTCTGCGGCATCTACTGCGGCAACAGGAGAGTATGTGTAACCCCTCTGCTCAACACTGGCTTGTGTTCTCTCTAATTTCAAATCAAAGCGATTTCATCAGCACGGGCACATTCATAAAAGATGATCCTGCACGGGAAATAATACAGAAAAGCTTTTTCATTACCTCCTCGTCATATATTGATCAAACATTTATTACCCTCGATCAAACATTCATTACCTCCTGCATTTAAGCATAAGTAAGTAGATGTATCTGGTATTACTCATTGTAGACACCGCCTGCGCTTTCATTAGCGGCGCGGTCGCGTTGTCGTCTTTCCAAGATCAGAATGAGCAAACATTTTAATCTGTTTGTGTAATAAACAGACACAATATGTCAACAGGGAAGTGGCACAGAGGTGTGTCACTGTGTTACACTCCATGATGACAGATAAAAGAAAAATAACCTTAACTGTACATAACATAGGTACAAAATATAGGGGATTACAGTGCCGAGCTCCTGGAGACAGAAGAAAACACAGAGGGTTTCACTTTCTCTCCCCCGTTAGTGAACGACCCAAACAAAGCAGCTATTTTGATCTTTGGAGAATAAACCTGGCCATTGGCATGAGTCTTCCTTAACTCCACCCGTCGTAACCCATCCTCATCTCTCCCTCCGTCTGAGCAGATATCTCTCTCTCTTCCTCCACTTCCCCTACACCCATTCTGTCCATTACAATCCTGACTCCTTGTTCGCTGCAGTCAACTCAACAGTCCTGCTGCAGAAACCAACATCGGCACTGACGTGCGAAGAATGGAGTGTGTGTTCGCACTATATGTTTTATTCTGTTAGCACCTGGAGACGCAGTGCAATTGTTTCACATTTCAAATGGTGGAAAAATGTTTCTGGAGCATTTAGGAGGCTACCGGAGAGAGACCGCAGGGCTAATCACCCAGTGACCACTCTACACATGTCCTCACAAGAGTCGAATGATGAGGAAAGAGTTCAGAAAATGTGAACTCATGGTTCTGTCTGAAATCACTCCCATCACCCCACTCCCTATATAACAGACACTCCACAAGTTACTTGTAGTTAATTTTGGATCATCTGTAAAATCCAGCCCATCACATTGTGGGGTTGTTATCAGAAAGTACTGTAGATGCCATTGGGACTAAATTCTTGTTTTATTTTGGCTATTTCTGAGGGCACTATATAGGTATAGTACATAAATTACACACTCGGTATTAGACACTATATGTAGACAATCACATTAAAGTTGGACAGTAAATTTAACTCAGTATTTTGTGTGTTAGGAGTGATTTGGGACAGAAGATGTCAAACTTTTGCTCAACAGCAGCTGCTGTGGCCACAGGCAGCAATTACAGTACATAAGTTGGCAACGAGATGACACATATTGTCTGCAACTGTGGGGCTGACCCTATAAACACGAATGTCGCTGACTGACTGACTGAGTGATAAAGTTAAATCATTGGTCAGCCGAAGGCCACGTGACTGAGTGATAAGGTTATACAAATGGTCGGCCTAACCCTAACCCAGGTTTTGACCGAGTCTTGTTGTGATAAAACCATCAAATGTTTATTGGTGACGTTACAACTAGCAATAGCTATCTAAAGTTTGCTAAAGTTTGCTTGCCAACTTTGGAAGCCAAGCTACTGGTCATACCAGACCAAGCTAAATCCTACGCTGTATTGAGTAATTGTGCGTTTTATTAATTATGAATTCAACTTTTTATTTCCAAGAGGAAGAGAGTTTTATTTCTTCTTTCAAAAGTTTCATCATCTTTAAGTTACGAGTTCACGTCTGTTTACAGTTAGCGTTAAGATCAGTATAATATTTAAACAGTATAATAATAAAGTGTGCATACATTTGTGGATTTATATGCAAGTATATTTACATTTGTTGATTTTAGATTTCACACTTTAGGCATCTAATTAAGCAGCAAATGCTAAAGTGGAATAATGTTTAAATTCATGGTTGAGTGATATTACAAGCAGCCAAAATGAGATGTGTGACAGGCAGCTATCAGCATGTGTGTGGGTAAAACCTGTGCCAACACAGAAAGGGAATAAAAAAAAACAAAAACAAGAAGCATCATAGAGCAGCGGAGGAGTGTTTGGAGTGATGCAGCCGTCACTCATAAAGACCTGCATAGTAACTGCTCTTCATCATGACTCTTAGTCTCAGAACCCAGGGAGCCGGCACCACTCAGACAGCGCTGCCAGACCCAATAACGTAAACATAATGAGCTGTAGTGTTTGGAGGCAACAGCCAAGTGTTAGATTCTGCACCCTCCGCACCAGCTTGTGAGCCTCTCCCATCCCCTGGCCCTGAGCGTGGTTAGATAACACTGCATTAGATAACGGTGCGCGAATCTTAAGAAAATGCCTGTTGGCTTCTTTCAGCAGACATTACCGACGACGAGCTGGAAACAAGACGACAAACAAAACTTATGATGAAAACTTGCTCTGATTTGAATTCTTCTACGTCCTACTTTTATTTTTATATTCACCTTGCTGCAAAAGAGAGGAGCCCTCGAGACACGCTTGTTGTGCAGAGGAATACAAGCTTGCAGTGAGTAACATGGCCCCTGCCAGAGAATACATGACCTCAATATAAGCGGCACACCAGATCCTATCAGGATGCTATCAGGTGTTTAGGGTCGTGAAGCTGCACTTCCATACAAACTGGTGAATTCAAACAGTCCTGTGAGTTATACTGTCTAATAACAAAAGAAGAAGAAGCAATTTTCTTGAATTTTTCACCCAAGCCGCCGTGTATACGTAAAAAAATAAAATAAAATGGCTACTAGACTGTGCATTTTAGGCAAAACGTGTCTTTTCATAATAATGGCTACTTGCTCCGCAGGGATGGTAAATTATATCAGCTCCTAGACTCCCAGTTCTCTATGCAGACGATGACGCCGTCTGGGGAGACTGTCATTATGATGGGAATGATTTTCCAGGAGTTTTAGATGTAATATGAAAGCATGGCTGCAAGAGAGAGAGAGAGAGAGAGAGAGAGAAAGAGAGAGAGGGTTCTCAGGTGCACAGCGGTGTGAAAGCAGAGGGTAGCAACGGGTTGAACAGGGCACCTATTAGGGCTCCAGGAGTGAAAGTTCAGGTGAAGGAAGGTGACAGAGAGGAGACAAAGACGCCTGGGGAGAGACGGAGACTACAAACAGTGAGAGAAAAGACACTGACAAAGTGTGAGAGCGAGAGACAGAGAGAGAGAGAGAGAGAGAGAGAGCGATAAAACACAAAGAAATAGGTTCAGTACAGCACCTTTCTGCAGACTCATGTCTACCATGCGAGGCTCGGCCAGCTCCAGGAAGAAGTTCTTGTTTTTCTCATACTCCTCATCGTCAATAACTTTCACGTGAATAAGTTTGCTGCAAGAGGGAGAATAACAGGGGGAGGAAAAAGAGGAAGGGGCGTGAAAGGAAGAGGGACAAAGAAGGACAGAGAGGGGGGGATAAGAGGGAGAGAGAGAGAGAGAAGAAGAGAAAGGTTAATTTGCAATGGAGGGACTCAGGAAGTGCACTGTAAGTAGGATTAATAATCAGCATGGAAGAAAGGTGAGGAGGTGAAAGGTCAGCGTGGTCTGGACCGGCCTGTCCGTCAGCGGCTGGACTCGACACACTGACGGGTTCCAGCGAGCTCACTGGGTGTCATGACAACCACATTTATCACGCCTGTCTGACGCGGGTGAGACGGAAGGGCGAAAAGCGCGCCACGGCGGGAGCGGATAAAAGAACACAATGAACTGAAAACAGCAGCTTGTAATCAATCAGGGTGTAAAATGTGTAAACGGACATTTCACAAGGGCAAAAAAAAAAGGTGAGTGAACGATAAATGAAAGAAACTGTCGCTATCTAAATCGATTTTTATGGCTGGATGTTTCAGTCAGAAGACTTTCAATGAGACGGCTGGCTGGACACCGCGAGGACCCTCCCCACCGTCTCCCCCCCTCCTCACCCCCTCCTCTCCACCGTCTCACCCCCTCCTCACCCCCTCCTCTCCAGGCGCGGACGAGGCCGAGGAGAGAGAAGCAGCTTATTGCTGAGTTTATTGCTCTGGTTTGAGGAGAACACCCCTTTAATGAAGTCAAATGTCCGGAGGGGTGAGGCCTCTTTCTCGGGAAAAAGGAGCAGTGTCTGACATCATCACACAGGAAACAGCTCAATATGGCATCTCGGCCCCCCCGGCGCCGTTCTCGCCACTGATCGCCCTAATTGATCTTTTTAAAGAGTTATTGACGAGTGCAGGCAGTTAAGTGGTCAGTAGGTACCCAGATGTCTCTGTGCCTCGCCGCATCACGGTGGGAACTCCTCGAGGAACAGCTCTGTTGAATTCAATTGGACTCGCGCAAACGCATTCGCCGCGCCACCTGCACATCACGCGCATCACGCCGACGCCCGACTCCGGCGAGCAGGAAACAAACCGACAGCGCTCGAGATGACTCGTGACACTCGCTGCATCCGCTCTCTTAGGCCTCAGAAAGCATTCCCCGCGAGCGGCAGACACGCCAACAATAGTCGACAGCAGCGCAGCTAGCCCTGAAATAGGAATGACATACTTTATTATGAGTCTGACATCTCATGGGAAGACGCTTTTCCTCTTCATCCGAGCAAAAATACAATTTTCTACGCGTGTTGTTTGGGAGAGCGTTTGGAAAGCGGGGGTTCGGCTAATAAGATAAGTGGCACAGCAGCATTCATTATGGATAGCTGCTCATGTATCATGTATCGAGTCAAAAAAGCAGCTCGTTCCCTGACATCCCGCTGATGTACTTCTTGCACCGTGACATATAAGCGCGGCTGGCGTCAATCAAAGCACTGACACACACTTTTGCACACTCAAGACACACACACACACACAAACACAAACTCTGTCTCTCATATACCCACACAAACACAGATATTTATACACACAGACATCATGCTCATGCTGCACACACCATATATATATATAAAACTATTAATCCAAGCATCTCCAGAGGAATTAAATTGTATATGTATTGCTAAATCCTTTTCTCTGGCCACTGTATATATGCGGTTGAATGTGAATCCTGCCCACTGAGAGGGAGACTGCTATCTAAGATCCTGTTAGTACAATACGCACAGCAGAACAATCCATCTCTCTTGCTCTCACTTCACGTCCCACCGGCAGGGCTTTCCTCAGATTGCTGGGCGAGATGTCTGCAGTGCCGCCGCCTGGAAAAGTACCTTGCTTTTCATCAGGAATGAGAAGAGGAAACACTGGAGTCTAATGGACAAATGGGATCTGACAAACACATACAAGCACAACGCCCGGCTGTAGTATAGGGAAGTGCAGTCTTGCCTGACATGCATATATAGGCAAAGAGGAACCGCAAATGCAGCCAATATGACCGTGTACACATGCAAAACACAGCCATACACTCAGCAGCATGACTGACTGACACGCTAAGCTTCCCTGTAGAAAAACAAAAGAGCTGCTGGAAACCTGTGCATTCCCCTTCCTGTGTAATATGTACAGTTTTTAATGCAAGAATGTAACCTGGCCTCAGACACTCACTGTGTGGTCATTTGATTAAGCACATTACTTTAAGGTGGTACAGGGGTTAACACTGTCCCACAATCCCAAAACATGTTGTAGGGTTAATTGGCGATTCTTAATTGCTCGTAGGTATCTCTATATGTCAGCCCTATGATAGACAGGTGACCTGTCCAAGGTGTCCCCCAGTCCTCGCCCAACACCAGCTGGGATTGGCTCCAGCCCCCATGTGACCCTAAAAGGTTAAGCCGTATGGCCAATGAATTGGTTAATAATAAAGGTCTTAAAACTACATTTCTAAGGCCACTCTGGGGTAGCACAACAAACTGTAAACACGACATTGACATAGTATCTCCTTATACAGTTGATGTGGTGAACAATGCGAGCCAAAAGTTAAGACATGAAGTAACGTTAGCACCGATTTGGAGACACCTGGCGAATGTGTTTTTAGCTCTGATTTGGTCTCCACCACTGTCTGAGGGAAATATCTGGTTCTTTAGCTGCCAGATGTTTCACTATGTGTTGTGTTGTGTACAGTGGGTTTTTCTGAAAAAAACAAAAAACAAAAACAAAAAATCGATGCTGATGAGAACCGGACAGTAAAGTCACAAACTGCAAAACAAAAACAAAAAGATGAAAGGTGCTAAAATGCTCCATAGAGCTGCGGGTAACTGCAAAGGTTAATAATTCTTTATGAGACTCACTAAGAGCGACCCCCGTCACATTATTTGTAGTAATTTCATCCATTGTTAATATAAAAATATTGATTAAAGCTGATTAAACCCTTTAAGACAGGGTTTTAAGATTGTGCAATAAAGCAGGACCCACCTTCAGGCCCTCATCACATCAATTAATATTGAACTTTACTCATATGCCGTATATTGCTGAGAAAATTTTCAATAAAATTAGCACAAACTAGTTAAAACACAGAAAGCCTGGAGCTTTTGGTTCCCTTGGGGTCTGCGGATGCGGGGGCAGCCTACTCTGCCTGCTTGGTAATCTAACTTCATTCAGCGACAGTATCGCAGAGCAAATCAACATTTTTTTGAAAAGTTTGATCTCATTAAAGTCCAATTAGAGTTGATTCTGTGCTGTTGGTTAGGTGGCCCTAATTTGACAAGGGACTGATGGAAGTCAATAAAAAACAATCACGTAGTAATCAACAGCCATGTTAGCATCGTGGAAACATTAGAGCGGTTGCACAGTATATTACACCTTTGTGTTATATTTCTCTGGAGCTTGATGACACAAATTCACTTGTCAGCAACATTTTACACTCTGGTGTACCTGCAATTAGCTCACATGATACACAGTGGGGGGAATTTAACAACAACATGACACAAACGCTTATTTTGTTTATATTTGACACAGAAGTGTTTGATTACACGTGTGTGAAAGTGAATACGCCGAGCGGTGCAGAGAACGCTTTACCACGTGTGTCTGATGAGTGCGAATGCATTAACACTCACTGTAGTGAATATTCCCACATGACATGAACGCAACTGTGACTAGAACTTCATTCAAAAAAAAAAAAGGAAGATACTGTGATAGTAACTGAAATGAAGGGAGAAAGAGAAAATCTGTCTAAATTCACACACAGAATAGCAGCAGGTGATGTACTGTATCTGTTACAGTATCTGTACAGCTGTATTTTACAAAGCTGACTCCTTTCTCTGATTCACCCTGGACAATAACTGCAGCTCTGCCACACAGACAACCGCTGAAAACTACTGTTCATACACAGAGAGACACTCCCTCACTTTCAACATGGACATAACTACTCATACACACACACGCACACACACACACACACGCATGCACACACACACACACACGCATGCACACACACACACACACACACACACACACACGGAGCAATATGTGGGGAACATTAAGCAACATTTGCATTTGTCTGTGACAATTATCAATAATTCATCCATCTATCCCAACATCTGGCACCAGCCACTGTGGAAGCTGCAAAGAGCCTCTCTGAATGAGTGTGCGTGCATGCGTGCGTGTGTGTGTGTGTGTGTGTGTGTGTGTGTGTGTGTGTAGGGTGATGGGGATACAATCAAACACCTGCTGTGCACACAAACACAAATCAGAGTGTGGTGTTTACAGGGACTGTCCTGCTGTTGCTGTTGCTGTCGCTGCAGTGGATGGTGGCGTGTTATGAATGGCTTTACCGTGGTGTGTTGACAGAGAACAACCAGAGGGTGTGACAGTCCTCACATACAGTATATACACACACATCCTGACTCAAAGGTATACACTCACATGTGTTATTCATCTACGGTGTCTTGATCAACACCACAGTAAAACGTCTCTGAGGTCAAAGTAAAGAAGAGCAGAGGTTCATGTAGGAGCTACACACAACATGAATTTGTCATGAGCGTTCACTAATCTGTTGTTTTAGCTAAGTTGGTATCACTTCATGGCATTCTTCTTCTGCAGAGAGAAGACAGGCACAAGCATTACAGTGTATGTAATGTATGTAACAACAGCGTGAAATGGCATCTTTACTTTTAAATCAAATGTGAAGATAAACTTTACAGAAACACATGCCCAGTATAGGAGCGTAATATTATATTTCAAAACTATGCACGTTATAAGCGTCTATCATGTGCTAATAATAAACAAAAATAAATATACTAAACTAAATATATACACAAAACTAAAAAGTAATTATAAAGTGTATTGAGATAAAAATAGTCCTCTTAAAAGAAGAGTCCTCAAGTGACTATTTTTATCTTGAGGGAAAGGAATATGGTGGGAGGAGGGTGGTGGGTTTGAGCTGCAGTCTGTTGCACCTTTGATGATGTTAGACAATAAACAAGCATGTGCTGCCGGGTGCTGGCAGACCACAGTGGATCTAGGAACTAATTCTGATCGGTAACATTTTGAAAATAATTCCTGTTTATACACACACACAGACACACACACACACACACACACTAGGAGAGTTACCTGCTGTAACGATTGAACTTTGGACAGAGCGAGGCTAACTCTTTCCCCCGGTGTCCAGGCTTTATGCTAAGCTATGCTAACCAACGGAGTCCCATTAATTGTTGCAGGGAACGTTTTGCATGCCTCTGTTCTTCCTCTCTGGTAAGTATATTTGGTTTGAAGAGTAACATTCACATTAGGCAGTAAAAGCCCATTATAAAATTCAACACTATAAGCTAACATAAAGGTTGAAACCACACTCGTCTGTCACATAAAACGGTCTCCGTTTGTGTTGTGGGAGCAGACAACTGAAAAATCCCATAAAATCCAACCTGCAGGAAAGTAAAAAGTAAGTACGACGAAGTCATCTCACAAGTGTTGTCATCTGCTGAACCGAATTACACTAATGTGTCAAAATTAACGTGATAATGATTTATTGATGCTAACATGCTAGACATAGCGCCCTCAGCGTGGGAAGTGCCACTGGGTAATGACAGGCGATTAGAGGGTTCACACCTCCGCTGCACTGGGCCGCCCTCGGCCAGCAGCCTCTTGCCTTCCCCACGTCCAGACAGACGGGGGAGGGAGAGGAAGTGATGAAAACAGTGAAGGGAGTGAGACATGAGAGTGGAGGTGGCGCAGCAGAGATAGAGATGGAGAGGCTGATGCACATTGTCTTTCTCCCTCTGTTCTGTGGCCAAAAAACCAAACTGCGGCTGAAATTTGCTGTAGCTGCCCGCCTCCTCTCCACTTCCCCACGCCTCTTCTTCGACAGCAGCTTCACTGCTTCGGTCTCCTCTCTGGCTTTCGTTCCACAAACACTAAATAATATAACCGCTCCGAGAGTGAAACCACTGTGCTGGTGCAACACATCAGAGGGAGTGAGATGTGCGATATCTCAGTCTCCACTTCCACTTTTGTCTCGTCTGCTGGTGCAGCCTGACCCTAAAAATTGCTCGACTTTTACTCTGCAAAGTCTGAGGATTTTCACAAAAACTAGGCAGACTCAGATTCTCCAGGCTAGAGAAGGAGCAGCCGCTAAAAATGCTGCAATTAGATACGACCTTTCTTTTCTCTCTCTCTGGTCCCTCTGTATAAAACACCTGCTGCCACCGACCTGGGCCCTGGGCTCTCTGTGTTAAACTAAACACAACCTTTCCAAATTCTCTTGAAAGTTTCCTCTGCCTCCATCTCTTCCCTTAATCTACTGAGTGCTTTTCAGTCGCTTTTCACCCTCACGCACGACTGCATTTAACCACTGCTAAAGCACATGTGGAGGGGCTGAAGCACGGTTTTTAAAACAGCACACGTTACTTCCACTTCACCGCAGCGTGGAGGCTTCGATGGTGGCGGGATTACGACGAGTTCTGTTCCTAAAAAGTTTAAGTAGAAAACATTGCATCTTGCTCGATGTAAACCAACCTGAACAGATGGGCAGGGACTGAAAACAATACAATAGTAGACATGTTAAAAAAAAACTCCACTGTTTCAGCCCTTTAAGATCACGGAAACGCCTCCACTCAAAATCCCAAATAAAGCCAAGCCAATAAAGAGGACAAGAGGGGAAAAAAGGCCCCAGTGCCTCGTGGGAAATCAGTGCCTTAATTAAGCAGGCCTGGTTTCTGTCACCAAGTGCAGGGATTATGGGCCTCGCTCATTATAGTCCTGATTATTGCTTTACCCCAGCAATCACAGAAAAAAGCCAGTAAACACATTTGTCAATGATTTCTTGCCAATCTGATGACAAACTCGCATCGGATGTAATATTCCACACCCACAAGGCCTACACGCCCCTCCCTGCCCCTCGTCCTCATCTCCTCTCCATCTCTCTCTCTCTCTCTCTCTCTCTCTGTGTCTGCTTTATTTCTTCGCATCCAGCGAGGCAAACAAATCACAGCATACTTGACCGACTAACAAAGAGCTAAAAGTTTTATAAACAAGGAAGTAAAATCCCCCCCTTTTGAAATGGCGTCTCTGCAGCTGACGTCGGACATCAATATTACATAAGCCAAACAGAAATGAGGCACGCAATCACACACACACAAAAAAAAACTCTTCACTTGGCGACTTGCAAATTTTGCCGGCCAGAGCCCGAGCCAGATGCAGCGGCTGTAATTGCGAGTTGTTTAAGGGGGAGAAGCGTGAGAGTTGTGTGAGCGCAGCGGTGCCAGATGTCGTTTGAATAATACATGTCTGCCAAAGCCAGTCTCAGTGTGGACACTGGATCCAGAAAGAGAGAGAGAGAGAGAGAGAGAGAGAGAGAGAGAGAGAGGAATGCATCACGTTTCCCAAATCTACCAATATACAAGATGCAATGTAAGTGTCGCTTGTTATGTTCAATCACACTGAAGCGACGGGACGGCCTCGTGCTGAAAGAGACGGTCATTCATCCAGAGGACCCAAATTCAAGTCCCCATTTTGCCAACTGTCCTCCCTGGTGAAGTGTCCCTGAGCAGCTCATGAAGGGTGCGATCACATTGGAAGCAATTTTAGAGGCAGGTTTTTCTTTTCTTTTCTTTTCTTTTCTAAGAGGGAGATTGATTCTTGTGCCGTTTTTGCACCTACAGTCAGAAGAAAGGCCTCGACCCACGATCACTGTTGTTCTGTTTCTTCTGTCCAATCAGAGCAGGCGACAGATGGGACCTCTGTGACGATTTAGAAATAATAAAAACGGAGGACAGTCGCAGAGTTGCTGTTAATGATGATTCATTAGTGACATTAACGTTAATTTACCCGCATAACAAAACATCCATTCTCACGGCTTCACAAAGAAGAGTTAGTATGATCTAAGCAGAAAGCAGCAGGAACAGGGTTCATTTACATCCTTTTTAATGTTGTAATTATGCATTTGTAATGTTTACTCAACAACATTACAAACTGGAAGAGTTAATATGAAGATTATTCAATATCTTAATGTTCATAGCCTCGTTTCTCAGTTAAATCACTCTCAGTAGGTCCAACTTCTCAACCAAAATACCAAATCATACATTTTTATGTATTTTATTATCATGTGACTGTAGATATGTCCATATTATTTTTTAAATAATGAAGCCACAAGAAAACGAAGCACTTAGGTAAATATGGCACATGCATTTAGCCTGTGCTGAAATGATTGGGTGAAGAAGTTACGTAAGAGGTTTTGAGAAACTAAAACATGTGACTGTAGATATGGAGATTTTCTGCTTTTTTTTTTCTCCCCGGGTTTTAATTCATTGTAAATTTGTATTTTGAAGTGATGGTCCAACTCTATCGACATGACAACACAAGAAAAACCGTCCTGATCACGTTCACCGACGAATGCAAACCGGTTTGGTTTAGGAATGGTTAAAACTGTAGTTATGGCCAATAAAATATGGTTAAAATATTGTCGGGATTATAAAAGATGGCAGGTGTTTGATGGGAGGCAAACCATCCTATCCACACCCCAACCACCACACCCTTTCTTGCCGTCCTACATACAGTGTTAATATGAAGGAAATACAGCGGACCTGAACTGGCTGAATGATCGGACTAAACAAGTGATATAAACTGGGCTCTGGGAAACTGTGATTGGCATTTTTGACTATTTTCTGACTCATTAACAGATAATAATAACAATAATAATAATAATAATAATAATCATCATCATTCGGCACTGAGCTCCGTTCTGGATTCGCTCCCTCCACTGTGCCGCTGACCTTGGCTTCATTCTGCCTGTTTTGGCTCCAAAAAAAATAAAATAAAGTGCGCTGGCTTCAAAGCAACCAGTTAGAAACCAACGGTTGGTGTCACATTCACCTCATCCGCTATTATTTACTGTCAATGGCGTCAAAAAAAACAAAACAAAAAACAAAAACGCAGTGTGCTCAGCCTTCAGCCCGAGCGATCGACCCCTAAATCGCTACGAGCTCGAGGGACACGGGGCTGTAGTTGACGCTGGAGGAAGGGTGAGGGGTCAAAGCAACAGACGGATCAATAAAGTGTTATATGACTTCACGATATCAGTTAGAGGACACAGGTGTTGGGCGTCTCATCGGCGGGAGACACACACACATATAAACACGCAGATATACAAAAGCAGATGGAAAGGCGAAGCTCCTCTGACTGACGACGCGTAGCTCATGATGGGAGCTCGCAGCGAGAGCCCGGCCAGGTTTATTAATACCGCCGCAAAGAGGAATCGTGGGTAGTCACGGAGCTGGACACGGGAGTCACGTTATCTGAATTCCATGGCGGGACTTGCAGCTGTCCCTCCTCAGCTCTCTCGCCTTCTTCAACGCAGGCTCGTGGTCTCACACAACCTGCATGCATCTCCACGGGAACAGTAAATCTCTCATTTAACTTACCTAGTGGGCAGCTGGTCAGATTACAGCGTGCGTTTGATTTCAGAGGGGAGGCGGGGGACATGATTGATTGTGTCCCCAGTGACAGGACACCTCTGTGATCCCGTGGATCTCTCACATTCTCGGGCCGAGGACTCAAATGTCTAATGCACCCGACCCTGCGCCCATTTGCTGCCCCTCGCTCTTACTTGTCGTCATGGATACAAAACCCCCTTTTCACCAGCTCTTTTTCAGCCGTTTCCTAAATGCGACACATGACACACGACCACTTTCCGTAAAACTTTCAAACCTTTTTCCATTCATCTCTATTCATCCTGCTGCACCGAGCTAAACAGCACAATGAAACTGTCCCTGGAGGGAATAAAGAGTCCTAACAGGTTTTACCTCTGTCTGCCAACACACAGTCTATTACTTCATCTGTGTGCTGCTCTGACACTGACACACACACACACACACACACACACACACACACACACACACAGACACACACAAACCTCAGCAGCTGATGAACGCTGCAGGTGGAGGAAGGGACGAGCAGGTGCAGCTCGCTTACTGTGTCCTGTCAGATTACACACCGTTACTCCAGCCCTTAAACCCATTGTCCAAAGACGCCAATAACACTAGAGAAAGGCCACATATGCCACCTTTGTGCTGCAACTATAACTCTCCCCTTTAACAACAGGGACGTCCCTTTCACTCCACAGATGAATAACACAGTTAACGACAAAGGGGTGCTGAGGAGTAAGACGCCCACACTGATACAGAACTCACAACACCCAACTGGTTCACTGTTTTTCTGTGTTTTGTCCCAACAATAGTTATTAATTGATTATTTGATTGACAAAAAATGAGTTTTTGATTTCCTAATCTCAAATCTTGAAACTGATCACCTGATCCTTTGTAGCAAAGACCTCCCATCTGACATGAAGAGAGTTGAAAGATGCAATAACAATTGTTTTCCAAAAACGATTCGAACAAAACGGCCAGTGCAAGAATTCTGGACAGAGAAACAGAGAAAACCAGGAATACTAAGTGACACGAGAGATACTGTCGGGAATAAAATGTTCTTTCTGGAGAGGCGAGAGACCTGATCTGAACAGAGGCTTGGCTGTGAGAGGAGGAGTGGCATTGGCTGGTTTCACTTGTCATGCACCCTTGCAACGGTGTCTCCATAAAAACCTGCTGACTGCCAGCGCTGAAGGAGACAAAGACAAAAGGAGACGATGAAAACAGGGGGAGGACACTCAAAGGTAAAGCAGAGGACGGGGCGGCAATTGAAAAAACAGACAGCCATGCTCCATATTTTCTGAGCCAAGAGCAAGGCAAGCTGGAGGGGGGGGGGACTATATTTTTTTTGGATGTTTGGAGCGAGCCCAAAGGTCCTCCTCTACAAGGACACTATGCAATAAAACACTCAAAGATGAAGTGTCTGATAGGGGGCGACAAGGGAGGGAGAGGAGGAAGAGAGGGAAGTAACAGAGGATGCAGTCAGGCCTCCAAAACGAAAGCTGGAGCAGCACCCCGGCGGGGGGGTGGAGGGAGATGGTTGGGCTGAGGGCAAGAAATGCACAAGGGCTATTCTGGGTGTCGGGCGTGGGTCTGTGACAACTTAGAGAGTCGGAGCCGGCCGAGCCAAAGCGCCTGCAGCCAAATGACAAACACCATCATAAATGAATGACTTGGGAGAACGACAAGCTCCCCTCTGCATCAGGAAACAGCCGATCTTAGAAATGTAGTGCACTGAAATAGTAAATCGTGACCCGTCTTGTCATGTATAGAAACTGCTGTCCAGAAATAGAAAAAACGAGGCCGTCGGTGTCGCGCTCTGTGTGGACCGCAGGTCTTCTACATGGCACGAATGGCTTTAAACTGTTTCCTGGGTGTTTCAAAGCCAAACATGGAAACACCAGTTCACATTTGGGGAAATAAGCATCTAGTTTATTATATGTATGTAACAACTGAAGTGTGAAAGTGACAGGTTGGTGTTAAAACGAGATATAACCTGTTAGTTAATGAGCTTTACAGGGGCTGTTGTTACCTTTGGACAGAGTCAGGCTAGCAGTTTCCACCCATTTCCAGTCTTTATGCTAAGCTAAGCTAACCACCTGCTACCATTAGCTTTATATTTAGCAAATGGGCATCTAACTTTGCAAAAAGTTATATAAAAAGTTATTTACTTATATTCCTTTAATCAAACCCTGCTATTTCCCATTTATTAGCAGTATTCAAGCAAACTGTAATGTAGATGAAACTGTATATAATATGATGCAATATATGTTTATATTAATAGGAAATATATATTATTTTATGAATTATGTTTAAAATATATGCTGATTATATTCAAAACTAGAAATGCTAGAAAACAACTAGTTCATCTGACGTGTTGTTTCCGACCTCCCTGAAAGGCAGAAGTGTTTATAGTTGATCTGAACGGCCTCGCTGGACGGCTGGTTAGAAGTCGGCCATCACAGAAAGGGCTGAGATGTGATAAGCTTTTAAATATGTAATATATAACAGCTCACACTTCAAACAGACTTTCCTGGAAGGCAATTCACACTGTTGCACTGTGGATATCTTTCTTCACACTTTATTTCTTCAGAACTTTTCCGATTCCGTCTTCTTCATTTTCGAACAGAGCCGCGTGAATTAAACTTTATACATGGCTTCATGTATATGATTTATAAATCATATATACTCTCGGTCAGGCTGCCGTACGAGCTGTGTTTGAACAGTAATAATTTTAACATATTCTCACTATTCATTAGCCTCAAAGGTCTATCGGCTAGTTTCACGGATTTAATTCATTCTACGCTTTATATGTAAAGATACAGAAATGCTCTACACCATTATGAAGGCTGCGGCGTTTCACTCCAACAAAACGGTACAGTGGCTGATTTTTCTCTGGTTGAAGGTAGTAATCAGTTAAATAAGCTGCTGTAGTGTTTGAGTGGAATATAAATCTGTGCGCTAGCGAGAGCTCAGTTTCAAAACTTTCAGACCAGATAAAAAAAAAAGTTACTTATTGTCTCAATAATTCATTTTTGAACCAAAATACTTCATTGAAATTGACCATAACTGCCTATGAAACATTACTGTACCAAGATATATGAGTTCCACTGCACAAATCATAATTTACAAAGCAAACAAAGGTCATGATACTGTCCACAGGGGCCAAATGTGATATTATTGATGCTTGTGCAGAAACTCTCTTTTCACCTCCTCTCCAGGGAGGCACAGCACAGGGTCAGCTACAGAGCAACACTAAAGTGCTGGGAGGGAATCAGTGACTTGCTCAAGGACACTCAATTTTCAACAAGGGGTTTAAACTCGTAAGGCTCATTGTTTTTGTCATCAGTGGGGCTGAAGTAGATCTCTACAAACTGTTTGGAAAAACAGAATCCAACATGGAGGACGCTAATGTAGTTTAATTAGCTATGTTGGTGATGACGTGACTATGTGAACTTAATGAGCTTGCTAACTGACAGTTAGCAGATAGCTAGCTTGAACCGTCTTTTTCAGTAACTATAATCAAATTAAATTATTCACCACCCTGACAACAACAGCATGCTAAAGAGGAAATACAAAGAATCTTATGTTAGAGAGCACGTTCACAGCTTGTTAGCATGTTAGCCATTAGCTTGTTAGCTACAGTAGTTCATCAACTAACTCCGCAAATATCTCCTACTTCACCAAACCTCGTGCACTGAATTTTGCCATGCCACTTCCTGGTACAACCGGGCCTTTACAATTTTATTTATCAGTTTCACAAATTTAATAATCATGATAAAAAAAAACAAAAAAAACAAAGCTGGGTCAGCAAATTAAAATACTCTGTAATTACTAGGCCATCCTTTAACGTGAAACTCCACATTCAGTATTCGCTCTCTCTCCTCCCGTCTGTCACGTTGGCCTCTCTGAGGTTATTCTGCTCTCCACAGGACTCGGGCAGCTGACCAACCCTCAGCACACGTTTCAGCATTGGGCAGCCTTGTCTCTGCTCTGCTCCGCACAGTGGTGTTACTACACATGCTGCTATTATTTCTGCATTTGCTGGCAGGAATGGAGGAGGGTAAAAAAAAAAAAAACACACACAGTGTCACGCCTCAGTGAGTCTCTAATCAAGCAACAGAAAGCACATTTATGAGTGTGAGTTGGTGCAAATGTTCTTATGCATTATGTCTTTTTGTGCATTCTGGATGTCCCCACTGTTACAGTTACAGTGGAAGGGGCAGATGTGGGGGAGGGGCTGGAGTGTGTTACTGTGTTTGCACGTGCTGTTGTACTTCTATCTTTGTGAGGGCCATCATCAAGTGCAGAGAAAGAGAGAGAGAGAGAGAGGACATTTTAAAGGGTGAGGATATTTGGGCTGGTGCTTGTTTAAAGGGCCTGCTTGAGGATTAATGTCACAGTTATGTCGTACTGGAGTCCCCACGAGTTTCCAAGCGTTCGACGTTAACAGTCAAGTCGTAATTCTGACTGGGAAACTCAAATACACATGGACGCCTCACATCAACCAAAGTTAATCATTTAAGGTAATTAAAAATACATTTAACACAGCATTTTTCCCCCTCACATGCCCAACTCCCTGCAATCATACAACAGCTCTTTGATGTAAAAGTCTATGAGACTTGGTTTTAGAGTTCAGGCTAAAATTAGGTTTAGCATGAGGACATTTTGAGACCAGCATTAGCACTGTTTCAGGAAACCGCAACGTCCTCATTTGTTTCAGTGTGGCCACTAAAATAGCAAAAGGTCCTGATACAGAAGTTCGGTCCAGCAAAACAGTTGAACCTGACTCAGCTTTTACCGCAATGCAATGTCATCGAGCAATACATTGCTGCAGCCTATCAAATATGTGCACCGTTCGCTTAGTTACATGAGTAATGATTCAACCGTTTACCTCACAGTTGTTGAGAGAGAGGACAAAAAGATTGCTGCAGTGATAACTTTCGGGAATTGTATCTGTAAATCCTGTCTTATGGTACTGTAAACCACTGTGCAACATGCCCTGATGACCTGATGGCGGCGATGAATGGTCACAATATGATAATGATGATAATAGATTTTACAGATTTTTCAATCATTTGTCGAATCTTCAGTTTTTTTTATTATTGTGAAATATTCAGTTTTACCTCAGCAGCAAAAAAAATCAATTGAACTACTGACAACCAATAGACATGCACGCCCCGGTGTCTCACCTGGTAGAGCGCGTACCACAGCGGCCTGGGTTCGAGTCCCACCCGCGGCCCTTCGCTGCATGTCACCCCCCCCAGACTTTCCTCTCTCTCTCACTGCAACCATCGAATTAAAGGCAAAATGCCTCAAAAAAAAAATTATAAATAAAAAAAGTCAATGTCAATGTACAGTTTGTGTATGTGTGTGTTTATGTGTAGGTGTGTGTGTGATTGGTTGGCATGGGGGGGGGGCTACATTGGATTTGCAGCACACACAGAAAGACATCACTGATTGAGAGGTACATGGCACAGGGAGGATGCATGTGGCGCTAAAAATAGTCAGGGACATGGATTTTCTATGCGGGGGGGGGTTTGAGACTGTGTGTGTGTGTGTGTGTGTGTGTTTGTGTGTGTGTTTGTGTGTGTGTGTGTTTGTGTCACAGACCGTCAACCCACGCACAAGCACTCAGCTTCTCTCACATTCAGTGGCTACAAGCATAGCAATATAACACACATTACTGACACAAACACTTGAAAACACACCATGAAATTATGATCACTATTAACAGCCCGCGGTCCTGCACACACAATGCTCCTGTACACACTCCTCCATACACATACATATCAGGCCTATAGCTACTTCTTACACTGCAATTCTCTACAGTACATCACAGTTTTGTAACCTAAGGGCTGGCAACCAATGTAGTGTCTTCTGATGTTAAAATGGGTCCCTTGATAAATTCCTAATTATACAGAAATGACTGTGGAACGTCTTCCAATGGCCTTTGGGCTGCATAGAGCCGCTATAAATGTTGCTTGGCTTGCCAATGATTTTCTATTGAGCGTCTTAAGAGAGCAGCTTCACTTCTGTCCTCTGATGGATTAAAACACCACATGCGGTCCACACGCTCAACCTAAACATTTTCCTTTATGGTTATCGGGGTCAAAGGAATTTTCTGGCCTCAACACGTGGCTGCTTGCCAAAAACAAAGGTTGTGATCTCCTGCCACATGCTTTACATTAATTCATACCTCTGCTATCCGCTACTTAAAACTGTGGCGCTGTGTGGCGAGCAGGTGCAAGGTGTTTGGTCAGTAGGCAGGAGGGTTGGGTTGAGGAATGGGGTGTTAATAACAAGGTTAAACTTCTCTGAATCAATCCTCCTCTATATTATATATGCTCTTGTCCCAGTAGGAGCTGAGAGATGAATCCGCAGGAAGAGAAGAAATGGTGTTGGAGGGAGAGTGATTGAGGAAGGCTGTGGGGTTTGTCCCTGAGCGGATGTAGTGCAGGCAGCCGCAGGTTAGTTTCACCTTTCAAACTCTTTATTTTTCTTTACATTTCCACAGTGTGACAGTGTGAGTTTGTTCCAAATAATAACATCTAGTTCTTTAGCTGAGAAAAATATTCGCGTTTTTACCATTTTACAAAGCAAGCACATAATCACGTCAGGTGACAGAGGGTCAAACCCCCTCAATGAACTACAATCACCACCTCACGGCTGTGTGTTCCCAGCCACCGGTTAGCCTGGGAATTTTTTGAGTTATGGCCAAAAACGGGTTTTGTGAGGTCACAGTGATGTTGACCTTTGTACGGAGGCTTCAACGTGTGGATCCTTTGTGGCCCAACGTATCCCCAAGATTCACTCCGTGCCAGTAATGAAAATAATATGGCAGCAAACAATGTCGACAGAGAGCTCGAGGATCACACTTTCACATGTAAGTAAAAACCTCAAGTTTTTGTAAAAAAGGTTGCTAGGCCCCCCTGAACTGGGACATAGCATGAAAACGGAAATTTGCCGCCCCTTAACATTTGCAATGACAAGCTATCGAAAGCCTCCAAAGGAAAAATTAAAAAAAAAAAAGAAAATAAAAGAAAATGTCTTCGACTCTAAAACACTGACCGTATTAACATCAACCAGCTACAGTGAACACAACAGCTCGTGAACAGTTGCCAGCTGATCACCTGCAGGTCTACTACACAGGTAAAACACAGTCTGTTTCAGAGGCAGCATCCCCGATACACACGATAAGATGTATTTTTAGTGCATCAGTCTGGAGGATGACGTGAGTCACACTCGGCAAGTCGCCTTTTGAAAACTGGACACGTTTCAGAATCCAATAGAACAAGCGACTCTCTTGTTTTCCAGTTACTGACAAGAGGGTTTGCACTGCGATGATCACTGTCTGCCGTCTGCACACCAACATGCCTTCAGTTCCTCTTCACACATTCACCTTACATGTGCACTGTACATCTGACAGCTCCCTCGACACGTTACACTTTTCTTTAACGCACACACACACACACAGACCGTCAACCCACGCACAAGCACACACACACACACACTGATAGGGAAAGGGACGGAGGGTGGAGGAGTAACTGGAGAGGAGAGTGCTGAGATGAGCCAGGAGAGGAGGATGATTCGACATGTAAGGGAGGAACCCTCCTCCATCACAGTGTATGTCTGGTCTCTGATGAGATTATTGGACGGCTCCCTCCCTCCTGGCCCTCCGCTGTGTTGTCTTAAAAAGATTAACCACACCATTGTCTCTGCCAATAATGACGGGATAAAAGGGCCACTGCCTCACAGGGAAAGTTGAAATGCTCAGCGCTAATTCCATCCCATGGAGCGTGTTGCCATCATCCGTCCCCCCGAATCCTCATTACCATTAGCTAACAGCGCGGGAGATGGGATTGGACGTTGGAGTCATGCAATCCGTCTGCTAAGCACAGACCAGGAGGGAGTTTTTCTACTGTTTTAACCTGTTAAGAAAAGTCTGTGCATCTCACCTAAACATTATCAGCCGGTGCAAACAGCTGACCGACCACGGTGTCGCCAGTAGAAACCAGCAGAAACTTCGGCTGATGAAAAGTAATTAGCTGCGTGTGCTGATAAGCTACTGATATGACGAACCTTCATCACAGTAATGCCACGTCAGATCACGAACCTTTCAGTTCATAACTGAGACAAAAACAATCCACATCTACCTGAGCAGGAACACTGGGTGCAACATCATCTTAAAAACAAGCCTCCTGTTTCCTCATTGATTGTGTATTAAATAAATGTGGTTTATTTAACAAAATCCATTTTCATCCAAGATGAAAACTTCCATGAAATGTGTTATACATTATAATATTTCTGAGAGGTGGCCGAAGATGTGTTCAATAAAGCAGGATTGTATGAAAAATGATCTCAAGCTAATTTCTGCAAGTTGATTTTCAAACTCTACAAATAAAGTCAGTGGCTATAAACAGTTTATAGTTAAATTTGTTAAAACTGGAAATTGTCCTTATTGTTTGCTTTAAACTATAACAAGGTTTTCAGAGTTTATCACCAACAGTTTTAATTTCTATTATTTCTTTCAATTAATAAGATTGTATTAACCATGTTGATAGCACAGATCAGGGAATGTGTTTGTTTTATTGGCATTTCACCCTTGTTAAGAAAACACTGACTGTACAGACCGAGCGCAAAGAAAGAGAGAGGGTTGCATTACACCACAATGTCCGTAGGTTGCGGTTATATGATGTGCATGTTAACCAACAGGCCGGGAGAAATCCCCAATCATGGTGTTTTTTAAACGAATGTACCGAGCTTCTCGCCTGTCCCTCGGTTAAAACTGAAACTGAGTCAGATCTGGAGACGTGCTCAAAACATAAACTGATTTACTTTCTACTTACTGTTCCATCGTGCTTCACAAACTGGCTTCTTAGTCGACTTTGACCTTCAGTGCTGTAGGTGAGCGCACTTCTGGTTTTACTGCGCAATGATTATTCACAACATTTCACTTTCAATTATTCCCTTTCCTAAATAAAGGGGTTTAATCTGGCTGACATGCTGGCTCATTTACAAGCTGTACATTCATCTGACCGCTTGTGTTTATTTTTCCGTTGCATTTGCTTGTAGTGACGTCACCATGAAGTCAGTGAATGTAATGCATGATTAAAAGAAATGACCAAAAATAAAATCCGAGTCATAATGTGGATATAAACCATAGGTTCAAAGACCAAAAGGTTCTGCAGGATTCCCAGACATCCGGCACAAAGCCCAGTTGTCCCTCTACTCCATTACTCTTTCATGTGGATCCACCGCTGATTCCTGAGCATTAAAGCCTCCTGACAACCTCCGCTTTGCTGCTGCTAAATGGAAAGTGCACTAAAAGGCTAGCTGGTGTGCAGCGGGATATCTGAAACAGCCAGCCATGTAGAAGGAACATGCAAAGGGCAGGGGATGCACAGCGGAGGAAGTGAGGGGCGGTGGACTGCTGGGGAGGTCTAATGCTGCTCTCCCTACCTGAGGGAAGAGGGGAGACGAAGATGAGTCAGTCAGTCAGTCAGTCAGTCAGTCAGTCAGTGGGGGGGGGGTTCTGGTTGAGCTGCATTCAAGCCCTCTGGGAGAGAGGAGGGAAGGCATGAATGGTGGGAGAGGTGGAGGAGGGGGAAGACGCAGTGGGAGCTAAGATGATCGATCCTGTCCTCCATCAGTCTCCTCATTCACTGTGACATTTGTTGAAAACCTCGGGAGGACGAGCTCTACAGCTGTACATGCCTATTCAATTAAGATGCCTGCCTGATGTTTTTCTTTCATTTGCCTCCTTTAACATCCCTACAACATCTTCATCTCTCCGTCCCGGCAACTTCCATGTTTATTTCTCGTCTCTCTTTTCCTGTTTGTGATTTACTGTTGTGCGGCTCTGATGTTTGAATGGATGCTGTAAAACAGACCCTGCAGATATAGAAACAGAAAGAAAAGAAGCCGTTTTTTTTTAAACTGGGTGACGAACTTTTGAGTATTTTTTTTTCTATTATCATGTTTTATAGCTTAACTGCAATGAAACAGTATAAATAAAGTTCAGTTTTGTTTCGCTTGCTTCGTCTCAGTTTATCATCTACAATCTCTCTTTTTGTTTTTTGTTTTTTTTAAAGCAGTCAGTAAATCTACTTAATAACTTTCTTTAAAGGAATAATGTCACATTTTGGGGAAAAGACTTATATGAAAAGATTGATACCACTCTCGTCTGTGTGAGGCTAAAGCTGGGAGCCGATTAGCCTAGCTTAGCATAAAGACTAGAAGCAGGGGAAAACAGCTGGCTCTCTCTCCATGCTATCGCACCTGAAAACACATATCACAAAAATACGTAGCAAAAGTGAAGCATTTTAAACGTAAGAGGAAACAACTTTCATGTTGCAGCTATTCCTTCACGAACCCCAGTTTATCCGTCCACTCAGTACTTTGTGTACAGCGTCTCCACTGGTCACTGTGATGACAGGACTCCAGGAGGTCAATGCTCGGGTTATTGATCACCAAGACGTAGTTACAGTGTGCAGCTCCTCCATGAAACCATTAATCATTTGCCCTTTACTGTTTGCATACAGGTTAAAAAACAGGGTACAAAGTGTTCATTAGTGAGCTTTAGAGGTGCTGGGAGGGGACTTTGGGCTTTGGACGGAACATTATGATAAACTTGGGTAAAAACCTCACAGCTCCAGCAGAGATATCGATCTTCTCATCTGGCTCTGGTAACGAAAGCAACATTTCCCAAAATGCTGAACCCTCCATTCCTTTAAACATCCACAAACTTTACAAGGATCCTCACGTTGATACTAACGGCATCCAGTGCTTGCTCACAGTATAAATGACTGCTGCACTTCAGTTGCAGTCACCTTGAGCTCCTGTGTTCCTGGAAAAACTCTCGAGGTCAAGAAGTGCAATCTGCTGCTCGTTGTTTCAGCTGCAGCATCTGGAGGTTGCACTTCTCTGCCTAAATGTATTCTCATGGTGCTCCAGCAGCCTCCCACACACCGGGCAAGCTGAAGCAAACGCGAGGAAGTTTTTGCAAATACTGTCTGACCCAGGTCTGACTTTGTTTCATATTCATGCCCCTCCCCTACTGTTTGAGCTAATCCCTCTTTACAGTATGTGTCGTCTTCCGTCCTCTCTTGTTCGTCGAGTTTCTTCTTTGCCCACCCTGCGTGACCATGTAATTCAGCTTGAACAATACGGCGCTGCCTCCTGCAGCCGTTGTTCCTCCACTCCTCTGCCCCCCCCCACCTTACTGTGTTTGTCAGGAATACAATGTGTCAGCACCCAGGGAAAGAGGCGGGGTGGGGGGGCTGGGGGGGACACAGCAGGACGCCTTAACAAAGTGTGGCAGGGACAATCATGGGGGATATGGTTCGCCCCGTCCAGCCAGCTTCTCCTTTTCCACCCTCATCCTCTGTTTCATTTTCCCCTCTACCTCCTACTCCTCCACTCTCGCTCTTTATGTTTATCTTCTACCTTCCTCTATATCTGTTTCTGTCCAGGCCACCCTTGCACTTATCACATCCTCTATTTCAACAAATGCTTCTGCTCGCATTTACTTTATTTTCCTGTCCACCCCCCGCCGGTGACATCGTTATTTTTAGATACTCGTGGCGGTTTGTGTAGTGTAGCGATGTTTGTATGTGTGTGAGTTCAAGATGCTGACCTGATTTCCCAGTCATTTCCATGCCAACTTCATTCCCGCCATCTCCTTCAAGAGCGGCCCCTGACAGGGGAATAACACCTGTTCACAGCCCCCTAGGAGCGCCGGCTGAGCCGAATACAGAGGCGGAGCAGGGAGGGGAGGGAAATGTGAGGAAGGAGGGAAGGAAGGAAGCGGCTGGGAGGAGAAAAGAAGAGGAAGTCCGTGTCCTCCAGCTGCCGCCACCCCCCCCCCAGAGTGAGACCTGCCACTCAGCTTGAGATGGCTCATTCAGTGTGCATGCTTCAGGGATTAACCTCTATCAAAAAGAGGTCGGCGCTGGAGCCACTGGAACAACGAGAAGAGCGGGAAATAAAGGTGTGGATTTGGGTTTATTCCTGCCCGACAGTGCGTCCGCCGCTGTGATCAAAGTCACAGGCATCACAAGACAAAAAACAGACGAGTCATTTTTCAAAACCAAAATTCCAGCACTGACAGCAAGAAATACTTCTTTTCAGAATGTAAACACAATGTTTCCTACATACTGCAACCAAAGAACGCTGGAAAACAAACAGAACTAGAATGGAGCGCATACCTCCGCCGAGGCCAACCAATCCTACATATGTCTGTCTCGCTTTTACTGATCCACAGCAAAATGTAGTGGGTTCCTCTCTGGCCCAAACCCCATCCCTCCACCAAGTTCAGCGCAAATCGGTTCAGTACTTTTCGTGTTATTCTACCGACAAATAAAGAAACCAATTAACCAACTAGAAGAGCCCTCAGAGAGCGCAGACCTCCGCCAAGGCTAGTGTCAAACGACATACAACAGACTTCAGAGAAAAAAATTTAAATTAATAGTGAATGATCCGGATCTGCCCCCAAACTTTAATGGGTTCTTCCCTGGCCCACGCCCCATCCATCCACCAAGTTCGGTTCAAATCGGTTCAGTATTTTTTATGTGATCCTGCCGACAAATAAACAGACACGAGTGAATATAAGACTCGTGTCCGAGACAGAACAGGCCAGGATCATTTCGGCCTCACATCAGGTCAGATCTCTTGAACTATAAAACCGGCTGGTGTCCCTGACCTCTCATCTCTTCCTCTCTGCACCGTTTCCTTCCATCACCCCAAACCACTTTATTCAGTCACCAGCTGTTCACACATCCTCCTCCTCTTCCAGTCTGCCAGGGAGGTACACAGACCGCCTGCCCGCTATATCCGTCTGGCGTGCAACGGACACTTGGATTCTCCGATCCCCGCTCGCACACGGCCCTCGTTCATTCGGGTTTGAGCCAATTCCGCAGCCAGGCGTCATCAGTTAACTACCATTAGAGTTATCTGTCTGTCTCTGAGCGGGAGGGCCGCCAAACATAGACTGATGTAAATCAACACAAACAGGGATGACATGTGACAAGGAGGGAAAGAAATGACATAGGAACATGGCAGAAAAAAGCGTGGCCGGCGGGGAAGAGCTGGCCGACATGTTTTAAATGAGTGTCATCCGATCAGGGCGGAAAGTTTGTCCTTCAACACTGTTTCCGCCCCCCCCTTTGGACACAGCGTCACTATGGATACTGAGCAAACATGTTTAGAGCATCCAGTGAGCAGTTCTTCCAAAGTGTTGCATTTTACAAGCAGGATGATGGTGATGACTGTGGCTCCGCTGGGAATCCAACTCTGACAATGGCAGCATTGTTATAATACACTGCACAGCGAGATACACAATCACATCGGTACAAAAAACACCATCAGATGGAAGGGAGATTCATTGCTTCTTTATATTACACGTGCTGTGACTGTGAATGTTTTCTTTATGCCTCTCCTGCCGACACCAACGTGGAAGATGCAAGGCCCCCCCGAAGAGTTTAAAACAAGGTTATGTCTTTATGTCTGGAAGTCATGTTCTACTTTGAAATAAAAATGTGCATCACCCAGCTATTAAGTAAAATACAATCACGCATAATCAATACAGAATCTGCAGGGTGAAAAACGAAATTTATATGAAATATCAAATGAAAAAACTGTTTAGTTTTGTCACTTTATAGTGCAATACTGCTCACCACCAGCTTTATTATAAACAAAGGAACAGTTAAATAAACATTTGTCAGGACTAATTTACCTTTCTCTTTATTATTTATGCGATAATTGTTGATGTTTCAGGTATTTTACATATTCTATATACCTGACCCTTTAACCATGCTGTGTAAAACTTCCATACTGTACGTTCAGGTGTGGGAGGGGTGCACCCCGTTTGACCCGGGTCAGGCCTCCACGCGCTCCCACTTCCCACTGCGATGCAGCGTCCGCCAGCTCAACGCACGCAACGCTGCACGAGCACGACTTCACTCATTCACTGAAACAAGCCGGGCCATTCCTCTGTGTCTCTCTGTCCAGTACACACACACACACACACACACACACACACACACACACGGCACACCCTATTTCAGCCTGAGAAAGCAAAGGCAAAAAATGTAAAAAAAACCCACTCTGTCATAAATTGTTAATACGACCACCGACATATGAATGAACGCTCACTGGGAGCCTCCCTCTCACAGCTGACCGAACGCTGCTGCCCATGTGACCAAGATCTGAGCCGACCACCGCAACCACACGGACCCCAAATGCTCTTATCTCAGGCCTCAGTGAAACACCTGGTGAATTCTTCAGTCAGTCGAACCTCCATGAAAACCTGGATGAAATACTAAAGTATAAATCTGGTGAAAAACAAGTGCACAAAGTGTCATATAAGTCGTCTTAACTTTCTTAGTGCCGCAGTTTATGATGCACCAATATCTCACCTTTTATTGCCACCTGACTCCACTTTATGGCTCCTGTTCAAAGCTAAGCACATCTATTCATCCATATGTGCAACCCTAAAACAACCTTGTTTTTACTCCCATTTTTCCCCAGTCTGCAACGGCTAATTCCCTCGCCACAGCCCTCGTCACCGCCCCCTCCCTCGGAGGTGTGTACGTGTGTCGTGCGCATCAGTTGCACCAGCTGCTTCTGCTCATGCAACATTTGAGGAGCTTTTACCAGAAGGATGTGACGGGCTGCAGAGGGAGGTCATGCTATCCCACCACCCACTGCTTTGGGAGGCAAACCTGATCGACCGGTAAGAGCTGGTGGTGCGAGATCCCTCACTGGCTTCCCACCAGCAAACGCTGCCAGTGGTTCCTGCAAACCTGCACCGGCCGGGCGTCAACTTTTCAACTCTAAACCTAGTTTGTTGTTTTGTTAATATCTTTTCTCCCGCATCAATACAAACACTGATGACATCACGTTACGTAAAAAGATATTTCCAGAACAGTTACAGTGGAAAAAAAAAAAACTTTCAACTACTGCCTGTACCAGAATATCAAAAATAGGCCAAGTTTTGCTTCAGAATCAAAGGTGTCTTTTGAGACACGAGAGCAAAAACAAACTTAAATTCTCCCCTGACAGTATGCACATTTGACCTGAATGCAGTGCAGCCACAATTTCTGTATTTGCAGACTTGTTTTTTTTTGTTTTTCGAAATGTAACAATCCGGCACATCAGCATACCAGAGCATCGTGCTCCTTTCACTCACCGAACATATTCTGCTGTTTCCTTTGCTACTGTTCTCCCCACCTACAAGTTGCTGAAGGCCATTCTGGAAAATGTAAGAAAACACTTGCTGAAGGAGAAATACAGGACAGGGTGAGTTGAGGGAAAGTGAGTATAAATCACAGATAGTAAATCTATGATGTTTTTTTGCACCATTCCCTGCTGCTAAAGCCACAAATTATGTGGGCCAGAAAAAACTTCCAAACAACGCAAAATGATCTTTGTTTCTGACCAAGAACAAATCTGGTTCGGGACTGCACATCCTGACTCAGAGGGTGACACGATGTCACGTGATCAACAGCACAATGGTAAAGAGGAGGAGGAGGAGAGAGAGGAAGGCAAAGAGGAGGAAGAGGAGGAGGAGCAGGAGGCGAGGGTGGATGATGTCACTGCTAGTGACTTTTCTATTAACAAACATGAGTAATGGACTATGTATCTGATAACCAGAAGTGCAGACATGTCCGAAAAAACACCGACTTCGAGGGAAGCTGTAGGGATGGAGGAGGGGAGCTCGTTTCTTCTGACCAAACTCTGTGCAGCCATGCGCAAGGTGTGCATGCACGATTATGTAAGACTCTCTACTTTGGCTCTGGCTTACATGTGCATGCCCATATCTTTGCCAGTATACACGTGCAGGTGTGTGTGTGTGTGTGTGTGTGTGTATGTGTGTTTGTGTGTGTGCGTGTGTGTGTGTTATATTCACTACATGAGCTCAGTGAGGAGCAGCAGCATTAGAAGACTCATTAGCATAATGCAGGGTGCAGGGAGAGACGCCATGTACTTCATTTGCCTCTTCCTGATCCTGTCTGACGGTATGTGTCATACACCCCCCCCCCATCCCATCACCCCCTCCCACCACACCACACCACACATACCTAACCATACTGTCCTCCCTCCTTTGCTACTCTTTCTTCTTCCTCCCATCTTTCCTTTCCTCCCTCTATTCTGTTCTTCCTTCCTTCCCACCTGTCAGGCCATTGATCAACTAACAACAAACAACATAAAAATTAATCATCAATCATTTTTATTGTTGAGTCATTTATCAAACAAAATACCAAATATTCCCTGGGTCCAGATTAATCCATGTGAGAATTTGCTGCTTTGTTTTTATGTTGCTCAGACAAGACATCTAATGTCATCTTTGCCTCTGGGAGCTTCTGATGGGTATTTTTAAAACAACATAAAACAGACGTATAGCAGCAAAATGTAGCCCACTTCAAGTATCAGAAATATAGCAGGCTGCAGAGTGGTGTTAGTGTTATACTGTTGGATTATTACTACAGATTTTAGCAACTTTATATATTGTTGGGTAGTTTAAACCTAAATGTTTTGTAGGCAAAATGTTGATCTTCATAGTAACGAGTATATTTATCTCAGTCCTGTGGAAAAAGCACATAGTACCTCAGAGCCGTGGTGGAGTAAATGTACTTAGTTACTTTCCTCCCCTCGTGACGGATTAATCAGGAATGAAAATGACCTACCTCTACCTGCCTCTCTCTCTTCAGTCTTCCCTGCCACCTCCCTTCCTCCCCTCTTGTCTCATCTGGGGTCTCTGTGCCCATCTAATTTCCCTGCTTCCTCCACCGCCTGTCATGACCCATCTTTGTTATTAAAAATTTAAATGTTGTCTGCCTTCTCGCTCTCATTAGACAGTACGCAGTGGTAAAAAGAAAAAAGAAGAAGACATGAGTGAAGGTTGAGACGCACGGCTGTATGAACCTGATTTAAACCTGCAACACTGCAAATACATGGCGCAAGCCTCGGTCGGCTGAACCATGAGGACGCCCCGTCTAATTTCTATTGCTTCCTCCGCTGCCTCTCGTGGCCCGTCTTCGTTATTAATCTGACACTTTCCTTCCCCCTGAGTCAACACTTTCTCCGCTCGATATTGCCTCGCCTCGCAGCCAGAAGAGAGGAGGGGAAAAAAACACACATATGCGTTTTGAATTTTGACAAAGAATGCCATCCCAGACCACTCACGTCCAAAACATTAGGTCAGCCCCGCTTGAGTGAAAGGATGGAGGAGAGGAAAAACAGATAACAATGTCGTTATGTGAAAAACAGAGCGACAGAAAAGAGAGACACACAGGGAGAGTGCTGCTGTGGTGGAGAACTGCCTCTTCCACGTCTGTCATCAGCATCAATTTGTGTCATTTGTGTCAATAGTTTGACATTTTGGGAAATATTAGTTTTCATGTCAAGAGCTGGATGAGAAGATCAATACCACCCTCGTGTCTGTATGAAGATACAACCAGCAGCTAGTTAGCACAGATTAGCACAAAGTAATAAAATCTATTAGCAAAAAAATTAGTAAAATCTCAATAATCCAGATGTTAAAGGTTGTTTGTTTAATTAATACAAAAACTGAAGTGTAAACACACCCATTGTTCTTTTAAGGGGGGTTACATGCCCATGTTGCCAGTCTTTATGCTAAACTAAGCTAAGCTACCTAGCTGCTAGCGGTTGCTTCATATTTACTGTACAGATGTGAGAGTGAGAGAGGTCAAACCTCACACAAAGATAATTCAAAAACAAGTAAGTGTGTCTTAACTATCTAGCTAAATCAGAAATCAGAAATAAGTGTGGGATTTGTAGTGAGTGTCTTTCTGTACATCATCTGTTGTTTGAGGTTTAAACCAGGAACTTTGTTTTCTGTTAACTTTTTTTAAGCTAAGTTAAAGGGGCTATTTGTAATTTTTCTCGCCAGGAACGGATGGTGATTGTCACTTGACAAGAGCTTCAGCCATCATTGTCTTTATTATACAAGAGGTTATAATACGTCCTCTGAGCAGCGATACGTCTTCAGGGCAGATCGTGACGAAAGAAAGTGACGACCAGGGCTAGCTGGTTAGCATGCTAACTTCAGCTGAAGAAAGGACTTGATAGAGACAAGAGTTAATACAGGTGCTTGGTGTTTTTTTCGAAGTAGGTAGCAGTTAGATCGGTAGTCAACCCTTTTTGGACCCTGAGCTCTGCGGCCAGATACAGATGGGTTAAAGATTATAGATGCTTTCATACAGATGTAGTGCATAATACAAGCAATTAACATCCTGCTACGCTCTGTGATATGAATAAATAATGCTGAGCAGGGCCACTTGACTTGGATTTTGGATGAAGATGACAAGGGGAAAGGGTCTAAAGTAAATGACTTTGAAAAGAGTTTACTTTAGGGCATGAATGGCAGGAGCTTCTGCCACTGTGAATTTGTGCATGTGTCTTTGTATTGCAGTACGAAGAGGAACTAAATGTAAAAAGGGCAAGAAGGCGCTAGGTTTCATTTGTAAAGGACATATGCAGTGTGTGTGTGTGTGTGTCTACACATGGCCAACCACTCATATAACACACTATCAAAACTGTTGAACGTCAGAGGAGGTATGAACTGAGAAAGATAATTAATAAGTAGATAGTACAAACGCATGATGCACATAAGCTCATACATTCACACATACAGCTGCAGTCACACACATATACACAAGTATATATGTGTGTGGGGAACAGCAGCACAAAAGGTCACTGTTACTTGCACTGCCTTGAGCAATATGTAATGATGTGTCACTGAGATGTCAGGCTCAAAACGACAGCCACTGGAAAACCCTCAGCGTGGCTGCCTGTCAGTCGTCCCCCACCCCCACCCCAAAAAAAAGCTGCACAACACCTGCACTCACAAACGTAAACACAGGCATTCATGCATTTGTCGATGCAGACTTAACACACATGTGCATAATGCCCTCGTTCTCTGGCATACAAACACAAAACGCAGCCTAATGTGCAGCCGCCTGTGACCAAACATCACTGTGGAGCGTCGGAGCACTCCCTCCATGACGCTCGCTAACCGGCGGTTTCCCTCGACTCAGCTGCAACAGTGAACATCAAACCCCCGGCCTCGCACGATGACTGAGCCCGGTGAAGTAACTGTGTGCGAAACAGGAGCCAGGGCAGGACTGCCGTTACCAAAAAGCTGTATCAACAACAGCGTGATAGGTCATCGCTCTGCTGCCTCGCTCTGTAATCCAAGATCAACAATAATACTACACCGCTTTGTCCACGCCTGAAATCGTAATCCCTGGACAGGTTCCAGATGTAATTTCCTGATTGACCTGAGATGGTTTTCCATATTATCAGATTTGAGATCTCGGGACATGCGTGCGAGGTTTGTACATTGGATGAGGTCAAGGCAACAATGATGAACGAGGCAGGTTTCCAAGCCGCCAATGCAGGAGTTTGGCAAAGACACAATCACGACACCAGCTGGGATTTCAAACCAGCTTAACTGAATTTACTCGAAACAGAAAAATGAAAAACCTGAATTAATGTTCAAAGGAGCCGGACACGTGTTATTTACCTTTCAACAGTTCCACTTCACAACGGCACTATCCAGGATCTGCATGCACACGGACCGTATCTCCTGCACCACATGAGGCACAACTGTAGCTGTGGAATATCACCATGTGGTGAGGAAGACGTCGAAGATACTTCAACCGTTATTATCTCTGCAAAGGAGGTTATGTAGTCACCCGTGTCTGTTTGACTGTTTGTTTGTTTGTTTGTCAGCAGGATTATGCAAAAAAGTACTGAATCGATTTGCACCAAACTTGGTCTCAGACTCATTTGAAGTCTGGTACATGTTGTTTGACATCGGCCTTGGTGAAGGTCGATTTCTAGTTTCAACAGCATTGATCTGATTATAGTTGTAGTTAGGACCTGCTTCAGATTTAAATAGTCTTTTAATACTGTTTACACAATGGTTATATGTACTTTTTTTTTTTTTTTTTACTTTTCAATAGGATGTGGATTGAGGGTTTAGGAGTATTTCATAAACTTTACTCACATGAGAAGATCAATTATTTTGATGATTAAGTATGGAGCTGATGCTTTAGCAAAGTTCAGAAACAAACCAGCACATCTGAAGCATGATGATGAACACATTATGTCTCATTTATTTAATTCATATACAAACAGAAATGTCATTATGTGCTGTAGCTAATTATTTGAAATTCTCCTTGCATGTTAGGCTTTTCAGTCTTGCTTCCAGTCTTTATGCTAAGCTAGGCTAATCACCTCCTGCCTCAATTCTGTACTCAGTACAAAGACTAATCTTCTCATTTAAGTGGCCAAAAAAGTGAATAAACATATTTCCAAAAATATCAAACTATTCCTTTAACCCTCCAAATGACTGTCTAAAAATGATCGATGGGGATGATCAATCAATCAGGACCTAAATCTCTGTCACAAGAGATTCAGTTATTTATTTCTGGATGAGATTATGAGCACGTCATTAAACAGACTGGATGATCTGTGTGTGTGTGTGTGTGTGTGTGTGTGCTAATGCTGATCTATCTTAAGAGTAAACTAAAGCTTTACTGACCTCACATCAAAGTTCATTACTCAGGTAAATATTTCCAGTCTGCCTCACCGTTTTAAGTGTGTTATCTCACGCTGCGCCAGTACCTCCACTGTGTGTCAACCATCATCTGCATTGATAATAAACTTTAATGCAGCCACTCTAAAAGCAGAGGCCATTGGGTTTAGAACAGCATATTAAAAATCAAAGTATTTATGGACACGATAAAGGTTAAATTTCTGTAGCTGGCAAAGAAAAACACATTTTCCCATGTTCCCCATGCGGTAGATGTTGCAGGTATGGGGGGGGGTAGTGGCAGCGGAGGAGTCCCTCTGTGCTCTGGTAGCGTTCGGCCGGGTCTGACCGTCACTGAGGAAGCGAAGTGAAACATGCTCCCTGAGGTGCCGACACATTTCTGTCTCAGATCTGTGAAGTGCCGGACAAAGCGCGCGCAAACACACTTACACGTACAGAGAGCGCAAACATGAACGCTGACACAAACATTCATAATAACCCCCGCTGATACCTACACACACCTGCAGCCACACACAGGGGGATATTTAACACCTGCACACATGCAGATGTGGTTTTTACACAACAGGGGCAGGTATTAGTAACAAAATGTATTTGTACCTATTAAGACATAATTACAAAAATTCATCACCCAAATCTTTTTCCATTAGGTATTTTCAGTCTGTGTTGGGAAGCAGGTAAAAAGGGGACTATTAAAACTCATCAGGTGCAGTTACCAGCTGCAGATACAACATTTTAAAAGAACTTTCAAGAAATCACAAAGCAAGTTTCACTAAATCTAGTCCCTTTTTTTCCAAAATAGTTTTACTACAAGACCAGGTCAAAACCTCCTATATGGCCGGAGCAGGTCGTGGGCTATTTGCATTCTCCCTAGTGTCAGCTGCTTTCAGCCCTTTATCTTCTTTTGCTTCTCTCCTTCTCTGTGCTCACGGTGGACGCGGTCGACACCCGAGGCCATGGTTCTGTCTGTATGGTTTTTCGAGTGTCCCAGTGCAACAGCATGTGATCTGTCTGCAGCAGGGCTAAAATACAAATGGCAAAAGGCGAAGCGAACCTGGAGCGCTTTGTGTTCACTATGAACAGGTTAAGTGAACCACAGCGCGGACTTGAAGAGCACCTCGAGAGGTGGTCTCAGCGAACCGAACTGATGGACTCTTGCTTGAAATGGGCCACACTGTCAACACACAACCCCCTAATAGAACCTGTTTGCACCAATTCATTTTGAAGGAGCAACGGCCAATGGGGAAACTATCAACTGGTGGAATGGTGGAAATATGATCACTCAGTCAGTCAGTGAAATTCGCGATTATAGGGCTGGCGCAGCTGCTGCGGGTCAACCAAAAACTATTAAAAACACAAGAATGAGATGCACATTGTTGCTGGGTGACATGTTTCTTTATTACTATAAACCTGGGCACTGTTGTTTATCTTGAGTCAATCCCACACACACTGTCCTGTTGCTGTAAATACTCGCCAGAGGACCAAATGTGTACTAATCCGCAGCTACAAATAGTCCCCAACAGATGCACTTTTTACTCCTGTTTGAGTAACTTCTGCTAAAAACTACAGAGCCCAGGGAAATTATTGAGCGTTTTTAAAAAAGAGAAAAAAAGTCACCATATATTTGTGAGTCATTATTAAAGATTCATGTCTTCAGCGGGGAAGTACAGCCTTGAGAGTCACAGACAGTCTGAGGAAGTCAGAAATATGAAGAGATGGATTTATGCATTACTGTCTTTAGTCTTTTCACAGGATTTGCTCACAGTGTAATATAATATTTAAGGAAACCGCCTATTTAGAAACTTGCATGGTGAAGGATCAACAAGCGACACTTCAGATCACAGATAAATTAGAACTACAACTGTGCCCGAGAAGCACAGAGCTCTCTGTTTATACCCTTGTGAAGACATCTTTTATTACCAAATGCAACTGGTAAGCAATTCAGCTGTTTTAAATAGCTGTACATCAGCAGCTACTTACAGTTGTTTCCCTAACTACAGTGTTTGAGTCACTTCGTGCGAGATGCTGGCACCACTGTGTGTCAAGCAAAAGTAATTAGAGGTGATAGCGTAAGCAGTTTTCCACAGAGGTAGTTGGATGCTGTGCATTCAGTAGACACCGTTTACTTTTTGATGACTCTTCAGATGTGGCATTCAGCTCGTGTACCACTTGATCATGTCAAACGCACACCTTGGTACAGTACAGCCAAGTGTCGGCTATTTCTGAGGCAAATCCAGACGTGCGTCCACGGAGAGGCCGTGACTGTGACAGGAGAAAGGCCGAGTTGCTGTGGCGGAGGGATTCTTGAAGCACGCTCTGCACTGGTCCCACCAAGTAATCCTGAAATGTTATCTATTCTCAAATTATCTTGAGGAATGGGCCAACACAGATGAAGAGGAGGAAAAGAAAGAGGGGCTGAGAAGAGTGTGGATCAGGGTCTTTAAAAGCAGCGAGGAATCTGTCTGAGAGGATCTCCGGTCTCCTCTTTTAGGAGGAAGATTTGTCTCCCTTTCTCTCTTTCTGTTGCTGTGTTTCTTTCTCTTTACTCACCAGTTCCTCTTATTCTCTCTGTCGCTCTCATCTCGTCTCTGTCTCATTCTCTCACCCTCATTTCTATAATTCTTTCTCCCACTTTTGTTTGCGACATTTGTTTCCTCTGCCCTCCCTTTTTTCCTCTCTTTCCTCTCCCCTCTCGCTCGCTGCCATGGCTGCAGAGTGTCATGGCGAAGGGAGATGAAGGTGAGGCTAGAAGAGAGGAAGACAGATGACGGGTGTGGGAAAACAGACAGAAAAGCACAAGGAGAGGAGCGGTGAAAGGGAGAAGAGAAGACGTGGAGTCAAATATATAATGAGGCAGGGAGAGACCGAGGAGAGGATGAAAGAGGGGTGGAGAAACAAGGAAATATAGAGGGAGGAAAGATAGAAAGCAAGAGAAGGAAAATGTAGGGAAGGGAAAACAGAGAGTGAGAGCAGCAGAGAGAGGGTAAAGGAAATGCAGGAGATGTTTTTTTCCCCTTCCTTTTATTTCCCCCCAGTGTCACCCTGATTATATAAGTGCCACGTGCTAAAAATAAAGCCTGCAGTACGAACTGTGAATGTGTGTGTGAGTGTGTGTGTGTGTGTGTGTGTGTGTGTGTGTGTGTGCATCTCCCTCTCGCACACGCATGCCTGCACTTGATGCTCATAACAAAAAAACGCACTCAGATGCACACTTACCCACACACACACACACACACACACGCTCACACACACACACACACACACGCTCACACACACCGAGCGAGCAACAGTCACGCATCAGATGGAGGCACACATGCAGCGGCGATGAGCCGATGTGTTCGCGCAAAACACATTGATGCATGCGCACGTACAGCCCAGCCCGGCGAACCGGGAGACGGGCGCAGATTCTCTCCGGTTGCCATGGCGACATAGCCTCCTTCAGATGGAGAGGAGAAGCGGTATGACTTCCTGGAGGGACAGAGGCGCTCCCACAACAAGCATGCATCACATCATCCTCTTCCTCCTCGCTCCTCTTTCTGTTGTGCTTCTCAACCCCCTCGCCATTGTTTCATTCGTCTTATTTTCCTTTGTGTGTGTTTACTTGATCCCCACCGCTTATTCATAAATCCCGTCATCGCCCGTCCTGAGCAGCCTGGCTGGCTCGGGGCCGGGTGCCACAGGGCTCAGGCTGTGGTGCCACCGGAAGCCCGAGGGTGAAGCCGCTGAGGCGGCCGCTCGTCCCCCTCCGCACCTTCATCAGTAATCTGCTCATGTGCTGCTTGTGATGTGCTCCCCTCCATCCATCTCTATAAGCGCCTGGCAGGCAGGAGACAAGGGCCTCTTAGAGCCGGTTTCATCGGTTTTAGCAGCACCACTCCTGCGGCCGAGGACCCCATCACATCAGCTTCCATCAGGACGACGCCCGGGGGAGGAGGAGGGTGTGCGGGAGGCTGAGTGGGAGGGGTACTGTTACTAGAAAACATGTGATCCATCCTGCTGACATTTCGAGCTGTGGTGAAAGAGCAGCGACCCAAAAACTAGCTGGGGCTCAGGTGATTTTTTTTTTTTATTTTTTCCCCCAAAGAGGGCACGTGCATTTGTGCAAACACTCACGGACAAACACTACAGGTGATGTGCTGCATGTGCATCCCCCAAAATAATGGTGATACACGTACAGTAGATCTCTCACACTCGTCTGTCTCGCACAGTCACACACAGGCTATATTTATACACACACACACACACACACACACACACACTTTGCAGTTACATCACAGATTCCCTAGCAACAACTGCTGTGCTGCTGCCATCATGGAGGTCCACTGGAGAATTGGCTGTACTCAAATATAATGCCTAAATATATAAAAACGCAGCAGGAAAAAAAAAAAGAGGAACCTGTAAATAACTGCTGTGGTGAAGCTTAAAAAGGAGTCAGCTCTGTTTACATTTTTTTTTTCCCACTTTGCCAGCTGAAGAAGAAGGAGCTGGTTTGATGACTGAGTCTGACACATAGTAGTTTATTCCTCTGTGCCATAGAGATCCACGGTTGTCCATAAACACATCAATGAGCCACTGTTGCCCTGGGCGACAAGTTTCTTCATTACGGTGAATGTGGGCACTGTAGTTTATTTTGATGCAATCACACAAACACCGCCCTGCTGCTGTGGACCATGTATATCAATGCGCGTCTGAAAGTAGTTCCCAACAAACGCACTGTTTACTCCTGTTTGAATAAAGTAAACTTTTTTATTAGCCGCCTTTCAAGGCTACAGGTGGTGAGTGTTTGGTACTCCAAAAACAGTGATCTCCTTCTACTAGGTACAGCGGTTTGCGTGGGACTGAAGTGCTGAAGAGGAAATATAAAACGTGATTTTCGTTGACCAGTTAGCCAGCTAGCATTGCTAATAGGGTAAGATGGTCAAATCAACACTGATCAGATGTGTCAGTAGCAAAATGATCAGCTCCCAGCTAAATCAACACAGAAATTAGCCATGTCAAACACAATTTTCTCCTCAGACAGCCACGTCTTCAGCTCTGAGACACAATCTGACATTTGCAGTCAGTGTTGCCCAAGACCTTAGGACCCACATCATGACCCTCAGGGAGGAGGAGGGGGGGTTATAGCAGTGATATAGCCTTTTCTATAGGAGGGTTTTTTTTAAACCATCATTGCTCACCAATCACTCACTGCTCGAGTCCTCATTGCATACCGCAGACGATGCTCGTAGTGTATAATGTATCCTCGGGTGAGATGATTAAGCCTCAGCATGGATCCGGACTTGAGAACTCATCCACATTTGGTCACGAGGCGACTCTGGGCGGCTTGTAACCCCATAGCCTTGGAGGCGGCCCCCTGGGCTACGTTTGAGGAATGCGCTGACTTAACTCCTTCAGCCTGCGGACGCACTCACACACATGCACTTATGCAGATACAGTAGAGTCAAACACGTAGTAGATGCGTCTAAATATCCGTACTGTCGGCATTCACACAAGTATCTCCTTCGAACGGGGGGGAGGGGGGGAGGGGGGGGGTGCAGCATGTAACTGTAGCCGCGGAGCTCACCCTGCAAATATCCCCCTTCATCTCATGTCACCAATAAAAGCCTGGATGGCCTCCCAAAGGTGTTCTCATATAGCCAGCCCTCTACACATTTTACTACTGGTCCCACAGTGCCTTGTACAGTAAGTAATATGCCGCCATGGCGGTGAGCGCAAACAGACAGGCCATCTAGGTACATGCATCCTGCAGCTCCGTCTACGTCTGTTAGCATTACAAAGCCATTCACTCAGACTCTTTCACAGACTGTGAACAATTGCAGACAGTCAGTTATGCATAAGTTGACATGGCTTGGCTGACATTATGACAGGCTGACAAAAATAAACATAAATAAATGCTTAGATTTTATTCACAGACGGTCTAAAAATACCCAATTTGGCACGGAAACTTCACGCTGAGGAGGAAGCACGTACCCCAGCAGCAGCTCTTATTTTTCCCCATCTCCACGTCTCTGTGTGCTTCTATCACATCACGTATTTGCCTCCCTCTCTCCCCGTGTTTTCCTCTCTGTCACACAAGCCTCCGTCTCCAAACCAAATCAAGAGGCCAGAGCGTCCCATGAGCTCTCCCCCGTCGTTGCTTCCCTTTTGTCGAGCTCTCCAATTATAGCCATGTTCAAAGACTGGACTCTCACACAAAGAGCACTCCACACACTTTCATTTTCCATTCATTTTTATCCAAAACAACTTTGTGGCCCATGAGAATTAAGCCGGAGTCTTACATGTTTGTTTTATGTCTTTTTTTTTTTCAGTGTGAGACACACAGAGAGAGAGAGAGAGAGAGAGAGAGAGAGAGAGAGAGAGAGAGAGATGAGGGTGGTTAAGAGAAAATCTGTCTGTTATACTGGATTTTTCGGAGGTTTCACAACAAGAGGAAGCTATGAGTGAAGGATTCATCCCGGTTTGAGCACATATTATCTTTGAAAACTGTGGATGTCATATTTAATGACATTTATGTGGTTGATATCGTTTCTGCTCACCAATAAATAAATGCAGGCTGCACTGACTAATTCAGAAAATGAAACACACAAGAAAAATGCTGCTTGAGTTAATGTGTTTACTAGGGCTGCAACTAATGATTATTTTCATTATTGATTAATCTATCAGTTGGGTTTTTTTCAGTTTACCAATTAACTGTTTACTGTACAAAATAATGATAAACGCTCATGAGAAGTTCCTGTGAGATCGTGTTCTCAGTTAGAGTGGTTTTAGCAACAGTTAAAACAATGTTAAAATTTCGGGTTTGGACATAGACTTCCAGGACAATGGTCACTGACAATATTTAAGACCATGACAGATTTCACAATGTACTTTTTTTGGTGCAGTACAAAGAAAATGGTAAAATATAACTTCTGATCATCTTATCATCATCATGGTCACTTTCTTTGCTTCCATGCACATACTTTCTCATCTCATCTTATCCATACAAAGTGAGAGGTGATGACATGCAGCAAAGGGCACGGGCTGGATTCGTACCCGGGCCACTGCAGTAGGGACAGAGTCTAAGTGGTGTGCGTTGTTCCCGGTGAGCCACCAGGGCGCCACAAAAACTGTCAAATATTTTCTGGGGATTTTCTGGTTCTCAGTTTTATACCACTGTGAGCTGATTATCTTTGGGTTTTGAACTGTCGGTCAAATAAACAACATATTTAAAGATGTGGCACTGGGCTCTTTGATGTAAACCGTGATGGGTATATTTCAACTAGTTTTTGGACTTTCACAGAATAAACAATTGTCCAATTAAAACAAGAAAGAACACACCCTGCAGATTAATTGATAATGAAAACAATCAGTGTTTGAAGCCCTAGAAACAACGAAAGTCATAATAAATAAGTGTGTGAGCCAAAATCAGAAGCAAAGTGCTTCCGCGAACGAACACTTGAGCTAATTCTCATGCATCTGCTGCTGGAGATGAATCGTTGACACTTCAAAAATAACTTGTGTTTGCGGTTCACAGTGAAGATTAAAGCACACCATCACTTCCAGCGCTGACAATGAGATTCATCAGCCTGAGTATTCTTGGGGTGGCAAACACCTGCACTAATCCAGGTCTGAATGATGTTCTCCATCCATTATATCATGATTAAATCATTACCCCCCTCCACTCCCCGGTCCCCTAGTTACATCACTGTTATGAACCCGACATTCATCAAGGCCTCGGCGCAGCGTTTTTTGGCGAGAAGGTGAGCACTGGGAGACCGAGGACGGGGGAGGAACAGCCCTGCCACACGGCTAAGCAGCTCCAGAAAGTGGGACATGATGGTTAAAGACCCAGTGATCCGTCAGGCCCCCGTCACACACACACACACACACACACACACACACACACACACACACACACACACACAGGCCCTGCTGCTGCTGGAGCTGAAGAGAGGCCAAAACTCAGATATGAAAAAAAGGAAACTGCAAAATCTGTTAAAAGAAAAAATATTTTCAGCATATTTTTCTACAAACAGACACATGATTTGACATTCTAAGTATTTAGAGCATGGTGTCTTTACTTTTTAGCTTTTACAAAAGCAGAAACACAAGAGCATAAGGTTGAGAAATTGATTAAACTGTGTTTTTATTTGTGCTAATGTAGGCAACAAACATCATTAGCATGTCGGGCTAACAAGATCCCAACCTACAGCAGTAACTTAACCCGGAGTTACGTCCAAGTCCAGCACATCATCCAGTAACTACATTACTCTGTGGGGTTACAGATTATGTCTATATGACTGACTGTAGGCTAACATGTTGACCGTCTGACCCATGGGCACTCAGTCACTACTACATTATTACATGAATGCTCAGTACTAGCACGCGCACACACACGCACGCACGCACGCACGCAAAGTGAGAACAATAACAGCCATGCTATCGCAGCTGGTAAACACTGTGCTGTGCGAGAGCGGAAAGCTTGACAGGTATAGCAACAGGGGGCAAGGCTTAGCGAACAGTTAATCGCAGTGGGGTGGAGACAGGCAGCTCAAACTACCTGTAAGGCCAGATATCTCGCAACGTAAGTGAGAAATTATGGAGCCTTTTTTCTTTTCTTTTTTTTTTTTAATAATGTGGGTGAATCAACCATTTAATGTTAAAGTTTGTTTCCTCCTGTGCTTTTAAACATTACTAGTAACATTTTTTTTTTTTTTTGACAAAACAGCTTTTCCAGCGTTTTGGAATGAAACCTTTCAGCTGTTCCAGCTTGCTGCCACTCCCATCATGCATCTGACAGCAATTAAAGCAACCCATCTCACTGAGGCTCCTGTTCAATACCGGCTCCTCCACTAGGCACTGCTTTGAAACTGTCGCTACTCTGTGCATGTGTGTCTGTCTGTGTGTAACTGACAAAGACTGAGACAGACAAGAAAAAAAAAACAAAAAAACCCTGAAAGACATTAAGACGGGTGGGGAGAGACACAAAGAGGAGATGAAGGAGAGACAGAGAGTCTAGCCAAAAAAGAGAGAGAGAGAGAGAGAGAGAGAGAGAGAGAACGATCTCAGGCAGAAGCAGTTTGTTCGGCTTCACGACGGGGGGGGGGGGCACTCGGGGGGGAAATGGAGTCTGCGCTCTGCCAAAGGTGAATCCCTATTTATGGGCCGCAATTATCATTACATAAGACCTCAATTATTCAGCCGCAGTTCTTCCAGGCTTTCATCTATTAGTCATAGGCAAAAGAGCCCTATCAGCTCTCACACTCACACACACACACACACACACACACACACACACACACACACACACACAACCAGTAAACGCCTGAGTTTCCTCAGCAGCCGTGGCCGAACCCTGTCGGTGCATCTGAATGATAAACATCAGGTGAGTGTGTGAGTGTGTGGGTGTGTGAGTGTGTGGGTGGGTGAGGGGTGGGGTGGGGTGGGGGGGGTGGGGTTTGTATTACTGCTCTTGTGACACAACTCTGTTTCATACCTGCAGCTGGAGGGAGAAAATCTACAGCTTCTTATGAAATCTCATTCCCAGCGAACAATCCCTCATCAATCTATATCTCCCCCAAGTCGGGGCCGCCCCCCCCTCCCCTCTGGGCAGCACATTTGTTCTGTTCTCCTTTTGCTTCGACCATCGCTGCATTCATCAGTAGGCAACAGAAATTCTATACTACTTTTTTTTTTTTTTTCCCCTTATTGACATTCTGATGAAATGGCCTGGCCATAGATGACAGGCAGCAGATTCCCATTAGCTGAGGCTGCCATGCAGGGCGCTGCTTCCCGAAGACAAGATATACCATGTTTAACCAGGGCCCATCAACGGAGGAGCACCTCCACCTCAGCTGTCTCACACACACACACACACACACACACACACACTTTTATCCACAGACTTGCACTCCATCTTTAATCAGGGCTGACTCAGAAACAGGCCAAACTTCAAACATCATAAGATTAAAAGTGTCTGCTTCTGCCTTTATCTCGACGCCAAATTACCTTGTCAGAGTCCGCTTGGTTGTTCGCTCAAATGAGGTACCAGATCACTTTAAATTTAGGGGGGGAAAAACAGTATAGCATTACGACTTGTAATTTTGACAGATCGACACTGCGGTAATTGCTCAATTAACAGTTTCATAAATAGTGGCAAAAGGAATTAGAGCAATTTTGAGGATGTCAAAACATCAAAGGACAGATTTTCACAAGAGGAAAGATGAAAAACAACTCAGGCTTCGAAACGAGCTGTTTTAAATATCTCAGAGGATTGACGCTTGCAAACCAGAACACCGAGAGCGGGAAAGGAACGTGAAGCATGAAGGGGGGAGGGAACATGCCCCCCACCCCCACCCCACCCCCACCCAACCCCCCAGCATGTTGGAAGTGAGAGATGCCTGCATTTCTACTCACTTTGATGTTGACATCTATAAGTCCCACAGAAATTGGAGTTTTTATCTTTGGTGACTGAGAAGTAAAATAACAATTTGCCTTTCTCTAATGTGATCCCTGAATAATAGTCATGGAAATGCCTCACAGACTTTATTTCAGAACATTGTTTTGTATTCTGGTCTATTATGTAAAGTTTGACGTCTAATTACAGAATCGGTTTAAAACGTCCATTCTCCACCGAAAAAAAATTAAAATTAGCGTCATTACTACACAGCAGGTTTGGAGTCAGTTCACTGTGCAGTTTAGGAAATAAATTATCATCCGCTCCTAATTATTATAATCACTTTCTAAAGAAATTACTTTACATTAATACTGTTTTGCAGAGACCAAGGTTCTGTGTCTTTGCTGCACGTAGAACAAACCTTAAAAATTCATATTGACTTTATAGGAATAGATTCATGTTTCTGTAAATACTCGCTTGCTTTCTGTTGGAGAGACAATAAATAGGAGACTACAGCCAGCAGACAGTTAGCTTAGCTTAGCACAAAGACTGGAAAACAGGCGGAAACGGCTAACCTGTAAACTAAATCTGCCTAAAACTCACTAATTAACAGGTTGTATCTTGTTTATTTTAATCGTATCAGTCATATATAATATAGTTCATCCACATGAAGTCCAAAGTGCAGGTGTAAGGCTAGCTATTTCCCCTCTTACCAGCCTCTGTGCTAAGCTAAGCTAACTGCCTGTTAGCTATAGTTTCATATTTAACAGACAGACATGAGTGTGGTATCAATCTTCTCAGTTAGCTCCCTGCTAGATGATGAACCAGCAAGTTTCCAAAACTGTTAAACTATCGCTTGAAGTCACAGGCTCTCAATCTTGTTTGGAGAAAAAAATGACGAGCCAACGTTAACAGATCTACAGTGCGAATGTGCTCTTTGATGTTGCACGTATCCCAAGGGTCCTTCCTTAAACTGATAAAAACTGTCGATACAGTTCTTTGAAAAACTAGATAGAAATAGTTTTTACACGTGCAAAACTGATTCTTACAAAAAAAACCTCTTCCACAAAAAGCAAACTGCCACACTAATTCCTAATTTAAAAATCACGTGATTCATTCTGAAAACTTCTGAAAATAACAATAAAAGGAGGAAGAGACTCAAACAAGAGGAAGTAGTGGGTTATAGGACAGAAGTACAGAGGGGAATGCGACACTGAAGACCATCCACTGGGACTGTATAGAGAGATCAAAGAGAATTCATAGCATTGGAGGTTTTAATTGGGCCTGTCTAAAGCCTCGCTGCCTTCTCTTTATGAGGTCTCTGACAATGAGAAGAAGAAACACGTGCTGCTTGTCTGTTTCTGGTTTCAAAGACCTGGCTCTTTCCCCGACACCCACATTGGTACAGTCCAACGTGGAGGCATTCACTTCCCACCGGAGCCACTTGTGGTACAAATGAATGCGCTCATGGTAAGGCTGAGGTGCTGTGGACAACCTAATAACACCTGTTTTATGTGCGCGTAACCATGTGATCAGCAAGAGGCTGCTGTTTAACGCAACACTGAATCCTGACCCGAGTGCTCTGTAAGAAACAGCAGCCTGGATGTAAAGGAAAGTGACAGGGATATGTTTCGTCACAGGATACATCTAGAGAAGGAGACACGGCGAGCACGCAGTTTAGCACCGACACATGATGATGATGATGATGGAAAATAAGGTGGGTTGAAGCGGTGAATGGATGTATAGCTTAAATAAGTAAATAAGCTCCCGTATTTATAGTGCATTTTGACATACAAATAGGTTGCAGCCGGGAGAGTATTTCATGTGTAAATGCAGCAGCAGACACGAGCTGTCTGTCTGAACTGGCTCTCCAGCATCGCTCCATTTAATCTGTTAATATTTATGTAAAATACAAACATGTAAAATAAACATCAATGTGTTTTTATCTTGTCAACCAAAGGCTAAATTGCTCTTATCATTACCATCCACTACATATTGATATAATTCATTGTAATGCTATCAGTCATTATATTAAAGTTCCTTTTTTCTCTCTCTCTCTCTCCGACAGTCTGGCAAAGGAAGCCAAGGTTGAAATGTTGCTGAATAAATAAAAAGGGGAGCCTCAATCTGGTGCGCAGGTTATCGTTGTCATCAATCCAAAAAAAAAAAAAAAAATCTCCCACACATTATCTCGCACACAGATCGGGCCTGACTGCCTTCTTTTATCTCATAATGACTTATTCTCATGGTGTTGGTTACTACAATCAATGCTTGTCGGGAGGAAATTCAATCCCATCTACAGTGACCAGGCCTGTGCCTTCCCTTCCTTCCTCCCTCCTCCTCCTCCTCCTCCTCCTCACACCTGGTCAAGCCTCATCAAATCTGCCAACACACTGCACTGAAATCTGTGGGGCTCCGCTCTCATTTTCTCTCTCATTCCTTATTCACCCGTTCTCTCTTCCACCTCTCTCTCTTTATCCGTCTCCAATGCTCTGTCTCTCGCTTTCTCTCATTTTCTCCTGTCCGTCTGAGATGCCGTTTTTCTCTCTTTCTCAAACACACTCCCCGCTCTTCTTCCCTGCATCTGTTTTTTCTCTGCCTCTCATTCATTTTGCCTCCATCATTATCTTCCTGCACCTTGTTCCCTCTGATGCCGCCTCTGCCTCACCCTCTCCGTCTCCTCTCCCTCTTCATCCTTCTTTATCTGTTCCCATCTCTTCTTGCTCCCTGCGTGTTTCATTTCGCCAGCACCACCTCATCCTCCCCGCTGTCCTGTTGCTGCCTCAGTTGGTGGCATGTTGAAGAGCGCTGCTACACCGAGTTGGATGAAATCTAACATGACAGGTGCCACGACTGTAGCAGGAAGGAAAATGTATTTTTTGGAGTTTACATCCAGAAATGACATCCTCTCATTTCCTTTGACATTGGTCTGAAGGTTAGAAAGGTTTTATTCCCATAAATACTGCTGTTCAAAAATAACCTATATGTGGGCTACATAGGCTGGGAGCGCCCTGCACTATACTTAGAGCTGGCACATCACGTGTCAGCAGCTTTGTGTCCCGTTACATTTTACATTACGAAAGCAGAATTGTGAAAGAGACGAGACGAGTCAAAAAGCAGGGATCAGATTTACAATTTAAAACATTTAAATATGTGATTCAAAAGTAGCTTAACCATACCAAACTGTGAATTACACCCAAGTCAAAAGCTGAGATGGCAGTTACTGCTACTCTGCTATGGCTAGTTAGCTTTTTTAGCAAGCATACGCCACTAAAAAGAATATATACGGAAAAATAAATGTCAATGAATCAGATCCTGGTCTTCACTAAATACTACTGCATTTTGGATTTTAGAGCAGAAATGGTGAAAAGAGTTGAAGCTCATCTTTTAAGCACAATCATAACATAGTTTTAACTTAAAAGCTCCGACTGGACCATTAAGATTCAGAGTTGTGTGGAAGTTAGCTCTGTGAAGCTAGTGTTAATGTTAGCTTAAGCGGCTAGCAACAGTTTCATTAGGTGTCCTCGGGCAGATATCAAAATATTGTGAAGTGACCCCTCAGCAGTTTATTATTACAATAACCGGCCAACTATGCAGCCATTATCAATAAATATAATGCCATTTTGAAAGTCATTATCCCATTTAAAACTTGTATAATGTGAAGTAGGCTAATATCCTAAATAATCTGAGCTAAACTGTTCAATTTATCAGTAGAAAACTACGGTTGACTTTTCTCTGAATGGCAGGTTCACAATAATAATTGGATGAATTATATTTCTTTAATATTATGTAGACCACAAGCACAGACCAAACAAATTTCCAGAACATCAGGACCTCCTCTGTAGGTAATCAGTGCAATACACAGCAGAATATAGACGCTACTTTGATCAGGAAATTGTGCATTCTGTTAAATGTGCATTAACAGTTTGACACCTCAACCGCAGTGCTGTGACATTGGTCCGGACGTCTGAACAGCCCTCAATCCAAAGCACAATTTACAGGTTGAGACAGAAGTAGGCCAACATCTATAAAGAGGGGAGGGCACATACGGAGGCACTGCTGAGGGCTTAAATAATAAATATGAACGATGGTGGGAGTGAGAAGAAATGAAATGGAATTAGAACAATTCAAATGAAAAGAAATTAATGCTGAAATAAACGGGGGAGGATGGAGAAAAAATAGACACGAGGATAAAAACCAAGAAAGGTTGCTTGAAAATAGGCTGGGAGAGATAAAGCCAAGAGAGAAATGCAAGGGGGGGGGGCATAAGCAAGCCAGGAACAAGGGCCCCCAACACGATAAGAGACAAAGGAACATGAAAAGAAGAAAAAGGGAGGGATATGAAAAGGGAGATAGTGGAGGAGATTAGGTTGAGTGTTGTAAAGAGAAAGAGGTCCCGCAGGCCTTGGCAGAGCTGTGATCCCAACAGCGTAACCTCTTCATCTTTCGCCAGCTCCCTCGACATGACAGCTCTACCCATCTCCGGACCCCAGAGGGGCAGCATGGGCACATTTGTTTGCCAAACTGACCCTCCATGGCCCTCCTACCCAGCCTCCACCTCCATTACTGAGCCTCTGGCACGACTGGCCTTCCTACACGCGCATGTGGGTTTAGGTTGGCCACCAACATGGGTCTAATGTGGGACTTGATCCAAACCACTGCACTGACAATGTGCAGTAAATGTACCAGAATCTGTCTGTTAACAGCTAATGTCACACACACACACACACACACACACACACACACACACACACACACACACACACACACACACACACACACACACACTTTAAACCTGCTTTAAATGATTTTTGCCCACAAGCTGTAAACATAACTTTTCATTTTCACTTCAGTTGTTGTCATGGTTATCATGCTAGGAAACATTAGCAACATTAGCATTGATTTGGCCACCTGATGAATTCCAGTCCAATATTTACTCTCCTTTCTGCTCTGGTTTGTTCTTTCACGTTATAAATGAATCCACTGTGTTCATCACACAGGTGCTAAGTTTGCTGCTGAGCAGTGCGTGGCGGCACCGGCTGCCGCAGAGGCTAAAACCAACACTGATGAGAGCGATGAGAGTGAACCAAAACACTGAAGTCGAGGCTGAGGAGCTAAACAAGTCAGAGTTTGCAGTAAAAGTGTTTTAGCATTCAGTGCAAATTAGCAAGTTTTTTTGAATTGAGGTTTATTTTTCTTGATTGTGATAAAGCGACCTGCCTGACTTTTTTCTCATTTAAAGATACACTGTGCTGCACTGACATATTCATTCACCTGTTTTAACAAAATAAAGATTAAAGGACTTCATTCTTATTGTAAATTATGTGATAAGAATTTCTTTTACAGTGCAGTAGTCAAATAAATTCAAGATGTGAGATCTGTTGAACGTAGACTCCGCACATTTTAATTTAAATTGTTCAATACCTGTTGAAGGTGAAGAGAACAATTCCGAGGTCTTGGTATTATATTATTTTAAAAATAAAACACAAGAGAAAAAAAAAGAAAAGAAAAGAAATGTGAACTCCATGGGTAAAGTAAAATAAACCAGAGAGCTTTATACAAAAACATCCCAAAAGAGAATAGACTTAAAGAAGAGGTGGCAAAGCCATGACAAAAACATCAGAAGTCACAACAGACATTTTTATCTCTGCAGTTATACATTGAAGATTCAAGCACTGCTGAACGTGGACCCTACGACCTCGCATTCACCAAAGCACATAAAAACCGACATGTTTAATACCTGGGGCAGGTGAGGCAGATAAAACTTCTGATGGCTAAGATTGTGCAAGTTTCTTCTTTTTTTTTTTTTTCGAATGACAGCTTAAAACGCATGAAGAAGAAAGGAACATAAATATGAACTCTACAGGTGAGACAAAGAAACCCAGTGGGAATTAGAAAAGACGGCTCATCCCAATAGAGAAAAACTAAAACAAAGACAAAACTGACATCAAATCTCAACAAAGACGAGAACAGGGATCCAACGCAACGTATCGATGAAAGAGACAAGACTTTAGACCTGAATTTGCCTGGATTTGCGCGTCGTCTTCCTGTTCTGCTGAACTTGTGAGCTAACCTTTAACTTCAGCTTCTTTACGCCTCCCTCTGGCCTCCGCTTACATCTTCCTGTCAAGACGCCATGATTCGTATTGTGCTGTCTGCCAAAATCCTTGGGGCCCGGAGTTATCAGAGAGCATTTCCTCCTGTTGTGAGCGTAAGTGGGAGGGATTTACCCTCTATTACCACATCCATGTTTCTCAAAAAGTGGTGGGTGCAAAAGGAGGGGGTGCTTTTTGAGTTTGGCGTGTGATGTAAATATCATCATGCGGGAGAGCGTGGAAGGGCCTACGAGCAACCTGCTGCAGAGCATAAGACGCCTAATAAGACTGCCACTCGAGCATCGACAGGGAGGATTTGAAGGAACACAACAGATCCATCTCCTCTCCTGAGTTAACCTCTCTCTCTCTCTCTCTCTCTCTCTCTCTCTCTCTCTCTCTCTCTCTCTCCCACCAGCACAGATGCATCAGGGGGAAATAACACACACACACATACACACACACACACAGACACACAAAAGCATCCGATATGTGTTGAGCACGCAGCCTGTCTTCAACTCTGTCCCCGAGGCGGCAGGGAGAGAGTTTGGCTGGGTTGTGCCTCAGGGGTCTGACTGTTTTCCTCAGGGAAGCACAGTCGAGACAGAAGGGGAAGGAAAAAAAAAAAAAAGGCACAGTTGATGGACGAGGGATGTAAAATAAAGATTCCCTTCAACTGATTACAAGAGTTTCTGCACTGAGATTCGTCTGCCTCTCTGGTGCCGTCGCTCTTCAGAAGACCGACCATCACACGAGCTCATCAAAGCCTCTCCAGTCTGCAACTGGCTTTTGAGACAGGAGATGCTGCTCTGCAAATACAGCGAGTCCGGGAAACAGTATCTGAACCAAACATCCAGTCCATCTTTATTCGGCTTATTATTCTTTTTCTTTTAATTGCTCGTGCAGCAGCAGTGTGTGAAAACAATCTTACAACTGAAGTGGCAGAAATTAGACAACAACAACAAAAAAAAAAAACAGATAGAAGATGTCATTTTCATTTTGTTTGTTTTATGGGCCTGATGCCACATTCATGTCACACTGGAATTATCGTTATTACCAGACCAGTGTATTAGACTTGCAAATGGCGTGCAACATCCAAGTCCTAATTATGACTGGGAAAGTTCTGATATATCTGTCTTGGTGCTGCCATTATATGGACGTGCCTGAACCCAAGTAAAAACGGATGCTTCACGTCGGCCAAAGTGCCTCGTTCAATGTAATTAAACATCGATTTAATTGATGTAGTGTCACATTTTTATTACACTCTATTTTATTTATTTTTTTTTTACCTCTGATGTGGCCAATTCTTCTGTCACACAACCGTCCTCAGACATGAACGCTCGCAAGACGTAAGAATATTTCCCCATCTCTCCAGCATGACATGAACACAGCAAAAGTCATTATTTGTAATGAGTGGGTGCCATTTTTTTTTTCTTCAAATGTTTTTATCATTAGGTCATTAGGTATCATTAGGTTGTTTTTTTAATCTGCTTGTTCATTCTTCTGTAGAAGGTGGATCTTCACTGAGCCTGTGTTCAGTTCTACAATCATCTATTCTAAATAGAGAATTACATTGTAAATAAAAGTAGCTTTTATTAAATTATACTTCATACTTTAGCTTTAATTTAACTATAAAGCACAAATCAAGTCTTTTTTCCTTTTCTTTTTAAACAGCTGATACATGAATGTTGAGCTCACGCCTCCTTTTGCACCACAGAGCTGCTTCCCCAACAAGGAAATGATGAGAAAGGAAGGGGGAGGAGGAAGAGGAGGCATGGGAAAGGGGATGAAGGGTGGGGGTGACGTGCAGGAAGAGGGTATGGAAAGGGTAGCGAGGAACTACTGATGCATTCTGGCGCATTTTCTGCTGCAGCACCCTGGGAATAATATGGAGGAGCGAGTTCCCCCTAAAGGAGGTCCCCTGAGCTGCCCGCAGAGCATGCTGGTCCGGCCTGACACACGGAGAGAGAGAGAGGAGAGGAGAGGAGAGATCACAGTGAGGATCGGTTCAATGTGTTTGGAGAGAAAGAACACCCCCACTGCAGGGATGGAGGGGATATGGAGAGAGGAGGCTGCTACAAGCCTGATAATCAAAGACGGGAGAAAGAAAGAAAAAAAAATCTGACTTGGAGTGGTACAAGCCCCCCCTTGTGATTTACAGCTGAACAAAGACTCCTTTTCTTCGACTTCAAACCCCTACTTTTGTCAAGTCCACAAATCACATATCGAAAAAATCCAGTGTCACTTTCCAGGGCTGAACGAGGAGCTTCCTGAGATGCAGCATGGATTCACCGATACATGACAGGACAGCGCTTGTCTGAGGTCAGAGAGCGAGTAGTGGAGGGTATCAGCTGAGGCCCTTTCCGGGGTTGACTGACTGACTGACTGACTGACTGACTGACTGACTGACTGACTGACTGACTGACTGACTGACTGAGGCTGTGAGTCGACCTGCTTCTGAAAACCAAACCCCTCTACCACCCCTCCTATCAGAAACAAGTTCAACATTAATGATCATTTTCATTGCACATCTATCTATCAATTGTTTTTAAGATACATTTAGAAATTGTTTAGTCAATAAACTATTTTCCCAGAGGCCAAGGTGACATCTTCAAGTTACTGATTCATTTCAATATCAATTAATCCAGATATGAAACAATTCCACAGAAAATTATTTGCCATGATTCGTCTAAGAGGAAAAAAAGGCAAATATCAGCTGGTTCCAGCATCTTAAACAAAAGGATTTACTTCTTTATTTTTTAAGTAAATATCATTTGGTTTTAGTCCAAGATGTCAGTAATCAGTAATGAAAGTAATCAATAGCTTCAGCCTCAATCTGTCAAATATTCTGTCAATCAATTGATTGTTTGGTTTATAAAATGTCACAAAATCATTGATCAGATATCAATATTCCTCCTTTCAGTGATACTTCAAACAGCTTGTTCTGTCTGTGAAAAAGCGACAGCAAAGACGCCACAACCACAAGTCAAAACTTTTCATGGAAAAGGTCTTAAAGAGTCAACTTTAATGTTTTTCCTCCACGTTTTCCTCCATCCAGCTTTACTGATGCTCAGCAGCCTTCAGGGTTGCTCAGTGAAGCATTTTGTACGTATATTGGTCTGATGTCAACTGCCGTAAGCCAAATTCACACATTCAAATCATCATTTTATATTTGAACATTTGCAAGAACACCTTCAAATGCTTTTTCTCTCACCGTTTCAGGCATGAAAAATAAGACAACAGCAGAAAAAAAAAAGCACCTATAGGCCGACAGTTTCCCTCATCTCCTGCAGCCTTGTGCAAAACCACCCCCCCGCCCTCTCTCGCCGTGCTCGGTGCAACCTTAGCTCGTCTGGCTGTGAGCTGTATCGATTACTCGTCTTAATGCTGCTGCGCTGTGCATGGAGTAAGGTGCTGTGGAGCGGGACTGACCTTTATCAAAGTATGCAGATGCCTGGATGTGGGTGCAGGGGCAGGAAGGGCACCTCTACCAGCACCCCAGACTGTCACCCTGGCAGGCAGGGAATGAAATAAGAGCAGCAACCTGTATTGAATGCACCACTCTTCATCCTTCTTTCAAGTGCGAACCCACAAACAAAGTGAACTGTTGTGTAAAGCTAAAGAGACGGGGCTGGACAGCATCACACCGGTTAAATACAGTAAATATGTATTTGAACTATAACTATTCTGATACTCGATTAATCGTTATGAGAAATTCAGGTTATTTTCAATTTAACTTACTCAGCAGATTAATCAAAGATAAAATTAATCATTAGAGTCAACCCTAGTACCAATAGTTTTCAAACTGGATGTTTTTTTAAAAACATTTTGCCATCGTATTTTTTAAGTTGGGCTGCAACTAACAATTATTTTCATCATTGATTATTAAGTCAGAAAAATTCCTATCACAAAATAAATGTTTGGTATTTATGTGGCTTCAATTGATTGATTATAGAAAGTGAAAATTACTTTAACTGTCCAGCTCCACTTCTTTCGTCTTGTGGGTTATAACAGTTAATCACATCGTTTTTAAGAAGCCAAAAATAAAAAAATTGCCAAATAAATAAATAAACACATAAATAGCTGTGGATTACAGACAAACAAAATTGCTTTTGTTATTGTTGGTTTGAAATTTGTTGCCTTGTGCCTCAGTTTTTGAAAAGTATTCCAGCGATGTAGCGTGGCAGTATTGAGCTTCCATGAAGTCAAAGCAGCAGAGGCTGGATGACCTCAGCTGAAGTCCTTGGCACGGGTCAAATCTTGCAAAATGCTGGATTCTACATTTCCCATAATGCAACTAAAAGTCATATTTTGTTAGTCCCACATCCTGCGAACACCACACCACCAGTGGGTAATACAAGCTTTCTATTAAAATTTTGCAGCCTCTGAAGTCCTGATGACATCACTATGACACACTTCCTCCACAGCCACAACAGACACTAACGAGCTGTGGTGAGTGGTTCTCCTCATGATGAGTAAACTGACCTACATGTGTTAAATCAGTGGAATGCCTCTTTTAATGAACAATTATAATGGGTTTTTTTTAAATTATTATTATTTCCTTGGTTTTCCATTTCTGTTGACACACTTCCACAGTTCATGACATCAAGCTGAAGATATCACAGCCAATAAAAAGTTCCCACATATCCTACTTGTCACCTCTAGGAGGCCGACTTGAAAAGTTTTCCCCAGCAGGCAGTTCCTATTTACAGCATGTCTGATATGACTGAAGGCAGCATCAGAGCACTTGAACTGTCTCCTCACAAAGTAGCTCACACTAATTAAAGAAACATATCTGCTGCCGCAGTAAACTCAGGTTTGAGGCTGCAGATGATCACAACATCGACTGTAAGCAGCCTCCTTCGCTGTGCAGATGTTACAGTGTCGAACGGGACGTGGAGGACAGGGAAGATCTGGATTGTGTTTGTGTTATGCAGAAGAGCTTTGGATTGAGATACCGTTGGTTTACAGCAAGTTCTGGGTCAGAATCCATCAGCAGGATGGCAAAAACTAAGAAAATAAAGCATGTATTATATGAACATAAGTATCATTTGGAGCTAATTACAGTTTAAAGAGTCCAAGTTACAAAAGGCTGTTTTCTCACATATCACTCCAGCCATGCAGAAAGCTTTGGTAATCTGCCCAGGTTTTAAGATATCTGTCTCTTAGACTTAGCTCAGGTCTAGATGTCTAGAAATTTAAATTAAAACGAGGCAAAATTTGGTGAGAAAATGAATTTTTTTGGCCTCCTCAGTTACTTATACCTGCTGTTTCAAAAGCATTTAAATAACTATATTTCATACTCAGGCAGGTCCTACATAAAGTCATTCAAATGCTGTTTCAGAAGTATGAATGTGTGTGTGAATGGGTGAATGTAGCTTGCAGTGTAAAGTGCTATGAGCGGTCGATAAGACTATAAAAGCGCTATATGAGTGCAGTGCATTTTACCATTTAAATCAGTGCTTGATGGTGTCATTTATATCAATATCTATGTTTAATCCATCAAACAGTTGTTTAATTTTTCAGTCTGGAACAACTGGCCAACACGCCGACATAGCCGTCCCCAGAGCCACATCAACATCAACGTCTCTTTCCAAAAACAATGTCCCTATTACTGTGGATAATCCACACAATACACTGAATAGTTTCCAACTGAGCTGAACAACTGAATAAGCAGTCCCTATGGAAACTATCTACATGGCTAGATACAATTAAGTGAGAAAAACATGTATTTTATCTATGTATTTATCTTATTTGGGTGAAATAGCCCTTTAATTTTAAAACAATCGCACCTAAATATTCCACATTCAGCTTTACGTTCCGCAAAAATGAGTTGATGAGAAGTTATTTTAAATATAAATAAGTGTATTTCTTAATTACATAACATCTTATTTTCAATGCTTTAAAAGATGACACATATTTTTGTGGAAAACATCCCCTTCATGCAGCATTCAAACTCTCCAGCCGGTGAAAGTATTACCATTTTGTCAACCGAGCAGTTAAAATAACTTTACAGAGAAACTTATTTAAAGTTTGCACAATCAATCACTGTGCAGGAGCAGGCGTCATGTCATGTTTTCCCAGAATCAAACCAAATAATAAAGCAGTGGTTATTTGTTAAAACGTTGTAGCTAAACGCTTTGACAGTCAAATGGGTCAAACTGATGCACTTACCTCTATCCTAACTCTATTAGGCCTGAGAGTCTGTCAGAAGTTTGGGGAGCCAGAATATATGAACCTCAGTCAGATTTACACACAAACACTCGGGGGGGAGGCGCGGAGCTGGCGACACGCCCTGCACTGAATTGTGTTATAAATAAGCTTTAACTTAATTGCATTCCCCCAACTGGGAGGAACAAACGCAGGGCCAGCATATTTATTGCCACTCAACCTGTGCGTGAGTTAGTGCCTGTGTGTGTATGTGTGTGTGTGTGTGTGTGTGTGTGTGTGTGTGTGTGTGTGTGTATGTGTGTGTATCTGTACAGTATTTGTATGCTGGAGCCAAAGTGAAAAAGCTACAATAAGTTTGCAAAGATAAAAAATGTTCTCATGAATCCTGCACTACCTGTATGTCTCTGGATGTGTTAGAGCCTGTGTGAGACAGTATTTTTATATGTGTGTGTGTGTGTGTGTGTGTGTGTGTGTGTGTGTGTGTACAAGTTATATCAGATGACAGCAGAGTGGAACAATTTCATACCATTTTATGGCCGGTAATTGTCACTAAGGATGAATTCACTCCACCACAGAGGGCTTGTTTTTAGCCTTGTTAGCAGGAGACTCTATGGATGGTAATGTTAGTCAACCACTTTGGCCCAGACCAAAATATGTGAACAACTGTTGGTTGGCTTGTCATGACTTTTGATACAGACATGCTCAGGTACCCAGAGGATAAATCCTATTTCAGAAATCCTCAAATTTTTCATCTAGCACCATTATCAGGTCAAGATTCACATTATCCAGTGAAATATCCACCAAATTTCGTGCAGATATTCACGGTCCCCAGAAGATTAACTGTGATACTTTTGATGATCTTTTAACTTTTCATCCTGCACCATCATCAGATCAGAATTTTAATTTACAGAGTTCTTTGGATTATGACCAAATACCTGCTAAACTAATGACAATCCCATCAGCCAACTTTGTGTTTAGTGCTAATTAGCAAACGTTAGCACCGCTATACCTCACAGAGCTGCTATGTTCAGCTTTCTCCTCATGTGCTCTTCTCAGGTATGAAAACCAGAGACATATTTGATGAAGACACATCATACCATGATACGTTTTTAAGAGATATATCAATGTCTAGGTTAAAATTGGGTTAAATGGTTGAAAAAGAAAATGTTTTAGGCGTTAAAAATCATGTGCAGCTGTTGTTTTAGCAGTGTTTAAATAGCTATATTTAGAAGCTGCTTCACTGTGATATATAAAATGAAATTTGATTTATTCTGCTCCCTCATCTCCCAAAATCTCATACCAACCATAAAAATCAGCCACATGTGAGTCAGAGCGACTTTTGTTTACAAGCCCCGGTTCCCTTTTAACCAGACGTAAACTGTAATGAAGCACACACAAAAATACTACAAAACAAACTTCACCACATTACTAAAGAAAACAAAGTGTGATTACACCCCGAGGCCCTGTGAAAATACAAAGACACATTCCAATTATTGAGAGAACAAAAACTATGGGGCTAGCATGAATAAAAGAACAAAAGTATATGCTGAACAAGATTAGCTGAGCTGCAGATGATCCTGCTGGTGCGAGAGGTGCTGGCTGCAGGGTGGTAAGGTAAACCTCAGGGGTCTATTCCAGGATGTCTGAGAAAGTGCTGGCAGGGGGGAAAACGGAGTGGTCAGCAGGATGAGGATCAGCGTGGACATGTGTTCTGTCAGTCATGACGCCCAGAGGGGTGACAGCTACACATTCCTGAGATATTAAGGAAAAAGGTTGGGTTGACGGTGAGGGCAAGAAGTGGAGGAGGTGGGGCGGGCAGCAGGGGAAAGGGCAGATCTGTGCATCTTATCGTGAGCATATCGCCACCCCCCCCCCCCCCCCCCGCATGATGCTATTTATATAAAAAATATATGGCAGGTTTACAAGCGCAGGAGAGTCGTGCTCATACAGCGTGACCACAGTGGCAATTACTTTGGCTGATTCTGGTCTGTCCGCTGCACACCACTCATTTGTTTATGAATCCATCAGCGCCTAGTTAAACATGCAACTCTCCAGGGACGGAGCTTCTCCACCTCACAGCTGTGTTATCCTCGCTCGGTCAAAGGAAACAGACGCCTGCAACCTTTATCCCTTTAATATTCTCAGCAGCAAAGAGACGATATACCAGCGGTTCCTGACCCTCCCCAAAGGGTCTCTAGATAAATGTGAGGAGGGGGGCTCACAAGAGGATTAAAATGTTTGGGTTTTTTTTAAGTACTGCTCTGGGCTGCATCTAAAGAATATCGTCACTGCTGATTAATCTGCAGATCATTTTCCCTGATTCGTTTCATCTCTAAAACGTCCATCAGAGCTCCACAGAGTCTGGCTTTGTCCACCTCCGTGTACATTTGTAGAAAATTAAAGAAACCACTATTCCCGATAATCACAATGGAGAAGCTGAACCAAGACAATTATTCACTCATCATATTTTCTCCATCAAAAATTACTCAAAATAATAAATTGATTGTCAACTGATCGACAAATCATTGCAGCACAGTTTTCTCACTACATTTCTCAATTTTTGTTTTTGCTTATTTCTAGTGACATATTGGAAACTTTTTATAATATGAGAAGGAAAATTCAACAATTGTGGAAACTGATTAATCATTTTAGTCATTTTGCAACAAAAATACTCAAACGTTTCCCATTTCCAGCTTCTCAAATGTAAGAATATGCTACTGGTGTTGTAGATTAAATATCTTTGGGTTCTGGACTGGTGCTCTGATGAAATAAGCTATTTGAAGATATCACCTTGGGCTCTGAGAATTTATTAGGAGCATTTTTCAATGTTTTTTATGTTGTAGCTGAAAGGTTTAATTGATTAGCCACAAAAATAATAAGCACATTAAGTGGAATAGATCGATATCAGATGTTAGTTGCATCTCTGCTCTCATGTCTACACTGACGCCATGAGCTGCGATCGCAGGTCATATGTCGCTTGGACTGAACCTCATTTGTAAGTTTGGAAAAAAACATCTGCTAAATGAACACATGTAAGTGTAATTAGACATTGGCAAAAAGGTTGGGAACCACTGACATATACCACCCCAAACTGTGTCCCTGTGTTTAGCCCAGCCCAGCCTATTAGGAAGCACTCTTTAGCTTTAGGAGTCACTTTATAGGTTCGGCCGCCATAAAATGTGCATTTAAGAAGCTTGTGGTGCCTGGATGAGGTTCATATCTGTTGGCTCAGAGCAGAAGCATCACCACAAAAAAAAAACTATTAACTTCATCCTTCGTGCTGAGAACTATTGTCTGGCTAAGAATTGGAGTGATGTATTCCAGAGCTCCAGATTAGGACTGTAATAAATTTCCACTCTGGTTGATAACAATGGGCCTAAAGTGTGTCAAAAGAGATTGAGAGTCAGCGCCTCGTAAAACAGGGTGAGAGAGAAAGGAAGAGCATGAGAGCTGAAGCATTATGTTGTCTAATTGTCCTAAAGGACATCAAAAAAAAACAAACTTGCCCTTTAGACAGGGAGCGCACTCTGCCCTCATTGAGTCGTCACAATTAACACTCAATTAGCTGTTTTAACCACATGCCAAGGAGGGAATTGTGTAATTTGCAAAATGGAAATAAACATTTCCATTGTCAATTTCCACACACGCCACTGATGGAATATGAATGTAAAGTCAATGGAGGCAAATAAATTCTGTATTTTTTCATGTTGTGAGCGTTAAGACGACCCCGAGGAGAGCTTTCAAGGCAGCGGAAGAAACATCATTGTAATTATGCCTTTAGTGAATATTCTACACATTCATCCCCTTTTGTTTTGTGTATGGAAATGTTCTCATGAATCTTCTAGTATGCTTGTGGATGAAGCTGTCACTTCCGCTGCTCCTCTTTGTCTTTTTTATGGATGCACACAGAATCTAATTCATCACTATCCGAGTGTAATTATGGAAATTTCTGGAGATTTGTTGGGAGTTCAGTAACAGCGGTCTGCCGTTTCTACAGAAGATCCACAAGTCTCTGAAGGAGGAAGGGGAGATTTTCATAATAAGATGCGAGCGTGTTCATGCATATGAACAATCTTCATTGTTTTAACTGCTTAATTGAATAATGTCCAGTATGTTTTGAGTGATCATACAACATTTATCATTGCTCTACAGTGAGTACATTAATCAACACTGACTGTAAGTTGCAGTAAAAGTCATATCTTGTTTATTTTGTACCACGTCCGTCAGTGTGGACAATAAAACTCTATACAACTCTACTAAACGGCTGCACATATATCAGCATGACTATTTCTTTGACATTTATTCCACAGATGGTGATTTTGACACTTTTAATTTAATTATCATATTAATTTTTTTCTTGGTAAACACGCCGCCTCTTCTCTTCACTGTCACTGGAAATGTCAAGAGTTCGTATTTACCACTGATTTAAATGCAACAATCTGATTTTAGTTCTTGCTAAAAGGATTAAAAGGTCAAACATCATGACCTTTGGCCCGGACCTTCACCCCAGTCTCTCCACCTGACAATACATCTACACACAGTGTAAAAAAAAAATCTCCAATAAAGCTCCTAATAAAGATATGTTTCTAAACTACAGAGAACTGGAGGAGGTTCGGCCACGTACGGCTACTCCGCAATCTGAGAAGTAGTTTGACATTTTGGGAAATACTCTTTTCTACATTTGCTTTGTTACAGCGAGGATTGATATCATTCTCACGTCTGTCTGTTAAATATGAACCTGCAGCCAGGAGATGGTTAGCGTAGCTTAAATAAGGGCTTGAAACAGGAGGAAACAGCTCGTCTGGCTCTCTCTAAAGTTCCAAAATCCAGCTCTTAGTTTCTAATTAATTTTTATTATTATTTTATTAAATCAGATTTTATTCCTACATTTTAATAGTTTTCATTTAGATATCTTATTTTTACTGATTCATTGTTGGTCTTAATTATTTCATTTTGTTAATGGCTTTTAATTCATACGTATAATTTATTTGTTTGTTTTAATTTGTGTCTAATGTTTTATTCTTTACATTACCCACATACGGTTTTGTGGTTGCAACTTTCGTGATAAGTTTGTGCAGCACATTGTGCTTCCACCTGGAATGAAATGTGCTATATAAATAAAGCTTTGCTTGCTTGATTAATTAACACTATTATCTTCAATTCAACATTTGACAGGTAATGTACGAGACTTTCTCTTCCCCAGTCTACGCTGGTTTCCTGGAAAGAAGTAGTGATAGTTAGCAAGCTTTAGAGCCATCGGTAGGTGCATTTTCTTACCTCTGGACAAATATTTTCACTTCTTTGTAATGTATGTTGAGGGAATATACAGTATATATACAATTATTTGGCCATAAAGTGATTCTTCTCCCAGATCACTAGTATTTATCAACAGAGGCTCATGTTTTCTATTTCTCGTAAACGTAAGATTAAAAAACTGACAATAATGTCTTTAACACAGTTCCTTACTGTTATGCTGAAGTTTTCTGAAGAAATAATTATGTAACCATACAGTCAGATTGTTCTCCCAGATCACTACTTATATTTATCAATTCACAGCATGTCAAGTTGTGCACTCTCACATTGGAGAATTGCTGCAATGTAAGAACATCTAACTCGCAGCACAATGTGCAACACAATGAACAGATCGATACACCAGCATTCCCTCACAATGCCAACAACATCACAGCAGTCTCATAATAATAGTCATTCTCCACATCTCTCCCCTCTACTCCCCCGGCAGCCTTCAGGCCGGGCCCAAAAAACGTCTCTCACATAAATCAAGCAAAAGCCCTGAGAGCTCAGCAGGCCCCAGGAGCATGCTGATCACCCCGACACTCATTCCCCCGCCGCCGGTCTCCTGGGCTGCCTCAGCCCTCAGGAACCCACACCCTGGAGCACAGACAATGACAGTCAGCCTCGGCGTGCTGAGAGGGTCCTGATTGGTGGGGTGGGGTGGGGGGTGGGGTGGAGGGTGGGGGATGTCATGGAAGGATGTCACTTTGATTCAGTGCCTGCAGACTGATGTGTGAGATGCAAACGGATGCAAGCTGTGAAATAAACAAATCGATATTTCTCAAGAGGCGCAATTCTGTACGCATGCCAGTATCCCCGAGCACTGCCTCACATGCGCGGGACGAAAGGCCCGAGTATCATACGATGCATGGCCCCCCGATGCCATTTGTGCTACGGTACAGTATGTTGCTATTATTGCAACACTGCCAAATATGCCCACTCAGTTGTAAGCCGGCCTTTTTGTAGTGCAGCATTGGACACAGATGGTACAGCTGACAAGACTACATAACATACACAATTTACATAAGACGTTAGTACTACTCGCAGAGGCTCGTACCACCCTGTAAGTTTCAGTCCTATCACTAATGTTATATGTTATACCTACTAACTTAAAAGGCTGCCATGTACTGATTATTACATGAACCACGAGCCTGGCCTTTGACCTTTGTTGTAATTCTCCCTCCTTTTTAATATCCTGTTTCTGTTCCTCCGTACTGTTTCGTTTCAATTGAAGTAGACATGAAACACAAACAATAAAAAAAAAAGAAAAAGAAAAAGAAAAAGAGCATAAACCCCCAAAGTTCGACAAAACAAAAGCGGCAGGGATTAGAGAGGCGGGGGGGGGGGGGGGGGGTTACTTAAGGACTTCCTGTTTCCACGGTTGTGTGACGAATCCCAAAGTTGAATCCCCATTGCATGTGACACACACAGGATCGCTACCAAAGCGCTCTGATGAGAGCAAAATCTCTTGACAGGAAAACAAGGGGATATAGAGTGTACGCTCAGATGACAGAGTACGCTGCCTAAGCATGTAAAGAAAAAAAGCATTTAAAATTCACAGAGTGATGAGTGCAAACAGCACACGAACAGGTTACCAAAGAATGTTCTCAATTAAATGATGTCAAGAGGCAAAAGAGACAACATATTTGTATCAAAAGCGAACGCTGAATGAGACGTGTATCTGGCAGACTGCCGAACAGCTTTGAAGCTAGCGATCATATCGCTTCTTGACAGTTTTACCACCATCAAACTGCAATTCTACATCAAAACACACAAATCAATGGGACACAAAAACTAGGACACAAAGAAAATTGCTTATTTATGACTCCTAAATTCACTTCATTTTCAATAACCTTGGGTGATTAAAAATCGGATAATAGCCAATAATAAATCGCCGACAACAGATTAATGAAAAGCAACTGCCCAACAACCATTAGAAAAACAGAGTTGCTGTCTTACCACGTCTCGTCGTTTTTGAACTCAAGCTCTCCGTAGGTGTCTTCAAAGTCCTCCCCTCCTCCTTTGGCGAGTCCCTCCATGGTGCGATAAGGCACAATGACCGTCCCCCTCGCTCCAGAAGTCCTCAGCACTTTCACTTCCATAATACCGATGCTCTCGCTGACGTGCACCGAGCTGCTCTCGAAGGTGAAGATGCCCGAATGATCGTCGTCCAGAATGGTCACGGTGGCCACAGCGGGGAAGCCCAGCATGGCCTTTGGGTACGGGAGACTGTTTGGGGACAGCACTTCGTCCTCAGTCTCCAGGACACGCAAATTACTGAGGCGCACAAAAAAGTGCTCATCCTCTTCAAAGATGTCATCGTCTATGATGCCAATGCTTATTTCCTTGATCATCTCTCCCGGTTTGAACACTACTGTACCCTCTGTGAACTCGTAATCGGCCCCAGCGTTAGCCGAGCCGTCCTCCGTCTTATAATCCACGTAGATCGTCTTGTTGATGTCGCCACCCTTTCTGGTGATGGTCAGAATGGCGGCACCACAGTTCTCGAGGCACTGGTAGACAGCAGGCTCAAAAGCGATCCGAGACACGTACTCTTCTGGCTCCTCCACGTGCACCTCCTGCACGCTGGCGCTCTTCTTCGCCTGTTCTGCCACGTGTTTCTTCAGGATATTTCCAGCGCCTGTCATCATGCGCGTGGCCTGGATGCGGTAGAAGGCACGGCTCTTTTGCTGATGCGAGAGAGCGTAGTAGTTGGCCATCTCCACCAGCTGATCCAGCTCTTTCTCCGGATGTTTCTGCTTCAGATCTTTCAAGATGCGGATCATGTCGCGCCGGGACTCGTCTACCTCTTTGCTCTCGATCAAACCGATCAGATTGCTGGCCGCACCTCCATCCATGAAGTGAGAGTTGACCATCTTGCCGTCCATCTCAATTCCCTTGGAGCGTTCAGTCTCCGTCTCGATGATGACGCCCCTGTGTTTGTCGGTGCGATACTTCTTGTGCATGAACCTATAGAAGAGCAGTCGTCTGTCCGCCACCCAGGCAAGGAGTACACATATGGGGAAGAAGGCCAGTGTGAGCAGACCCTCCCAGACTTGGACTACGTTTGGAGAAAACACAGCCAGGATCATGTAGAGCCAGATGTAAGCAAAAATGCTCCAGCCTGCAGTGACAAAGAACACTCTGAGGTGTTTGACCTTGCGTACCTCTCCTTGGGGAATGACGGACACGCAGAGGCCAATGATGACGAACATATTGAAGGCTGCGCTGCCAACGATCGTGGAGGGCCCGAGCTCGCCAGATTTGAACTCGTGTCCACAAACCTCGATTACAGAAAGCATAATCTCGGGGGCGGACGAGCCTAAGGCCATGAGGGTGAGGTTGGAGACCGTTTCATTCCACACCCGGATTGTGGTGGTGGTTGTTTCCCCATTGGGCCTTTTGATGACAATTTCCCTCTCCTGGGAGGTGATAACCTCAATGGCCGCCATGAAGCGGTCAGCGATGATGGACACTCCGAGAAACATGTAGATGAGGGCCACAAAGTACACAATGACCCGTGCGATCTTGTCTCCCATGGACGGATCCTCCGGATACCATATGGGCAGGATGATCCCCGCGTGACACTTGGAGTTCCCCTCGCAGGTGGCATTGCTGGGACTGAGCAGAGGGCTCGGAGTGGTCCGGGCCTCGGTACAAAGGAAGGCTACAGCCACGGAGACCAGCCCCAACCAGAGGCAGGTTGACGACCCTGGCTTCACAGGCCTTGAACCCTCCATGCACCCTCCTTCGTCTCAAGGGTCCTTACCACACTGACAGTCCCTCTGGGATCCAGCACTGGGCTGTGCTTTTTCTCCACCCACCACCTAAGACACCAGACAGAAACAATAGAGATTATATGGATGTTATATTATATCTTTATCTTTTACGTTAGAAACAACATCCAGACGGGGAGAACAGTGATAAAACAATTGCATCACTTCGCTTTGGGTCTTATTCAATAAATTAATGCATCTATTGCTTGATAAACATTAACTGTACTTACTTAATGCAGTACAATGCATTCACTTCAGTCACATCACAATTAAATAATGAAGGCAATCGTACATTGTTTTAAATCTCAAGTTTAAGGCGTAGTAGTTGTAGAAGTATGTACGACTGTGTGTTTGTATTTCACAGAGAGGAAAACACACACTGTCTGAAGCAAGAAAGAAATGTCTCTTTTATATGAGTGCACAAATTTAAACGATCCCACTATCCCTCTGTAAGAGCTTCTGCCTCCTACTTTACAAACAGCACAGTCATGAGACCTTAATGTTAGCTAAGAGAGGCGGGCTGGGAAGCATTTCCTCGTGCTCAGAGATTCATGAGATTTTCAGGTCTGTAAACCACTATGTGAACAATGTAGATAACATTAGTTTAATAAAATCATAGCCTGTAGGCTCATTCCCAATCATAAAGTTTATTTTCAGTTAAGATGTGGATACGTGCGCCCAATAATGTGGATTTGAGTGTGATTGTCTGAAATCTCAGGGGTAATACACACACAGCTCTGAACAGCTCGCTCAGCAGGCGTGCAATGTTGCCAAACTAAGCACTGTCCAAAATGTCGCATTGGCAAAAAAAAAAAAAACAGCAGAGGGGAGGCAGGAGACCGTCAAGAGGCAAACTAAAACAAAGGGTACAGATGTCCCGTCCAAATTCATTATATACTGAGCCCTAAATGCACACTTCCCACTTCCGAGAGAGCAGCGTTACATAGACACTGTCCGAATTCATAAAAGCTCAGGCTAAGCATCTTACGTACCTCGTCAGCTCTCGTGAGACGGGACTTGACAATTCTTTTGATGCTAACAGCTGAGGCCAAAGGCAACGGGAGAGCGAAGAACAGTTTAACCACACCAAACTTAAAAGGGGACACAGGGGATTTATTATTCACGATCTCTTTTCGGTGGTATCTGATTATTTAGTGGTTCGGGAGGTTGGGTGGGGCCACTCTGAAGCTTTCACCACACCTTTGGGGCCCATGAGGCACACAGGCAGTTTAGTCTGAATTAAAGTCATCTCTTCAGAGAGATACAGACAGTGTGAGTTAATCATTCCCTCCTGAATACACCGGAGGATTACATTTCTTTTATTACCTTGACAGTTGCTTTTCTTCAGCTTTGTTTAGTTTGACTCATTTTTACATTTTGTACCTGAAAGTGCATTCTTGTGTTCTGATTCCTGGATAAAGGGTTGATTACCTCTGGGGCCTCTTGCACTAAAATATGTACAGTACGTACACATGGCACTTTAAGGCACTTTGGATAAAAGCATCCATTAAATGGCAGATGTTATGGCGTGTAATGCTGATTTCTTATTTGATTTAACTCTTACTAAGTACAACGGATCTGAAGACTTAAAATAACTCCAGATACTTGAACTCCCAGGTTATATTTTTGGAAATGATATCATCCAGACGGACCACCAGCCAGTTTGGATGGCTGACAAAATTTTCAATGGAGGTGTGGATAGTCAAACAAGAGCTGGCATATTTGAAGCACTCGCATCTGTTCAAAGGCCAACACACACCTAACATCTGAAGAAAAAAATTAAACCAGTTTCAATCAACATCTTGTGTGCAAATTCAAGCATTAGGAAAACCAATTAATCTATTCTGGAATAAATTATTTCTAATATTTCGAATTAAATGGTTCACAGGAACAAATAATTGCATTACCAGCAGTGTTATTATGATGCCTTTTTAGGGATCATAACCGCAATAACATTCAGAGACATATGTCCTTCCAGAAGCGCATTTTTTTTTTTTTTTTTTTTTTTTTTTTTTTTTTTTAGAGGTGATAAAACATAAAAGGAGGATATCTCAGCTTGAAATTAAATTCCTCAGATGTTAAAAAAGAAGCTGATTGCAGAGCAGCACACTGATCCGGAGGAGGGAAGAGGGGATGACAGCAAACGGCAGCAGAGGCAGAGACGAGGAACTTTAAATCTAACTGAATCAGCAGAGCCATTTATATGGACAGGAGCCAGCTATGCAATCCCTGTGAGAACTGACAAACAAAAACAACAGGGAAATAATTGAGTGACAAAGGTAACTTAATGAGAAAAAAGGTTTTGCACTGGTTTGGACTTTTTTTTTTTTTTTTTTTTTTTTTTTTTTTTTTTTAAATCAATCTGAAAGTTGAACACAGCAAGCCTCCTGCAAGAATAACCCTTTAAAAAAACCTGTACATCTGTTCTGTAAATCAGTTACAAAATGCTATTAACACGTGCTGTTTAATTTGCAAAGATGAATAACTGTCAGCAGGGATGAATAAGATAATGTAGGTGCAGGGAGGCTGAGGGAAATGTTTTTCCTGTTTTAGAATCAGAGCAGCAGTGCTGCTGACCAGCTAGCTTCTCCCCTGTCTTTTTTATTGCATGGTGGCTAGCCAGGGTGGATGAGCAGAAACTGCAATGAGGCAGAAATAGACGCAGCATCCAGGATTTAAAGGCTAGGGAGGGCCTTTCAGTATGTTACAACCTGGGGACGGGAATGATTAAATGACTGGTCATTTAATTGTTAGGTGATATACTGGTGGAAAGGTAACCTGAATCTAAAGTGTCAGATCAACATCAACTCATATTTTTTCAGACCTACTAAAATTAGGTCGGCCTACTGTTGTAACCTTGCTCGACCTTTCTATTTTTACACCAGTCGAATGAAAAGCACCATGATTTGAGATTACTGCATCAAACCTGTGATTTTAGGTCAATATGGCAAATGTGTTTGTTGTCATTCGGTGTTTCTGCTGAACTGATGAATGTAAATCCAATATTAACTCTTTTTTTAGGTCTGTTTAGGTCTCTAGCAACTCCTGAGGGAAATATCTGGCTCGCTAGCTGTTAAATGCTACATCATATTTACCAGCTGGCTTAGCCAACTTTGTCTGTCTACCGTTTGGTGCTGGGAAAGTAGTGTGCAGTCCGTTTTAGAGCTGCTTAAATTTTAACACAGCTGCCTGCTAGTTGAAAACGACACTATGAGAACAGTGGGTGTGAACCAAATCAAAACAATGAGCTAAAAGATGCTTCAAAGCCCTGTCGAGCTGAGGGGAGCTTCAGAGTCTGTGGGTTCATCCCTACCTTTTTCACATGCAAATAGTCTTACGATCAATTGTTAATACAAAAATATTGATTGTAGCCTCTTTAAATGAGCCTGACGTTGCCTATCCTTTCAACACATCACTGTGATTTCCTGCAGCTTTAACGCAGACAGAGGAAGGCTCTTGTGTCCTCATGCGTGAATGTGTGTTATCAGAGTATGGAAGGGGGACAGTGATGAAAAAGAGTAAAATGTGCTCAGTCAGCCTACCCTGGATAAACAGAGGTAAAACAAAATGGCAAACAAACCAAATACCCACGAATCCAAGAGCAAACTGCCGGAGTGACACAGAGAATTTTAAAGATATAAGGTCATACAGTAACACTGGACAGAGGGAGTCAATTGTCTGGTAATACCTCCTGCCTGCTCCCATTAGGTTTATAAATTTCACAAGCTGGATAAAATCATGCTCAGAGATTATTTTGAAACTGTAAACTATAATTGTGCCCATTTCCATATTATAAACACTATTGTTTGCACTATCCTAAGTAATAGTTTTTATCATTTTAAATGATCAATTTAGTGCATGTAAAAATGAATTCCTCATCTTTTCCAATTTCCCCTCATTGCAGCTCTGATATTAATATAATATGTACCACAACTAGTTCCTCTGCTTGTTATTAATTTCATCACTAAGAGCATCCTACTATGTACTGGCTCACTAAAACTACTGGTACTACTCCTGCTACTTCTACTTCATCATTACAACTTCTACTTATCCTCTTATAAAACCTACCATGGCCCGAAAAGACAGAATTAAAGGGATAATACAGCAGTTTAGTATTTCATAGCATTTCCATAACATAACTTCCGTGACAACATTGTCTCTGAGAAATTACGTGTGTGTACTATTAATCTGCAGCAGCTAAGAAAAAACATAATGCTGCCCTGATAATGTCTTTTTTCTAAAGTAGGCTATTATTTACTCAGAGTAGTTGGTTAAAGATTGTGATATTGGTTTCAAACTGTCCGCGATGGCTTGAAGCACAAAAAAACACTTCTTTGTTCTACTGACAATGAAACCGTGATCTTTTCCTAACCATAACCCAAATTGTGTTTGTCGCCGCAACCTAACCACATGCAGGACTCAGGATAGGAACCCTCGTCTCTGGAGTCCGGCCTCGTACACCTGCATCCACCACAACCACCTCCCTATGACCTGCCTGCAGTACAAAAATGTAACGCACTACTTCACTGGTGTGACTATAATCCGGAGAGCAATAACATTTCTAAACTCAAACTTAATTAGTATCATACAAACTAAAAGCTCCCGTATGTAACTTTTCTCTTTAGTTATTTAGTTGACGTAAGCTTCAAATAGTACTGGCCCAAAATGAACTAACAAATCTTTTCTACTGGTATTTTTGTGTGTTCACTATGAATTAAGTTTACACTGGTACTTACTGCCTCCAGGAAATAGCCATATCCTTATTCTCTAAAGTCCAGCACAGACAGAAGGTCACACCTTCTCCCACCTATTCAGCTTTTATACGTTACAGAACTCACTGTAATGAGAGCATTACAACCCTAAATGGTGTTACAAACTCAACTGAGCGCTGTGACAAAGTTTAGTTTTAAGCAGTGCAGGTGCAGGAAACCATTCAGTACTACAAACCCGTAGACTCGACTCGTCTGATGCTGCTACCAGTTCTCGTACAGACTCGCTGCCCCCGACACTTCCTGTACATGCTGAACTGCAGCCCATAAGAGCGTATAAGAATGCCGAAGAGACCGCTCGGGGGGGATTCGGGGCTCGCCAGATTCGTTCATGTACCAGATTGCGACAGTACACTCTGTGCCCGTTAGCCTGTTAGCTTAATATCCTGTGGCTATTACTCCTGATTCCTGCTGCCGGTGGACTTTGGAGAGACTCGCTGCTGCAGTTTGGTTAAGTTAAACAACCTTTAGTGCCTGTTAGTGTTAATAATTAATATTGTTTATTTTGTGGTAAAAGCACGGAGGTAAAATCAACACAGTATTATCACAGTAAGTTTATTAAAAACATTCATTTCATGATTGATCTGCTTTATCTAGTCTACAGCTTCATATTTTAGAGGATAATGAAGCATATTGTTCAGTTTCCACTGGATCCTGGCATTATCCACTACTGTGGCCAGAAAGGTCAGTACTCGAAAACTCGAAATATTTAGAGGCCTGAACCCGGTATATACAGAGGGGGAAAAAAAAAATCACTCTAACATCCTGGCTCTAGCTCCAAAACATATCTTAAATGTGGAGCGGCGCTGTTAAAGCGCTTCTGTGACCCAGACTCACTGAACAGCCTGGCAGCAGTGCAGAGATATTCCCTTCTAAATTTTATGAGCGAGTCTCGGCCTTCTAACCAGTCAGAGGAGGCTAAAGTCAGCGGTGGGGGCTCACGGCTGTCAATCAATATGTGAACACGCTCCTGGTCTCATACCCCTACTTGCACCGAGGCCGCTGGAAGACATCACTATGGCTGCCTCACTGGCTAGCAAGCTCCCGACCCCTACATCAGCTGAGACGGTGAATAAAATGAGGATGAAGGGGATGGGCTGGGCTGGGCGGAGTTTAACCGAGCAGGGAGAGGGAGGAGTGGGACAGTAGTTTGATTTCCAGAACTTGCATTTCGTTGCTTTAATTTCTAGGTGACTCTGTTGTCCATATTATGACTTGTAAGAAAAATGGTCGACATCAAAGCAGCATCAGACCTTATATCTTGACTTAAAGCCCCCACCTGGTATTAATGTATCTGAATACATTATCTGGATAATGGCAGCTGTTCCACAGGCCTTTGGATTTATGCCTGGTGTTCTCATTATCTTGATTAGTCTGACAGCACTGATCAGATCTCAATATGCAAAGTAGTTATACAGGGTTGGTGAAGTTGTCGACAAACATAGCATGTCCCAGATTGAGGAAAGCGATGCCACGGAAGGGCATCATTCATTTTTAAGTCACTTTTTCTGTGGAAAGACTTTCCAGCTACTGCCAGCACTTGTAGTTTATTCCAGGCAGCTTGAGATGGAGGGAGGGGGCGGAGTTAGGTGACCTTTTAATTTGGTGGGTATATTTCTTTAGTCAAACTGTACAAACTGCATTACTGAGATCTGATCACAATATGAGCCTGATCACCCCTAGATGTGATCTGATCACGCTCCGATCACAACTCATTTTCTTGGTGCATTTACACCTTGCATTAAAATTAATCGTTTTATCCAGATGTGACATCCAGATACAGATCACATGTTAATGAGAGGTGTTAGTCAGGATTTAGTCGACAGCGACTGTGTTTACATTCTTCCACTTACTTTGTGATACAGAGCAATGGGATTTATAGAACCGGAGTTCCCAGGTAACTTATAACATTATTTCGCATTATGTCGCATTATTGAATTCATTGGCCATCAGTGATTGTCGATCAGTCCCTCTTTAACTTCTCGTCTTCACTCTCAACAAACTTTGCCGCCATCAGAAACATGTAGTGGTTAACACAAGCAGACAGTCACACTTCTTGCGACATCATCAGGGTTATATTTTTTGACTTTCAAAAGTTCCACACACACAAAAGACTTTTGCACAATCTTTTAACAAAATTGCAATGTTAGAAAAATGCTGGCACTATAGCTAATATGGACTGATTGATTGATTGATCGCTCATTTAAGAAACACAAACACATAATCTTAGGCCATAATGTAAAACTCATTAAAATGATTACATTAAAGCACTCAGACAGGCTGCTCAGGTGTATGACCTCACAAGGATTTCCTATTGATTTTCTATCTTAATATTGACTTTCTATCTCAACACAGATTGCACTGAGTGCTGTTTGGCGACGGAGAGTGAACGACCCCATTTCTCTATGTGTACCACCATTAGAACCATGACCCCCAAATTAGGAGCTACACAAAACAATTTGCATACTAATTACTGTTTTAAGGATTGTATTCTGTATTGCGAATGTGGGGATGGACTAATCACGACTGTTCAGAAGCAGCTACCAAAAAGTATTATAATCAAGTGAAAAGACAAAGTTGTTCACGATAACTGCACAGGAACTGAGGAGCCATATTGCAGCTGACATATCTAAATTAAGGGTGAAGTTCAGCTTTGACATATTCCAATTACTCCGACCTCTTCGACCACAAATAGTTGGGGGTGAACCCGATTAAACTCGATTTACACAACTTTTAACCGCTTTATTCTTCAGAAAATATAAAGAGGTAGAACTCAGTGATATTTACTAAATCAAATATCACAAATATTTATAATCCAATAACATGTATGAGGATATGGTCTCTAAAATGCCATTCATTTTACCCATCTTTATAACGTTTACTAATAGGCTATACTGTATCTCCCAGCTAATAAAACAGATCAATAAAAATCCATTAATAAAAGAGTTCACTGAATTTTTTTAAGGAGGTTCCTGTGCTAATATTCTTTTACTGAAACTACAAATATTTTGGAACAAATTTTACACTGAAACATACAAATTCAAAGAAAATGTATTTCATGTTTTTCCTGAATTGAATTCCTGTCGAGGTGGGAGAAAGCTGAAGCAGCATGCAGACAACCATTAGAGGACATTAATACTCTCCATTTAAGTGCACACCGATTTAATTCCTATAGGGTTACAAGCTCTTAAGGCACTTTTATCCTGTAAGAGGGGAATTTCTAGTAAATATAACTTTAAGCAAAATCAGGAATTCATACGTGTGTTAGGAAAAAAAAACAAAACAACGCGTTTAAAGCTTTACAACCTTTTGTGATCAGGGAGGAACCTCCAAGAAAACATCTGGCCAACAGAACATCAAACACTCATCTGTCACTGAGCTGGAATAATTAGCTGATTAATCAATTAGTCGATCGACAGAAAATAGGCAACTGTGATGATAATTAGCCGTTTTTAATAAGTTCTCTGGTTCCAGATTTGAGAATGCAAATATTCCCAAGTTTATCTTCTGATATTAAACTAAATATATATTTGAGTTGCTTTTTCACTGTTGAAGGAAACAAGCGATTTGAATATGTCAGCTTTGGCTTTGGGAAACTGTGATGAGCATTTTTCATTATGTTATGAACCTAACACTTGACTGTTTAAAATAATCGACAGACATGTTGCCTAGTTGCAGCCATAACGAGTCTAACTCTGAGATTAAAACCTTGGATTTTAATAAGAGAGGTAAATATTAATGATTTAGTGACCAACCACCATGCACACCCTTCTGTATGTCCTGACTGGTGCAGACAGCGTTATGACTGCTGCTCACAGATCTCCTTCCCTTTCCCTATTTTGGGATGGGGGTCTTGTTTAAGGAGGCTATTTGAGATGCGCGTAAACATGGACTCAGCAGAGACACAGAGAGCCTCAGCTGTTCCTGATTAATCATCGGAAGGCTGTTTCGCTCACTACACCGATGTCAGTGCTACCTGAGGGGGGAATCCCTGCTGGAGCACCCATAGGCCCGCACTGTAACTTATAGGGTGCATATAGGCCTGTGTGTGTAGATGCTTTTATTGTGTCTTTGCTGAAATTAATAGGCCTATACATGACTGACATCAGGAAACACTTGTCTCCAGAATAAAAACGTAAACAGTGGCAGGCCGCGCGAGGGAAACCACAATACAAGCAAAAAAAATACGAGATTAAAATTCATATATAAAAACTGGGAATCCAGGTGCTCAGCCAATCAGCAGCAGGGAGGGCTCGGAGGTGCTGTAACAACCGGTATCCGTTACTTGCGTTGACAGACGCCAATTATTTTAATGGCACACCCATTAGACGGTATCACGAATCCATTTCAGCCCGTTGCAATGGATCATATCTGCACAATGATGAGGGGCAATGGGAGCGGATAGACAGGTTACAGCCTGAGCAGAACCAGGCGCCCCGGAGTGACGGACCACATCCCGCTCTCATCTGTTAAGACTATATCGACTGTGTTTCGCAGCTACACGGATCTTGAGATACATCTAATGTGGCTGATGTGATCTGTCTCGTGTTTAATTAGAAAGCCTGCGTGTGTTGAGCACTGACTGTGCGCCAGGTTGCATCACTCATTAACGCACACATGATTTAATATCAGTGAGTTTGCATCATGCGTTGTTCGTTATAACCTTACCTGGATTTGTATTCCGGGGAGTTTATGTAGTGACTGCGAAATAGCTCCTGTCCGCCCCCTTTATTATTGTTTTGCCGTTCAGATCAGCCGTGCCAACAGTCTCAAAATAAGCTCGCTGTTTGGATCTCTGGAGTCAAACGTGCTCCTCGGACCAAATTCCCCCGGTGAAGCCGCTTTGTCGTCCTCATGTACGGAGAGGCAGGTTCCCCCCAGCCTGCTCGGTATTGGCGATTGGATCAAACCGGCCAGAGGTGATCGCTTTTCGTCCTCTGCTGCCTTGGCGCCCTCCTCCCCAGATCCTCCCCGTCTGACGGACTGACCGGGTCGCAAAGCTGTCAATGACGAGGGAGGAGGAGGAGGGGGAGAGAGTGTGTGTATGTGTATGTGTATGTGTATGTGTGTGTGTGTGTGTGTGTGTGTGTGTGTGTGGGAGGGGGTCTGTATTTTAAGGTTGCACCCTTGGTAGGAATGGATCTTCGGAGCCCGTCCGCACGGCTCTCCCTCCTCCTGCAAGCCGTGAATCAGCGCTCTCCTCCTCCTCCTCTCTCCGCTGCGATAGCGCAGGAAATCTATGATGTCGCTCTTGTGGGAACAGGCGCTGCTGTAGAGCTCCTGTGTGCCGGCTCCTCTCTACAGAAATGGCCCACCGATATTAATATTAAACACTGTCGTACATTAGAAACGCGCTCAGCTGTGCGCACCGCTCTTTAAGTTACCACAGCTGTCAGCTGGACTTTGCGCACCATGGGAACAGCCACGACCCGTCTCCCCCCGCGCTGCCTCGGCTTCTGGAGCTTTCAGTGATTCGCTGGAGATGAGCTTCATCTATGAAGTCTCATCCTCGGATAATTACTATTGATATTAGGCCTCTTCTCGCGCGGTGGAGGTGTGAAATGGTTGCGCCCTACAGCCCTCCGCCCCCCATTTGTAAAAGTCACACAGACAGGCTCGGTTAGGCGCGCAACTACGTCACCATCAGCTGAGAGAAGAAACCTGCAACACAAAGCATAAATATCGTCCAGGCCCACAGCCCACCGTGACAACTGTGCACAGTGGGAGGGAGGCGGGGTTGCGAGGAGTAAAAAGATTGTAATTAAGGAACCACTTGCTATTTAACCTCTGTAAACTCTGTATGACTCCTCCTTCAGACAAACACTGCAAGAGCTCTTCTCATGACAAACTCTGGAAGTAGCCAACAAAAAAAGTTTGCAGCTTCATGACAACGATATTAAGATGTGCGTGTATGCACACAAACAGGAAGTTATTTGGAAAACTGTATGCAACGTCTTACAGAAGCTAAGAAAGAAAATTTCAGATGAGTTTTTTGAATTTTTATAAATCCATGTGAAAATTAGAGCATTGTTTTTAATCAGTGCCACAGATTGTTAGGATGTTCCACAGCAGTAACATTAGATCAAGTCCATACTAGACCGAGGGGTCAGTCCCTATAGTTATTTCTGTGATCAATAACCTAAATATCTTTTAATAAAATTTAGAAAAAAAGTTGAAAAACTGCAACACAGACCACAAGCGGAGGGCTAAGCATGGGGCTCTCCATGGGGCTAATGAATCATCATAAAGCCTTTAAAGTAGCTAACTGTTCAACAGTGAGAAGATAGCACTCTCATGTCTCGCCATTAAATATGTATATAGCCAGCAGCCAGTTAGCTTAGCTTAGCACAAACACAGAAAACAGGGGGAAGCAGCTAGCCTGGTTCTGTCCAACCTGCCAGACGACCGAACCGTGACTACAAGACTCCAGAAAGTCACAACACCTGGAGAAAAAATACTCACATAACTCCCAGTTAATTTACTTAAACACATTTAAAAAACAAATTAATTCATAAATGAACACAAATTAGAATTTCTACTCCAAATGTCAAACTATTCCTTAAAACAAATCCTGCTCAAGTGGCTCCCAGAGTTCAGGCGCATCCTCACCATCCTGTTTGTGTCTCTTTGTGCCCCCTCTTGCAGTTGCATTGCACAACCCAGTGATCTTCCATCCCCCTGTTAGATGCATTAGTAGCCAGTAGATAATGAGCTTCACTGGGCACACAGTCCTTGATGCAGCGCAATCACCCATAACCACTGCTGACAAGACAGACGAAGCCCCAGAGACAGGAGCAAAGCGGGAGGATGTTGACACTGCCACCACCTCTAATTACAGCATAACACCGACCTGAAGCATTGTGAAAAAAGATCCTAAAAGTCCCAGGGCAAACCAAACAGTGTGTAAAATTAATACAAGTATTAAAAAGTCTTTAAAATTAATTAGCAATTAATCAATAATGAATTATAATTAATCCACCCAGAAACAACATGGAGAGACTTGGCGCAGTCTTCTCATTGCAGTGAGCAGAGTCTCTTTTCTTTTGGGATGGAGCCTATATGCAAAGCAGGAAAAAATCAATTGGGTCCGATTTTAATTACATAGTCCGGCACTGTGGCACAGAATCTTATTAGCCTGTTCAGATTTCCATGCTTGTTAAATTCAAATATGAAATTCAAAAACAATCACTTCCCAAATGGACCGGGGGGGTTGAGACAGGCCAATCTGGTCAGGCAGCCCCCACTACCACCACCACCACCACCACCACACCCATCCGCCATCCTCCACTCCCCTCCATGTAATGCTGTAATTAGTATGGAGAATATGGTTGGATGTTTTAATGAAGTTTTCTTATCTGCAGGGGAAAGGGTGGAGGCAGAGAATACACTGGACAGATTGATGTGCAGACTCTTTAAGCGTACCTGCAGCCAGCATGCGTCCTATGATTGGAATTCAATGCCTGCTCTTGCCTCTCTCATCAAACTCCTGCATGCATTCAGTGATGATTAATGGATTATACTTGAAATCAACACAGCGGGCCTGCCCGTGCTTCCCACTGAGCGGAGCGGCACTCACAAGGACGGGAGTGGGCTTGATGGCCGTAGCCCTGAAACTGACTGGTTGCATTGATTCCGTGAGAATAAAGCAACTTCACCTGCCCTCTCCTTCCCGTTTGCCCCTCAGTATGCCCGATGACGGTCGAGGCCCCGGATCAGTTTCACTAAAACGTCTGGCATGCAGCAGAAGCAGAAAATCTGGAGCAGGGAACGATACAGCATAGCACAAGAGAATAGTGCTGCACTTGCACTTTGTGATTTGTATTTTCTCCCCCTCTCTCTCTCCCTCTCTCTCCCCGTGCTGTGTTCGGCACTCTGCACATGCTGATAATTTGTAGGCTCGAGTTGCAACAACTTCAGTGGAAAAAAAAAACTGTCAGGGCCTGGCTGGTGAGAGAGAGACGAGGGAGGGAGGGGGAGGTCATCAGGGGAGTTAACACTGACATCACCCCCCGGGCGACGTCCACTTACGACGGTCAGTAATGAATAGTGAAGTTGTGAAATGAGAAAGGTAAAGAGTCACCTCATATCAGGATCTAAAGACCTTGAGTCTGGAGGGTGACTTCCTGTCACCAGTGAAAGTGTGTGTTTGGAGGGTGGTGTGATGTTGGGGGGGGGGGGGTGGGAGGTGGGTGGGGGGGTGGGGGTCAGAACACGAGCAAAGCACCGAGTCCCTTGAGGAGTCGGGAAAAAATGATGCATGGCGCGGAGGGATGCAACACTTAGCTTAAATGAAAATATGTTGTGAAGGTTCAGTTCATTAACTTACCACAAGTCCTATCTGGTCATGCAAAAGCTTTTGGTTTCATTTGCTCGATTTTTTAAAATATCTGTCTCAGACATTTTAGCCTTTACCCCAGTCGGACGCAGGTCAATCAAATTTCATATGTGGTGTTCACAACTTGAAAGAAAAACAGAAACAACAAAATCTCTCTCCCAAAGGTGCTCCTGCTACTGTGGTTCCTAAAGTTTTGTACTTGTGACCTCTTCATACAAAGTCTTGTCTACACGCAACTCCTTATCACATCTATGAGTTGTGAGAAGTTCAATAAAAGAATGATTTCCCCTCTATATGACAGTGTGACAGTAAAACTACAATACGTCAAAGATTAAAGAAAAGTCTGTAAAATAAACATGATGAATTTTGTGTTTTTCTTGTTTCTTAGTGCCTTGTCGGCCCAGAAAGCGGCACAGCAAAATTCATTCACGCGTCCTGGTGATAAGCCTGAGATGGTGCTGGAAGCAGTATTGTCCATCTGTGCTCTGGTAACTAACTGGACGAAAAAAGTTAACCCTTCATGATGTCTCTTTGTACCACTGACTCCCGTGTTATAACTACTACAAACTTTGCTGCAGATCTTCGCAGAGCTCTTTGCGCTTCAGCGGAGCAGGTCTATATACGATGGTGCAACACAGCCAATGTGATAGCATCCTCAATTTTCAAGTCTTCAGTCCTCTGTTCCCTCAACAGCTCAGCTCCGCCAAGACGCTCTGCAGCTGGCCCGTGGCACAGACTCACGTCAAAGTCCACCAAAGTGAAACTACATGTGAGATCTACAATCACCTTCATTTTAAGGGGTCAGTGACCAAAATGGTTGGCAGCCACTGCATCACAACATCTCCGTCATCCCATCTTTCAGACCTGCATGCATCGCCTTGATGGGTGGATATGTACATAATCATACTGAGGAGAGGAGCCGGTTATTCTTCATATAACGCTACATAACCTTGACCATCCCCTGCACCAATAAATCCTCTCCTCAAATAAAACCCTGACAGTCCATAAATATACAGAGTGCACTGCAGATAGAAGGGAGCCCTGCGCTAAGCTTTCACACTGTATGTATTTTCAGCTCAAATAATATCCACAGAGACCGGTATTTGCACACACATAGTATAGCTTGTCTACGGAGAGTGCCACTTCTGCAGCTGCAGCTACTGGAGCTGAGCATTCAGTGGTTCACTGGTCTGGAATATATTTGCAGCGGAAGATGGGTGAGAGAGGAATACCCACACTGACTCCATTACATCAGAGACACAGTGAAGATGAGTGCAGGGCACTGGACTTCACACTGATCTACTCATCTGCCCCGTGCCTTATGGTGCTGAATGAAAAGAGAAAGGAGGGATGAAGGGAAGAGAGTCAAAAGGAAGGGACGGCGAGAAGACAGGAGATCGAGGCGGAGAGGTCGGCTCGTCTGAGGGGTCTCGGCTTTGCATGCTCGGGCCCCCTTTGCCCGACAGCCACGTCTCCATGGCGACGTGTGGCCCCTGCCTCGGTCCTGGGGAGAGTGGAAGTGACGGCAGCGATCTGTGCGCGTTCCGTCTGGCTCATTATGTGGGGAATGAAGTGAAACAGCCAGGGGGTGCATTTGTTCTGCGTGGACTACCCCTCAGCTGCCAAGCGTCTGTCTATTTATAGAAATGAAATGAGAGAGCGAGAGTGAGGGAGGGAGGGAGAGAGAAAGAGGGAGAGAGAAAGCCTAAATAAAATAAACACAGGGGTCATTTCCCCGCTAACTTTCCTCCCTCCTTCCATGTAGAATAAGTCTATTTTTCCTCGTTTGATTCTGCAGCTCTCTGTAAGTGACATTTCAGCGAGTCAGTCGGGTAGGGAAGGTTGAGGCTCTCGCTGACCACAGCGTCAGTGACTTTGTTTTACTATCTGGGACAAGGGTCTGATAAAAATACACAAATACACACCAGGGCTGCGACTCAAGTCAATTGAGTTAGTCTTAAGTCATTATAGTGCATTATAAACCATTTATTTTATGTTTTTATACTTCTAATAAATGCTAAATAAGGGAACTTAAAGTGTTACCACTGATAATTGACTCAAATAATTTTAACTGCTGTTGATGTTTGTCAAATCAACTAATTAACACCAACACATTTGGGTATACTTTATATACAACATAGTATACAAATTCTTGAAATATGCTATATGATAACTAAAACATAATGTGTATTGAGATGACACTGGTTCTGTGATAATACAAATGTGACATTAACCTTGTATATGTTGGCTGATACACACTGTATAGTGTCCCATTCAGTATACAGTATATCTAAGTTAAGGGGTATTCTTATCAAAAATGCGTTTGGTTATTACGTCATTGGTTTATAAGAAATGTCTATCAGCTGATATATCAATAATCATCATCATTTTAAAACTCTTAAATATTGATATTGGTATTATCCATGCTCGTCCCTCAGTGTACGATTTGAAAAGCAAGGCAGTGGCAGACAGCGGTGGCTGCTGCTTCCCACTCCTCCACCCAAAACTTTGCCGAACAGATTGTATCATTTGTCTACATATGAAAACCTTTGATGCTGTAAAGACCAACTAAACTTAAGGATTGAAGCTTTAAAAAGATCAAATGAAACCAGGAGTGTGTCTTCAGTAATTTAGTGGGTGTGACTTCAAAGTCCAACTAATGAAGTCAACACAACCCGTCAAACTAAAAAGCCTGTTGGTTTAGAGTCAAGGTGGGCCCCACACTGTCTAATGTCCTGACTCAACAGCCTGTTTTAAAAAGGAAACATCACATTAAGGAAATAATAATAAACACTAATACATGTATTAAATATAGTGTTGTATGAGGATTCGCCAGGAAATCCTCAGACGAGTCACAGAGTATTTTGTATTTCCTCACTGAACTGAATGATCGTGTCACCAATCTTTGTGAAAAATGTCTTCTTGTGAGTGGTAATTAATCATCATCTGGAGTGTGTGAGAGTGTGTTTAGGAGGGGGAATTTCTTCATTCACTCAGGGCCAAGAAGACCGAGTGCAGACTGGTTCGTCTGTTGAGTGTTTGCACATCAGAGCCGAGATGATGTGGCTGCAGCGGTTTGATTTGATTCATGTCAAAAACCTACTCGCAGAGCTGCAGATCGGGCGGCCAAATCTGAATGATACAGGAGCCCCAGAGCTGCATGGGGCCACTGAAAGATGCTAAGGATTATGTAGTGTTTCAGAAGTCCAGTTCTCATAGGGCCCAGAATTTCAACCAGCTACATGATTCTTCATTAGTTCTCCTGCTCACAGAACGACTTGGTAAATATTGAATTTCATTTCCCCATTTTTAGCCTCGTCCAATGAATATTTAACAACGTTTTCTTGCATTTTCAAATGAAAAATTGAATAGCACGTGAAGGGATGGGCCTTTTTCAAATTAGGACTCCAGCTCATCATGCATCCTGACAGGTCACTTACGATAGCAAGGCCCTAAGGATTGACCCATTTTGGCCTGTGACGACTGCACCCATAGAACTGGAGTGTTCGGTAACATATCTTTTGCTACAGCGCTCTCAAGTCTCCTTCACATGGTTCATTTGAAGTGGGCTCTATTGAGAAGCTGTGAGGCAGAACGGCTTTGCACAATTAGTGAGGTTACGGATGGTTCATCAAACACACACACACACACACACACACACACACACACACACACACACACACACACAAACACACAGCTAAATAAATACCATGTGATGTACATTTACCACAGGACTGAAAAATTACTAAACAAGGAGTATTTAGTTTAAAGCACAGTTCATTTCATCTGCAGAATACGAAGAAATGGAGATTTCCATGTTGGAAGCTGACATACGTCAAACAACAAACGCCCTGTGAAAAACTTTAGTTCACTGTTTTACTTTGAGACTGAAGAAAACCTGAAAATGTGATGATTCTCAGGCGAATTCTGGACAGCGAATGAATGGATGTTTATTCATGGAATATTATGAATAATCTGTGAATAATAATATTCTGAGAAAGTGGAAGCCACACTGGATCTAAAAATATGTGCACCATGTCTATGTGTTCAAATTTGACTGAGTTATTAGTCCATCAAGGAGTAGGCTACAAATTTTGATGCAGCAATTAGGCGATAAGGGTTTTTATATCCTTTTATATCCTGCTGCAGCTGCTGACCATGTGGGTAAGCTGGCGTAACCAGATGCTTAGCAACAATAACTAACTTCCTGTTGTCTTTAGAATACCTGCATGTACCTGTCCCTCCTTCCCCATCAGCTCTCCCGCATCCCACTTGGAAGGTGAGACTCAGTTTGAAAACCTCTGATCCAAACTAACAGGGACACTGTTTCTGGAAAGAGATGTGATTGGGTGAGTTTTTAAAAGCAATTTAGGAAATATTTCATTATAACGATGGGAAACAAATCATCAGAGACTGTGTACATGCTGATTTGAGTTGTCCTGAAGGATCCTAAAGCTGCCACATGAAAGCCAGCACGTTTAAATTATTTGAAGGGTTATAGCTGAAAGGGTTACTTTAAGAGGCCAGGAAGTCAACCACCCTTTCTTGTTTTAAGTGGTCACATAGTTCCTTTCTATAAGTTATACCCATTGGTTCCCCAGATGTTTTTATTTATCATTAATCATAATACAGACCATGGGAGGTGGTATGAAATGGTTGTAAGTTAAGTGAAGGCACTGAAGGAAAAATAATTTGAATTCAATTAATACTTTTGAGAGTAAAACTGATATGTGTTACAATTTGCTGTAAAAGCTGGCTGAAGGTCATCCACTTCCTCAAGCACATCTCACTGCATGCTAATGGAAACTGTCACCATTTCAGAGACCAAACTATTGTCTGTGGTTAAAACCCACTCACTGTGTTGCTTCATCAAACTGAGGGAAATTCAACCAGTAAATATCAGTTCATCACTGGGGTGAAAACAGAATGTAGGCTCATACTTCTGCAGACAAGTGACTGCATGTGCAAGTATTTGCTTAATCCACAAAGCTTCTTGTGCATTAAGTGACATTAAAGAACAGCGTGAGCTGTTCTTGATTCCTGTAACAAAATGCTCTTTTGACCTACCCCATCCTCCTGCACAGAGATGGTCAGAGGTCATAGGTCAGAGCTCAGCCCTCAGCTACAGAACAGCAAACCTTGGCACTGGCAGCTTTTCAGTGTTGTGCTGAAGGACAACTCAGCAGGGTGGATTTCATGGCTTCAGCCTCTAAAATGTGAGGATCTGCTGCTTTTCTTTCTAATACTTTGTTTCCATTATAAGCTTGACAAAACAAACATTGTTAAGGTTTCACTTTGAGCTCTGGGTAATTGTGCTGAGCATTTCTCATTATTTTATTCATTTATTTATTATTATTTATTTATTTATTCATTATTTATTTCATTGAGAAAATAATCAGGCGATCATTCTATGTTCCAAATAATAATTAGTTGTAGTCCTGTACAGAAAAGTTAAAAATGAGCTGTAACTCAATCTAGCTACTACTTCTACTTGCATACTGATAAGTCTATACCCCCCACCCCCATCCCTCTCTCTCTTCTTGTTACGAAGCCCGGTGAAATCGGCAACTAAACACACAACAAGGAGCACAACTGAATAAAAAGGTACCCTGTGTCCATGAGAGCCAACCGAAACAATCCAGGCACAGTCGTTAGCCCACTAGCATTGCCGTGATATGCTCCGAGGCAATGCTAGCAGTTAGCCAGCTAGCGATAGCAACAGTTGCCCGAACACATTCATAACATTGGTAACAGCAAGTTAGCTAACTTTATCATGCCTGGCTGGTAGCCGGTCACTAATGAAAACAGACATGTGACATTATGTAGCCATCAACTTACTTAAACATTGAAGAGAAGAAAAACCAGGTCCAAGTCAAGGTGGGGGTCTTTAGCAGCTGGAAGTTCTCCCCATCTCCGTAAAGACAGACCAGTATTGGCGCGACAGTTGGACTAGGAAAGAAATTCAGCCTTGGACTTATCCTCTGAGATGGGTCGCAGGAGTCACAGGAACACAGAGATGGCCGGTGAAGATACTGACAGCCGGTAAAAAAAACTTTTTTAAAAATCTTTCTGGATGTTTCGATGGTCCACCGGAAGACAGGATTTGAGTTGGTAGTCCCCATGGCTAGTTCGCCTGTGCTCGGTCTTATCTCCATTTTGATCTGAGGCCTTTTTCTTTTTTTTTTTGAGGAAAACGTCGTCTCTTCAATGAAGGCAATTCTGAAAGGTAGCTTTCACCTGAAAGCTGTGAAGTGTAAGGTGCCATCTTCCCTGTGGGCGGTACCTATGTGTTTCTAAATGTGGGGCGGGCCAACAGTTTAACAGGAGGGACTCACATGCACTAACATGCACACGCCGTTGTCCTGGATACCAAAACAAAGAGGGAGTGTGTTTATTCTCTGCTCAGGACACCATTACTCCACAATATCTTTAAACAAACAATAGTTGTTTGCTGCTGTATTATTGTTTAGAATATCGTTTACAGAACTTTTAAATGATTAACACTTTGAATGCATGACTTTTACTTCTAATAGAATATTTTTAAATTGTGCTATTGCTTCTTTTACTTCAGTAAAACATTTTAGTACTTCTTCCACCACTGCAGCAAACATTACAGTATAAGCCACATTCTCCTTAGAACAGTTCAACATTGGCTTATTGATTATCATCAAACTCAATATTTCTTCTTTCCCACAATTCGAAACTGCAGCGTCCTCGCTGTAACTTTGATTTTCAGACAGTGTGTATCTAATGAAAAACAGCCCAGGGGCAGTCTGTGGAGCATCCAGAATAAGTGTGTGATTCACCTCTAAGATTACAGATGCACCAACATGTGGATACTCTAAATGTAGAGAGGCCTCGTCAGAAACACCAAACATTTTTATCAACACACAGCCTGACAAGAGAGCCTTGATGTGATCTGCTAATCCTGTGACAAATTACTTGATTGCTCTGCTTTGTCATTCAGATCTGTTTGGTGGATTAGAGGCAAATGCTACTTCACGGCAGCTCTGCTTGAAACGGAAACAACCAATGACAAAGTACCACCCCAAACAAGATCCATCTCTGTAAAACCTGTGCATGAAAAAAATAAAAATAAAAATAAAAAAATAAATCCTCACATATGAGCTGTTGTTTGTTTCACATAAATATCGGAGTCTGAGAAACTCTAGGTGTTAAAGTGACTCAAATATCATGAACATAAAAAAATGTGATTACAGAAAATGTATCCCGAGACACTGTCATGGAGACCTCTGGACCTGAAGAATATGCATTACATCCCTGTTTCACAAGCTGAATGAGGCGAGACAGAACATGCATTACTTATACATACTGATGTGAAGACATTGCAGCATACAGCGAAAATCATGTTCTTGTGTTTTGTAGGACAAAAAAAGCAAAAGGTAATACTATTTCCATTATAAACGTAATAAATCCACCACATTGCAAAGTAATAACTGTCAGAGAAACAGATTACTGTCGAGACCTATAAAGCCTGAGGAAAGGCTGGACTGTTGTGTTATTTATTCTTTTATACTTTCAACTGGTAAATCAATGTGATACAGTTGTAAAGAAAGACTCACCACATCTACAGGCTTTTGTCAAAAACAAAATGAAACTAAAAGTAACAATTTGGATCAATAGCAATAATTTATTGGGACATGGAAATCATACATTGATATATATATATATATATATATAGATATATTTTTGTTTCCCTTCTTGGTTTTTGTGGGGAAGGTATGGTGCAACAGGACACAGATGTGCCACCTACTGGTTGATTTTATTACAACCTCCTGATCACACTGGAGAATAACCAGCCAACAGCTGACTGCTTTATAATTTTGTGTATGAAACTACAAGAAGCAATGCATATTTCTTTAAATTTATAGGCAACCTTGAACTTATTTCAAGGTTTTGAGCTCATGTGGCATAATTGTAACCACTAGTAGCCGTGAACATCCAGAAGAGACCACAACAATGCACATTTCCAAAGTTTCAAGTCCAACACAAGCCAAGGCCAAACAAGTTGAGGCCAAGCCCTGAAGTTGCAGCATCCGCGATAATTTGGTCTCTGTGGCGTCTTCACCACAGACTCCATCCATTCTTGTCTGGCCCGTCCTGCTGCAGTGTGTGTGCAGTCTGCTCAGCATGGCGTCCATGAGCCTCAGTCTTTTTTGTTCTGCTTGGATCGCTGCTGCTCCTGATACTCTCTGGAGTCCTCCCAGGGACGAGGACCACGGATGTTCTTCCACTCTTCCAAATTCAACTCCCTCATTTTCTAGGAAGAGACAGAGGGGAAGAAAAACAACAGGTGAATGATGAGGTTTAAACTTCAGGGTGCAGATAATTCAATATTCAAAAAATTCTGTTTTTGTAAATTTCTGAATCTGACAATCCAACACTCAGTCTCCACTTGCCCTCTCGGAGAGGCTTTCTGGAAATGTGTAGTTATCCCCATATTTAAATTATATTGTGGTCCCCCCTTCTTTAAGACAGAGAAGAAAGAGAAAAGTGGACTTGTGTGAGTATTGTGTCTTGATTTTTACAGACCAAGGTCAAATAATGTTTTCAAATAATTGCAGTAGTTACTGCAACAGAACTGTCCTTTATTTGGGCATAAAGTGTTTGGCGTTAATGTTACCGTATCAACCAAGCGATTTATATTTAAACACTCGAATAATGGTACTAATAGACCAATATAAATTGTCACATCATCTCTACTGTTTTTGGCTCACCTGTGTTGATAACAGGTCACCATGCACAACCACCTGTTATCACATGACAAAAGCCCTGTACTTAGATCATGTGATAACACCTGAGCAAGAGCCATTAGCTGGAGAACACCAGGGGATGTGGCAAAAAGCCATTTTTTGTAGGATTTGATGACATGCTACAAAAGCACATATTGTTTACCAGCTGCACTGGCTTGCAGACAGACCAGGCTGGTTAGTTTCTTTCATCTACTTCCCCCTCACCCCCAAGGTCTCAAGCTGTCTCTCCTTACCTCATACTCCTCCTCCAGTATGACTGGCTGCTTCTCGATGTTCACTTTGGCCTCCAGTGAAGGATCCAGCTGACAGAGAACAGAGAAGAAATATTTGAAACACATATGGAGCTTTCTGGCAGAGATACGCACGTTTACGACAACAAAAAGAAAATTAAAGCAAAGAGAAGAAAGGCAAAGATGTGGAGCGGCTCCTTGTTTGAGTGTTGAATTTGGTGGATAGCAAAATTAAAAATCGTTAGTGTTGAATGAAATTACAAAGAATGGAACAAGGTAAGAGGTTTGTACGGTTAAAACTTTGAACTGAAACGGTGAGAAACCCCTTTAGGCGGCATCTTCCCCTCCTCTCCTTCGTGTATTATTTCTTTAATGTATAAATGATGACATCTGCAGAGGAGGTGAAGAAGTTTTCTTCCATAACCTTGTGTAGGAGACAAACACTGAAGACTGACTGACTTTTTCTCACCAGTGTCAAACTGTGTTTTAACTCTGTAAATTATTCTTCTTGATTTGGATAAACATTACGAGGTTTAGTAAAAGTTAAAAAAATAAATTAAATAAAAAAATCTTCGGAGAGAGAGTCCGATGGAGCTATCTGGGTTTTGCAATTCAAACTGATTTTGCCCCAGAATAGGACTGAAATGAATCCCACTCTGACTCATTACTTTTAATGAGTTCTAATATTTCATTGCAATAATGCTGCAGTTACTTGGGATACTTATGGAGTTTCATAATTCCATGATTGATTTTTAACTAGACCTACATACTACAGAAAAATAAATAATATATAATATATAGAAAACTCTAGTAATAGTATTATTATTTCTACAAAGCCAGTAGCATGAACCCCAAAAACAAACTGGGAGCCTTCAGAGGTGAGGAAGACTCGAACAGAACCTGGACAGGGAAGAGAAAAGGCCTTGAAGTTCATATCTGCCTCCAGGCTAAATTAAATCATTGAAGAGCAAATGCAAATTGGATCACACAGTGACTTACTCTCAGACAGTGGTTTTAATGATTTAAGTGGGCAAATCAGAACAAAACAAAAGAACAGGCTGATAACAGTCCAAAGTAAGAAACAGAGCAGTGGTTACAATCATGTTCATTAATAACTGTTTAGATATTCCATGCATTAAATTACATGTGTACACACACACACACGGCAGAGATGAATCTCAGCTCCACAGAGTGAGAGAGGAGAGAGGCTCGGTCTGCCGCAGGCCCCGTCCAAAGAGAGTGAGTGGTGGGGGCAGCTACACAGGCACCATGCCAGGGGCATGACGCTGCCCCCCCCCCCCCCCCACACACAACACACACACACACACACACAGTCTTCCACAGTCTAATGCCGCTTCACATGGACAGTAATAAGAAGAGACGCCCCTGCCATCTGGCTCCCACCCAGATGACATGCATCGGCATTTGTCACAGTAAAATAGCACAAAACAGCTACTTCCCCTCGCAGCCAGCTCATCAGATTGTAATGGCTTCTAATAAAGGGTCAGTCCTCTGTCATTTTAATGAATTGGGTCTGTCATTTAATGAATTATTAGAGCTTGTTCTCACTTCTTGCTCTTGCACTACTGACTCAATCTAAACTGGTTAGAAAAGCCTCTCGTGATGTTTGCCTGCAGCGACTCTGAAATGGACAGACGTCTAGTGTCTAATTCTGAGTTCCCAAAAACAAAATTATTAATTAAATAAGCCAAAATCTACCACACTGACCTGGTATATTCCAGCAGTGTTTAAAAATGTAGAAACATGTGACATAATCATTTTCACCCTGAGGAGCAACTATGGTTCTAACCACTAGGAGGAGTATTTACACACTGACTACACATTAGTGTAAAGAGACTGATCCTTAAAGTGTGTATATGATAGTTCTGTTAACTGTTTTCTATAATGATGTAAATCTGGGAACTTAGTTTACTGTCATATTTATTATGCAGCCCATTAGTGGATATGTAAAATGTTATTAATTTACTACAAACCTTTCTTTTGATCTTCTGGGAATCATATCGGATTTGTGTAAACTCTCGCAGGCCAAAAGAACCTCCAACTACCAGCAACTGAAATAACAGCAAAAATATCTTTGGTTAGTTATTCAGAAATATTTTGATCAATTATGTTCAGACTATGCAGAGCACTATTCAGAGAAATTTCACAAGTTATGCAAGCTACATAAGCATTTAAGAACAGGAGCTGGAACTGAAGATTGTTTACATTATTTTTATTATTATTATTATTATTTTTTACTATTATTCTCTAAATAAATTTGTCCTATATTTCTTATGGTAAATTTACTATGAAATATGAAAAGCGGGAAATTCTAACATTTTAGAACCTGGAACCATCAAATGTTGAAAATTAAATGAGAATTAATTTACCAATTAATCAATTAACTGTCACAGTGGAGATAAATCAAAACAGCGCCGTGTATGACCTTTACTTTACCCTTTAGTCCATACTCTAGTCCAGTTAAACACAAGACTGTTTAAGTTGTAATGCTCTCGACCACATTAGATCAGGTCTAGACCAAGAACCACTATACTTGTCAAATCTGTTCTAGATTTCCCCCAGACAAGCTAAAGACTCTTTAAAACAGTTTCAGATTTTTAAAACCTTTACTCTATTTGTGAAAATGCTAAAAAAGGAAAATTACGTTACTTTTCAGACCAGGTTTAGATAATACCGCTATGCTAGACGTGTCAAAGGAAATGAAAGTAAGGAAACAAGAAAAACAGATGCCACTATTGTGAGGCTCTGACAACCATAATAACCAGAGTAAAAAGTTAAAATAACACACTTATATGTTTGACAGTTGCACTGGAACTGCTATCATGTTAGCTTAAGTGTTAGCTAACAGGCTTAGCACTGCTTATCTGCTGTTAAATTTCATGTTAAAAATGTGACGTAAAAGTTACTTACGAGCATAGGGACTCCATATCTGACTGTTTTGTTTTTCTGCAACGCCTTAATGCTGAACATGATTTTTCTTTCCAGCTACAAGTCCATTTTACTGGTGCAAACTGCAAGCAGGTCACAGCCGGGACGCGTTTCCTGAACGTGTCCGACGTTCTAAACTGTCCGGAGCGACGCGAAGTCACGGTCTAGGTTCCGCCCTGCACTGGTCTCATGGATAGTATTGATAGGAATGCAATATATTTTGTATTGTCGAGAAAAAATAAGACTCAATCACATACTTTACCGTCAACACTAGTGTCACAAACAGTTTAGTCTCCTGCTGACTCTTTCACACGTTTTCTTACCTTCTCTGCAGCAAATGGTTTCAGTTCACACTCTTGTCTGTTGACCCACCCAGGTGATTTCATTTAATTAACAATAATCATTCTACTCTATTCTTTGTTAGGGCTTACCAACCAGTTAAAATAGGCAACCCAGAATACTCCAGGAACAGGGTGTGTCAATTCTTTTGTAAAAATGTAATTGACTTTTCACTTTAGATTGCCTTTGGTGCTTTCTTTCTACCTTGTAAAGCCAACAGGCTGCATTATGTAATGTAGGACTGATTGGTTAAAAATGTTTTATAATGTCCCCATAGGGAGCTTTTGTAAAATGTATGTATAATTGTATAATGTGAACATTTTTTTTAATAATACTGATGAATTCATTATGTATATCTACATTTGTATTTGAGGAGCGTTTTGACCTTCATTTGTATGCATACTGGGAGGTGATGCTGGCAGGTTCTTCCCAGGTGAAAGCCTTTCATTTTTATATGAATAGTGCTGTTTGTCTGTATCATGTTTGTCTGATGATGCTCTGAGGACTGACATGTTGTTTTAATGAAGTTCAAGTATGTGCTGGATTCTTTGGTTTTCTTTTCAAGTCAAGAGTCTTTGATCTGTCAATGTGATTTCTTGTTAAATTCGTTGCACATTTGCTGGTTAAGGCTGTGTAAAACACTAAATCACAACATATGCTCAGATCAAAGGGACACCTGCATTATTTTCATGTTTGTCATAGTTATTTGGCCTGATTTTTTTAGATAACTGTTACTTGTTTAATCTTGTTGTTTAACAAGTTACCACAAACTAACCTGAACTAATCTGTAACTCTAAAAGCGCATACTGTCAATGTAAATCCATTAAAAAACCATAATTGATCCCTGCAGCAAACAGAGAATAAGAAGAGAAAGTATAGCAATTTTTCTTTATTACAATTTTTGTCTCTTATTTTCAATCAGGTGAAGAAAAATACCTTTTTTTGTTCAGTATAATAAAATATGTTAACTTTATTCATTTTATGAAGAAAAACAATGACAACAAGAAAAATAAAAACAGAAACAAACATTTTTTTCTCTCTCCCTCTTTGTAAACCTGGAGAGCTGCTGCATTGCGTGGGAAGCAAATACAACGGAGACAGGGTGTGAAGGAGCGGGGAAGAGGCTGGACAGGTGGGAGGAGGAGGAGCAGGAGCAGGAGGAGGAGGAGGAGACAGAGGATAATGACAAAAAGATAAGGCCAGAGACATACAAAAAATGAGCGTAGTAGGACAGGAGTGTGGTGACGGGGCAGTCGGAGGACGTGGCGGTGATCGGAGCAGGTAGGCTGGTGGTCCCCAGTCAGGACAACTGACAGAGTGTTCAGAGGTCGCTCTCTCCGTACAGAGCGGTAGAGAACGACATGTAGTCGAGGGCTCCTGGCACACCGTCGGGGCCGGTGTAGGGGGCCATGCGGGCGATGCAGTAATCCGCCTGGTCTGGAGGCAGCTCCCGGCGCAGCTCGTCGGCTAATATGTAGTTCTGTAGTGGACGAAAAACAACATTATATTCTGTTATGTTTCTATATGAATAAAGTTTATCAAAAAAAAACTATAATGTGAAATAGTTGCTGCTGCTGCCAATCACACTCCGAATCAACACCCGGTCAGCAGCTCAACGCAGCTTTCAGACACTTTTGGCTCATTGTTTATTTTTGTAGCTTGTACAGTTGAGCCAATTGCAGGAATGCTGAAGCTGGAATAAACGAGCCACTGGTAAATGAAGTCAGACACTGAACAAGTCAAAGAGAACTTTGACTGCAGTCTAATCGTACCTTATCCCCTGCCAGAACTTTGAAGGAGGCCATCACTTGGTCGGCAGTGTCTGTGTCGGCCGTCTCGCGGGACATGAAGTCGATGAAGGCCTGGAAGGTGACGATGCCCATCCTGTTGGGATCCACTATGCTCATGATGCGGGAGAACTCGTTTTCACCCTGGAGGCAACAGAGAGGAACTGTGAAGCTCAGTCGCCGTGGTGACAGTCCCCAGGGAAACGGACTAAAACAACACAGCAAATGACTGACATCCTACATGTAGTGATGAAACTTGGGACGACTTATCACACAAGTGAGTTTTACATTATTTTAAGGTTTTCATTACCATAAACAATCTAATACATTTTTAATAATAATAAAATAAAATAAGATATACAGTACATACATTGTTTTCAAATTCAAATGAAATTAAAGTTACATCTATTTATTACGATTTCCGGCTGTCCTCAGCAATCACACACAATCATACTTTCATACTTGAAGAGTACTCATGGCTTTACCAGATTGTAACCCATGGAGATAAGGCAGGTTTTGAAGTCTTCAGCATCCATGATTCCTGTTCTCTTCTACAAGGTCAGCGATGGACAAACGAAACCAGGACGAGAAGAGAGATACAGAGAAGGAGAGGCAGGGATAGCGGAGGAAGTCATTGGAAGAACAAAGGATGAGCAGAGAGTAGATTTTGGGAGGAGAGCCGCAACGATCCACAAATGGGATGTTGCAAGATGTGGAAAATCACAAAGGGTATTTAGACCGGAGGGAGCAGCAGTAAAGGCGGGAACAGAGGGAGAGTAGGGGAAAGGAAAGAAATACAAGGAGGGAAAAGGTGCAAAAGAAAAAAAAAAAAGAAACCAGTTAAACCTCTCACCGCGGGGGTGTGGCTACGTTTAAGTACCTGTGCATCGTTGGCGATATCGAAACCCAGGCTGATCAGGCAGGCCTTGAACTCCTCCGCGCCCAGAGTGCCCGAGCGGTCCTGGGGTGTGGGAGGCCAGTGCCAGGCGGTGCGTCGGGGGGCCACAGGCCATGCAGCAACACATACAGCGGTGTCAGTGATGGTGAGGGGGGGGTGGTGGACGGGGTAAGACGAGGTGGTGGGTGAGGTGGTGTTGGTGGTGGGGAAGGAAGGAGGGTGGAGGGAGTGCACCATGCACGGGGTGAGGGTGGGGGAAGGAGGTGAGGGGGGTGAAGGGGGAGGGCCATGCACGAGAGATAGAAAACAGAGAACACAGTGCATATTCATTAGGATCTGGCAGGTGAACACACGGTGGCAGCAGTGCTGCCATGCTGGGCGAGGGCATTCAGAGGCGTTAATGTGCAGTGTGGCAGGCAGACTACTGGGCCTTGTGGTGAGGTTATTCATATCGTCGATGGCACATGTACTTAACAACACAAAATATGCTCTTCTTAGATGCAGAAGTATCTCTTTACCTTATTCTGTACAGGCAAACGTCAAGAGCGAAATGCTTCATAAAACACATTTACAATTACATCAGCTTTCCCATATACTCATATAATGTGTTTATAAGTATAGACACAGACTCGGGATGCAGCTAATTATTATTTTCATCACTGATTAATCTACCAAATGTTTTCTAAAATTGGCTTATAGCATGTCAGCCAATACTAAAAAATACCGTAACTTGTTCTCAGAGCGTAAAATGTCGTGTTTTGCTTTTGATGTTATAGAAAACTAAGAAACAATAAAAAATTAATCACATTTGAGAAGCTGGAATTAGTGATCATTTTTGCTTAAATTACTTAAAGCCGATTAGATTAACAAAATAGTTCCGATCGTTCTGTTAATTATTTTCATCACTGATTCATCTGTTCATTAGCTTTTGATCAATCAACTAATCGTGTGTTTTGTCAGATCAAAGGTCTTATACACTAAAACAATACAGTCCATAACAAAAATGTTTTGAATCCATCAGATTCATCTGGTGCTTGCTTTTCCCTCATGTCTAAGAACAACTGCGAAGATGGACGTGTGGAGACTTAATCCTAATAAAATATGAGATAAAGACACAAGTTTAGGTCCACACTTGACTTCCCGTTGGCTGCGATCGTCCACCTCAGGTATTGATTAACAATAGAGCAGCTCTGGAAGAATGCATGAGGTAATGGTGGAGTCAGCGGGAGAACTGGGGTGAGGAGGAGGAGAGGGAGGAGGGGCAGGAGGAGGAGAGGGAGCTAAATAAAAACTCATCCATAATTGGTGCTGTTCCTGACATGGTGAGCCCCAGTGTAAACACTAGAGCCTGGGGTGGGGGGAGAGTTTTATAGAAGCAGCCTTCAATGGGAAGATATTATGTAGCTACCTGTGATATAAACTAGAGTCTAAACTTCCTTTCCACCTGCTCTGTGTTTGATTTTCATTTAGACGTTTTTGTATTTCACAATAAAAGGTGGCTGATTCTGACTTAAAGCTCCTGAGATTTTCAACATGAGTAACTGAACTGTAAGTCCCATTTCAACCAAGCGGTAAGGGTCACTCCACGGCCTGATGCATATCACACACAAACTGTCCACTCTGCACACTCACTGTTTTCTGGTTAAAGGATCGATAACGGACATGACAGGACCAACCCAGACACGATATATTCTCACCTCAACTCCTTCGCTTTGCAGATGCAGTCTAAATATATAAAAGACAAACTTGTGACTCCACACGGCAGAAAGTGATGAATACATCTTTAAAAGAATAGTTCACCGTTTTGGGAAATACACTTAATCAGCTTTCTTGCTGAGAGTTTGGTGAGAATACTGATAACTACTCTCATAAATATGAAGCCGGCAGACGTTAGCTTGGCTTAGCACTTTGCACTCATAAATCTCACTAAAAAATTAGTAGACTCCTGGAAGTAACAGCCAGGAAATAGTCTGGCACCAAACACCCCTTAAAAACTACAAACTGCTGTTTTTTTCTCTTCAGTTTTTGCACAAATTAAATAAACAAGGTTAAATTTATTACTCAGCTTCAAAAAGTGCTAGTGGGCAGGTTTCATTACCTCTGGACAGAGCCAAGCTAGCTGTTTCCTCCTGTTTCCAGTCTTTATGCTATGCTAAGCTAACAGTCTTCTGGCTTTAGTCTTATGTTTAATGGTCAGATATGAAAGTGATATTGATCTTTATCATTTAACTCTCAGCAAGAGAGTGGATCAACATATTTCACAAACTATTCCTACTCTGCAGCATGTCTTTGTGCCAAGAACCAAACCCAAAAGGTCTGACTGTAAACGAGCAGCGCGCAGCTCGCGCCACCTCTCTGCTTTGTGTCTGCACAGTGACTCAGTGCGACTACTGACCCTGTCGAAGTGATTGAAGGAAGCCCGGAACTCGTTCAGCTGCTCCTGGCTGATGCCCTTGGCGTCTCGCGTCAAGATCTGGTTCTCGATTTCATTGATGGTGCGGGCGATGGTGGTGAGTAGCTGCTCCCAGCCCACGCGGATGTGCTGCAGAGGAGAGAGAGAGAGAGAGAGAGAGAGAGACGCTGAAGTAAGGCTAAGGAAGAGACGGAGAGTACAAGAACCTCAGCTGAGATTTAGCTTTGGGTCAAACAGTGGTTGTAAATGATTGGTTATTTGTTTTTATCGTGGATAATGTCTGACATTGCTTCCAAATCAGCCTTCAAAACTTGATTTTGAATGCTGTGATTCCTCTCAGTCTGGTATTTGGCTGTTCTGCTTTGTCTCTGATGGCCACCATCTTCCTTCACACTGAGATAAATAATGACAGCTGTGCCCTGTTTTTTCTACTGCCAGAACAGCTATAGCATAAGTCAACATCGCAGATTTTTGTCAAGAAATCTCATGTAAAGACAAAAACCCACAATTTGTTAGTCCGTCTCTCGACACTGTCTGACTTTTCTACAGCAGCTTGTCTCTGGCTCTCAGCTTTAAGCCCATTGGTTCCTACTGAAAACACAAATCTTTAAAAACTGATTCGGAAATATAAACTTAAGTGTAAACCGGTTTTCTAAAGCAGGGCACATATGCACATATGATAATTTATTGAGCATCTACAGCAGCAGGACGGTGTATGTGGAACTGACTCATAATAAAATAGAGTGCCAGAAGTTATAGTTAATGGTTTTTGGACAACAGTGGAGCTCTATGGCACAGAGGAATAAGATATATCAGGTTTTGGATAGACAGATTGTCTGTCTATCCGAAATTAAATTAAGTCGTTCTATCCATTGCTGGTTTTGGGATTTTCTGACAATAAGAAAAATAGAATATCACTTTAAATGGTCTAACATTGGCTAAACCACAACAGATAGGGCACAAGAGGTCACCAAGAAATGTACAGTATGTAATGCAGTCAAAAATATTACTTTTTAATTCAATTTAATTTAATTTAAAATGTAAAAGTGGCTTTTGTCTCTCGTCATTCAGCAGCTGATTCCAGACACGCCCACACAACAGCTTTGAAAGTGCTTCTGTTGTTGTGCAGAATGTCTGTGACAAAATTCATATGAATTATTCTGGCCAGTAAAAAGCGTTCTTGGCAGGCAGGGCTTCAGAGTTAAGCACTTGGCCGATGAGCCGAAAAGTTAATTTTGTACGCCGGAGACTCGATGGTGAGCTGCCATGTCAGAAAAGTTTTGTATTAAACTCTTGAAGGCTTTCCTGTGGTCGTCCTAACATGCTGCCACCCATTGTTTTCTACTTTGTGGCAAACCGCGACCATCTACAACCAAGGCGCCGTTCAAAAAGGCTTAAAGTATTTGCAGGACACAGCCAGGTCAGATGGTCACGTCTGACACATCAATGGGGATTTTAGTTCAAAGTGACGTGAAGTAAGACGTGTTTTCTTTCACGTTTGATTGCGCTTGTGTGGAGACCTTGAGCTTTTACCTCCATGGTGTAGTTGGTGTGCTTGTTGTCAAAGATGAGGGCTTCCTGAATGAGCTGGTGGTCTCCCTCCAGCTGGTCGATCTTTGGCTTGTAGTTGACGATGCTCTTCTCGTACTGGCGTAGGTGCGTCAGCTGGTCCTCCAGGGTGCCGTGCATCTCGATGGAGATGCGGCCAATTTCCTGCAATAACGCATGATGAGAAAATACAAATGAGCTGCCTTGTTTTCACACTGACTGCCCTGGTAGGTGATTCATCTTAAAAGCTGGCCTCCTCCTGAACTTGTTACACGGTCGTTTGTCTTTTTTGCCTCTGCTCGCACTGACCTCCATCTTGTTCTGGATCCAGGGCCCGATGACATTGGCCTGGTTGGCAAACTGTCTGCGCAGACGCTCGTTGTTCTGCTGCCGGGCGTGTTCCTCGATCAGAGCCTGGTCGCGCTGAGGCACCAGCTGCCTGACCTACAGCGCAGTGCAGAGAAAACCCAAATCAAATACAAGTTTGCATGTTTGATTTTTGATGTTGTAGAATATCAAAATGGTAAAAAATGAATAAAAAAAACATCAGAACAAAACAAGCTGATCCTGCTCTTAACCCTGTTTTCCATCATACATGTCTCAGGACTTGAATAACATGTTATACCTCATCCAAAACTTAATTTTCCTTTTCATTCCTATCAAAATCTCTCATGAAGAGTCTTTGTGGCCGGAGGTTTGGTTTGACTGATGATTACTGGAAGCTGATACGGGCTAGTTTGAGTTGAGAAACCTATGGGAAGTATTTGGCACTTTCTAAATCCCACTAGCATTAATGTGAAGCAAAGCGCTGAGCCACAGATTTCATTATCACATTGATCACATTAGATCTTCCTTGAATAAACAAAGAAAAGAAAAAAATATCTTGAGTCGTGTTTCCCTGCGCGTGATTGATCTTATTACCTTGTCCCACTTGGCGTTAATCTCCTGTGGGTTGATGGTGGTGTAGGGGTTGGTGCCAGCCATATTCACATGATAGGTCTGCACAATCTTGGCAATCTCATTGTGGATGCCCAGGATGGCCTGGCGCTCTTTATCTGCCTCTGGCAGCGTGGCTTTGAACTGCTCGTGGGCTGTGCTTAATCCCTGAGACGCAAAACATCAAGATATTAAATAAATATACAAACCGCAACCACAACATTAAAGGTTATCATCATTTTTTTTTTTTTTTACATCTGAGAGAGAACTGGCTTCCTTCCTCTTCTTGAATTTTAGAATATGAAACAATGACAGCCTGTGGTTTTCTCTCTTAACGTCCCACTGACAGAGAACTGCTGTATTTATTTAAAAATCACAAGGACAACTCTTCTCAAAGTGATCAAATCTTACAAACTGTGCAGACTACTAACGTGTATACGTAACTACATAAACGTGAGAAATGCATTTCTTTCCTATGGTTCCCCACTTTATGTTGAAGCAGAAAACAAAGGTTAAAGTTTACGTTTATTTGTTTGAGTTAGATGAGAAGATCATGATCACTCTCATATCTGTCAGTTTAATACAACTCTAAAGCCAACGTATTAAAACCTTAATGTGTCACCACAAACTTTGTCACTTTTACACTTTGGATTTTGTACTTTAAATTAAAAAACTGGCTGATTTCATTACCTTCACACAGAGCCAGGCTAGCTGTTTCCCCCTGTTTCCAGTCTTGGTGCTAAGCTAAGCTAACCAGCATACATAACGTGACAGCCGTTCATTCCAGAGTGGATAAAGTCTCCTCTGTTCTTCTCTCTCCGCGCTCACCTGGATTTCTTCGATGGTGTGGACGATAAAGGTGTCCTGCAGGTCCTCCATGGCGCCCTCCATCCAGTTGTTGAATGGAGCCGCTCTTTTGGCAAACTCAAGGTACAGTTGGTCGATGGTTTCAAGCAGTTTCTCAGTTCTCTGTTGAGCATAAATAAAAAGGTTATCACGCAAACTCGCAGGCTTTTTATTGACCTTAAAAGACTTGCTGGGTGAAATTCAAGGATTTACAGACGCTTCGGTTTATTTAAGATTCTTACAAAGAGCTGGCGCATATAGAAGGATTTGGAGGGGGTTATATTTTTACAGATAAAATCTTCAGATTTCAAAGGACTCTCGAGGCCAACAGGAGCCCTGAAAATCAACCAGTCTCTTCACAGCCTCTCGCTGTGCGGGAGAAAACTTTCATCTCTAAATGTGTAATTATTTCTGCTCCAAGCAACACCAAGAAGGAGAGAGGGGATTTAGAAAGAGGGACAGCAAAGTGAGTGAATTTAGAAGTTGGAAATCTGACTCTTCAGTAACTTGTTTATTGTAAATTCTCTAAGGGTTATCCCAGAGTCTGTTTTAACCCCTCTCACCTGCAAAGCCTCACTGCGTTTCTGGGTCAGAGCTCCCAGCGTGTCCCACTGGTCACAGATCCGCTGGCAGCGAGCGTTTACACTGGGGGAGTCGTAGTAGTCCAGCTCACTGGAGCACAAACACACAAGAGCAGAGGAGATTAATTATCATTTATGCTTTTAATTCCCAATAAAGCTTGTGTATTCATTAGGTTGTTTTTGTGCCATCATCTTTCTTTGATGCACTTTAACGCCTTCATGATCCAGCTGTGACTTTGTTCGTTATCTTAATATTTAGTTTTTGTCTTTTGTTGTGGTGTGAAATGTTTCTATGGATCCCTAAAGGGTTTGTTTGTGTCGCAATTTCGTTTGTGTGTCGTTATTTACATCTGCAAATGAAGTGAACCTAAGCTCAAGAGAGAGTGACTTTTGATGTTAATGATGAAAATCCTGAAAATAATAAAGTTTGAGATCCCCAACGACAGGAGAGAGAGATAGTGAGATGATCAATACAACCATGGAAGAGAGAGTTACTGAAAATTTAACGTGAAAATAATCACTATGTGTATCCGAATCAGTTGAATGTCTAAGATTTAAAAAGAAAGTTTCCAGGGCCTTTCTCTATTTTAGTCTTTTAGAGCCGGAGAAGGTTGCTGCACAATCCTTTTTCCCATCGACCCTGGCCTTGTTTTTCCGTCTCTTACTTTAACTCCTGTGCGATGGCAGCGATCTGCTCCACACGGTCCTGATGTGCAGCCAGGTCGCTCTCAAAGGCCTCGTGTTTCTTCAGCAGGGCCTTGATCTCTGACAGAGAGGCCGTCTCGTAGTCACGCTTCTGCAGCATGTCCTCCTTACCTGCAGGGGGAGACACAGAAAACATACCAGTTAATGTTTGATTTTTTTTTTTTTTAATATCAAATCAATTTGTCTTGATTTTGAACTGTTCAAAATTGTTGTTAGGTGATAATAAAACAAGGCGAAATTTCATTCTGTATTTTAACAAGCAAACATCTCAAACATGTAAATGTTTATAGGCTGTAATTTCCATTTCGCTTCACTGTGGCCTGAGGCACATGACACTAAGCACCGGAGCCTGCTGGATCTTTGTGTTAGAGACAGTGAGCTGTTCTCAGCTCATTTAAGATGTTCAGTACCTTCAGTCCAAGCTTCATGGATAGCTGCTTTCTGGCGGAATTTCTCCGCCAGGTGGTCGAGTCTTTCCAGCCTGCGAATCTCGTTTAGGAGCCACTCCTCGTAGCCTTTCTCTGCTCCCTCTAGATTTCCCCACGCATTGTTAATGTCCTGAGTGACGCAAAGGAGAGTACCAAAGGATTTATTCTAGCCAAAAACAGGCGGAAATAAACAATGTCTACAAATGGGGAAAATGCTGTGAGCAAAACAAAATATCATATGTGCACATCTACTGATGTTAAACTAAAGCTAAACCTGCTTTAACAGATCTTTTGGCCACTTGTGGGCAATGAAAATAACCTAGAAACAACACCCACCTATTATTACCTCACTAAAATTTATATGGTGATTTTGTTTGAAAACAGTTGTTTATTCACTCTGGCTGCTTGATGAATGTGCATCCAATACTCACTTTATTCTGGCCTCCAGCAACTCCTGAGAAAAATACCTGGCTCTTTAGCTGCTAAATGCTCCATGTTCGCTAAATTGGTGTTTGCTGTTGGACAGTTAGCTTACAGGGGGGTTCATTTTCAGGGCTTTTCCACTTAAAACTGTTGCCTGCTGCGACGCTTATGAGAACTGTGACCCACAAGTGACTATTAAACTGTAAAATTGTGCCTGTAAAACCAAAACTATTAGCTGAAATATGCCAAAATGCTACATAGAGCTGAGGGGCCAACTGGTTAGCTGGTTAGCATGCTAACCCCAGTAAAAGAAAATAAGTGATAGAAATAGAAGCAAAACAAGAGGGTTTCTTTTCACCATTGGAAACAGCTCTTGGTGAGTGATGGATTGAAGTTTGATGCTGAACTCAAAACTTGAAATGTTTATTTTAGACTGGTAAGTAAACAGCTGTTAATGCTAACACTGGCTATGTAGCAATAGCAAAACTTACAAATAGCTCATTTAATGTAAAAATAGCTCCTTTAATGTAAAAATATTGATCATCGCAGCTTTAAACTGAATGGAAAAAACAAAAACTCTGACAAACAACTTGTTTTGCTGATGTTTTCAAAAAAATAATATAAACATGCAGTTGTGTAACTCTTTACATATACAACTTCATACAATTTCAGTCTTTGGTTAACGGGGCTAACAGTCTGTTGGTCACATCTTCTGCTAAAATAAAAGACATTTCAAAGCCACCAAGTGAGACATGGGTTAAAATGAGCTCATATGACATCTGACATCATGATTCATGTACAGGAACTCTTCAACAAAATCTTGCCTTGTCCTGCACAAAGAAGGTTTGGATCTCAAACTTTCTTTTTCTTCAAACTTTTTGTGACCTACCGAGACCATCTTTCCCTCTGAGGGCATGAAGGCGGGCCGGTTGCTGAGCCTCAGCTTGGTCTGGAGGGTGTTGAAGTTGATCTCCAGCTGGCACTTCTCCTGCACTTTGGGCGGCTTGTGGAGGCGGCGGTAATCTCTGAAGTCCTCCAGCTTCTGCTGCATGGCCTGCATGGTGTTCTCCGGCAAGCGGTTCTCCAGCCAGGGGATAGTGCGACGGATCCACTCCAGCAGCTGGAGTGTTGATGGTGTTGTTGGTGTGTGGGAAAGTGTGCGTTGTGTGTGTGTGTGTGTGTGGTAAAGGGTGAGAAAAAGAGGAAGAAAATGGAGGAAAAACAAGTTTAAGGAAAAGAAGAAGGTCAGAGAGGTAAAGGAGAATCATGCAAATAGAAGAAAAATGCAGAATCATGATTGATAGAGAGGAAGTAAATGAGGTGTAGTGGATGTGATTAATGTGTGAAAAAAAATAAAGGTTGAGATAATTGGTTAGCAAATTTTTTACTAATTTCTTGCAATCAAAAGAGAACATTTTGCGTCTGATTTAAAGATCCACAGCCGTGTTTTTGCATGTTTCATCCCATTTACTACAATTTGTGTGTCATTTTCATTGGCTGACAATTTTTCTATAGCAAAAAATAACTTTAAAAAAAATAACTGTAGCTGTAGCCTGACCAAGAGTTTTAGTAAATCTGATAAATACACACCAGCCAATATTCCTTCTTTAGATGAATACATAACATAAACATAAAATCTTTAACTAAGTTCTGGATATTTTCAGTTGAAAAATAAACACTATTTCAAAACCACTTCAAAGCTATTTTGATTCTCAGCGGCAGTTTTCTGTTTATTGGCTGACATGTGCAGCATCACTGATACATCTGTGATAAACTAATATCAGCCAATAGTATGAAAAGCAACTTGCAGAGTTTTAATCTCGCTGGTAAAAGGTAATCCATTGCACTGGCATCAAGTGACTTTCAAGTCTCAATTTTCATGTTGTAATGACATGACCTGGTTTTCTGGATGGTAGAAAAACTGCTGTATCAATCTTAAAATGCATATAGTTGAAAATAAGTTGAAGAAAACACATTTGCAGTTGGTTTAAAATGAGTTTAAACAAGCAAAAACATGTTTATAGTCTTATATAAATGACTTCTTTTTGTGTGCTGAAGACTTAAAGCTCCAGTATTTTCCTGGCTGCCTGTTTATCTTGATCTACCAGCTTCGTGGTCTCTAACCCTGGACCTGTACAGAGCACAGACACCCCTGGGCTGGGAGGTGAGGGAATGACTCAAAAAAAAAAAAAAAAGGAGAATAGAGGTAGAGAGAGGGGATAGTGGAGGTGCAGGACAATTGTAGGGAAAATCGGGGTGTGCTCACATCACTGGCCAGCTTCTCATAGTCCTCCATCAGCTGCTCATTCTCTTGGTTGACAGCCAGCACCTTGCAGATCCTGTTGGCCGCTGTCTCCGCCTGGATGACGAGGGCGAGGGGAGAAACAGTGTGAGACGCAGAAATGTAAACTGAGCTTCGCTGGTGTTCAATCATCTATACCGCACAATGCACGTGTATTTGGTGTGTGCTCCGTGAAATTAAAACGGATATATTTGATTTACATACAGTATATTCATCACTGCCTACGCAGGATTGTCCCGAGTCAGTCATTTTTTGGGGATAAAGCAATAGATCAGCAACAATGCAGCAAGCCAGTGAAAACAGGACCGCTTAGTGCATGATGCTACCTCTGTAAAACTGTCTGGGCTTGTGTGAATGTCACCAGATGTCACCAAAATTAATAATCTAACGTCTTTTTCCAGCAGGAAGGACTCTGGAGAGCGACAGTGACGACTAACAAGGACACATCATTTAGTACCTGTCGTCAGGTGTCGGGGCACCTTTCTCCCTGCACCACAGTCTTTTTATAGAACAGCAGTGTACAGTTGTGTTATTTTAGACTCTCAACCTACATACAGAGACTGAAGGGAATAAAGAGCGAGGCTCCCGTGAGAATAAAAAAAGCCCAGCGGGGGGAAACAGAAGGTCTCATCCATGACACAACACTTCCTCAACATGGCCTGTCAGTCCTTCATCACTGGACTGGCAATGCATGAGCGAAGCGGAGTTTCCATGACAACACGTAGTCAGGAAAGCTCACTGAAAACAAGAGAGAAGGGTTTATAGAGAAAATAGAGGCAAGAAATTTAAGCAACATGCATAAAGTCTGGAAAATGTGCAGCGGATTTAGGCTTGGAAATGTAAACGACCGGTGTTCTAAAGTGATGAAGTTAAAGTAGATTATATTAAAAAAATCGAATGAAATCCATGTCGTTGTAATGAATCAGCCCAAACTGCACCACTATCAGTTTCCCTCCGAGGAAACAAATCGATTTAAAATGCAGCATAACCTCGCAGCGGTGTCCTTTTAGAGCGCACGGACGCACAGTTACATTGACTCGAACGTCCCCTCCCGCCCCGTTTCACAGCTCAGAGACCCGCATTCCACACAGAGGGCTGCTTCCAGCCTCCTTTTGTCCAGAGATCACGAGGAAACTTGGCTCGGTCGGAGACGTGCTCCGGGGGGCTCCACCAGGAGCAGCGGGCGAGCTGCCTTAAAAGGACAGTCAGGATGTGCAGGTCGTGCTTCTGTGAGCAAATGTTTGCACATGAGGCCTGTTTACTGACAGCCCTGACAGCCAGGGCCGCTTTTATGAATTACTTTGCCCTGACATCAGAGGTAGCAGCGGGACGACACTGGACGGATCGATTATTAAGGAAAAAACTATCTTAGAAGCAAATGAGGACACGGCCACAGTGCGTCTCTCCTGTATTATCATTATGTTTGAATCCAGGGCTAAATCCTCCGATCATCAGTCATCTTACAGGTCGTCATGTCATCCATTGTTGCATAAAATTATCGATTATCTCTACTTCAACTTCTGAGTTATAATTTCTGTAAACTTCTATCTCCCTATACGATTGTAACCGTTGTTAAAGCCTTCTCTACACTGCCAGGTATAATTGGCGAAAACACAAAATCTCCTCATGATACTCAAATTAATTTGTTTTTCCCCTATAAAGTCAAATGTTAAGCAATTTAATCTTCAATTAAGATAATTAGCTTTAAAATACCCCACATGTGGAATATGTTTGTAATCGCACATCGTAAACTTCCACAGCTCATAAAACCGCCACATGTTTTCAGAGACATCACCGAGGACATGACCACAGTGACCTCAGTCATGTGACCTCTATTACTCTGCTTCATCTATGTTCATGTTACATTCTGGTGCTTTTATATTTTCAGAAATCTTTTTCTTGCACAAAACAGCAAAGGAGATATGTAACTCCTGACTTTCTGCTTTCAGCCTGGCAGGCTTGTTTTGATCCGGGTGGACGGACGACTCCTTGAGGGGTCTGTAAATATTATCAGAGCTGTGACCAATTTAACTTTCAGGAAACAAATTAGATTCTTATCATCATGACTGTAAAGATAATACACGGGAGGCACAAGATGTTGCGAACATGCACCTTTCTTTGTAACGTTAATGTGAGGATTACCATATCCACATCCAGCCAACGAGAAAAAGTTAGAGCGATGGTGTTTACGGGGAAATTTCTGCCCCGGAGGGAAGAATCTGAGGTGTCTGACAGTGTGTTTCCCCAACCCCCTGTTTCTATGTTAAACCCTTGCCAGCACCGTAAAACTGTGTGCCAGCCAGCAGTTGTTTCCGGACTCCTTCTCCTCAGGAGGTTCAATCGCTCCATTAAGAAGTGGATCCTAATAAGTACAGGAGACTTAGCGGATAACCTGTCTGTGCGTGTGTGTGTGTGTGTGTGTGTGTGTGTGTGTGTGTGTGTGTGTGTGTGTGATACGTCTCTATTATTGCCTGCACAGATCCTGAGCGGATTTGGCATGTCTTTGGAATAATGTATTCCCCCGAGAGGGTAAGAACTTCAAGTTTGCGGAGGGGGAAGGTTGAGCGATGTATCAAGGATCAATACGCCGCTGACAGAGGGAAGACGGGGAGGTTCTGAACGACTGAGGGGTCGTGTTTCCCAGCGGGGGGGCCGCCCACGATAAAAAGAAAAGTATGAAGTCAAAGCGCTTCAAGGCTCATAAAACAAAAACTGTTCAACAGATCTGTTGGAGATAAGATGTCAGCAATGCAAATATGTGTTTTTCTTGGGCTAGTTAATTAAAAAATCCAGAGATCCGACTCCCACTTTGACCCCACTCTTGACATTCGTTTGTCTAGGCGATAGAGAGGAGGTCAGGAAAGATGCTTAAAACCTGCAATACCAGCAAAAAAAAACAGTCGCTCATTTACATGTTTCTGGCCACCTGGTGAATCTGAGTTCAATATCTACTCTCCTTTGAGTTGTGTTTCTGACCTCCACAAACTCCTGAGGGAAATATCTGACTCTTTAGCAGCTAAATGCTCCACTATGTTCACCAGCTGGTCTCCAACCCTGTCTGCCCCGCAGTTTGCTGCCGGACTGCTGGTGTATAGACGGTTTTGGGGGCTTTTTCTTTGAGAAGCAGCTTTAAATTACCATACTAAGCCTTCAGAAGTCAGATTTTCGTATTCAAAAAACATCAATAGAATTGCTGATGCATGAGAAAATTTAACTCCGCACAAAAAGCATCTCTGAACCTTCAGCTGAGACGTTTTGAAGTCTGATGTTTTGCCTGATATTATCCTTCTTGTTGTCGTGCAGAGTCGTAGGATCAGACTGTGGTATCACACTTCAGCAGCGAAAAAACAAATGTTGGCAAAGTCAGACTGCGGCTCGGCTGTCATTCGCTGCCAGCCACTTTTGGCAGGTATCCGCTCATTGTTTGGAGATTGTTTTTTTTGTTTTTTTTTCATTTAGTTTCTCACCTTCTGCTTGCCTGAGAACGCGTGGTAGTAACACGACACATAAGTCATGACGGCCTTCTCATCTGGCCTCAAGGTGCTAATGATATCTGCCCAGGGAACAGAGGAAGGGGAGAGGGGACAGAGAAGAGAAAAAATGCAACAAGAGTAAAAGTGTGCAGAGACACAAGGGCCAGCAGGGGGCGTAATCACAAGAGGAGGCAGCACTGAGGGCACAAGTCGTCTCCAGTCTACCTCCAGTTTGTCTTCAACTCGGTTTGGTTCAATTCTCTCAAAAATATTAGAAGAAATGTGGCAGAATTTTAAGTGGGAGGTGGGTGGACGAAATGAAAATATATTTTATTTTATATATCTTTTCTTTCTTTTCTTTTTTTTTTTTAAATGTATGAATATGTGAAGCTCATCTCAAGACGTGTTAAAATTAATCGCCTCCAGCTGTTCAACCAAAAAATACAACCAGAAATTTGGCATCAAATATCATTAATTTTGTGAGCAGGGAAACTTTCTGAACTTTTAAACTTTCGTATTTTGTAACGAAACTTCGTCTGACTGAATTTAACAACCAGCTGTGACCCATCCCACAACTTCTCAGAGCTGTGATGCAACCGAGAGTCCAGCTGTAGTTTTCATTGTGTGTGTGTGTGTGTGTGTGTGTGTGTGTGTGTGTGTGTGTGTCTGTGTCTGTGTGTGTGTGGGGGGGCAGACCACGCCTCCCCACTCTCTCCAGTAATAAACACAGACATTTTTGCTTAAACACAGCTGTGTTGAAACTCTCTCTCTCTCTGCCTCGCAAATCAACCTGGCTCTTATGTAACTCCTGCTTGGTTGATGCTCTGAGACGAGGCACCGTCTCACGGTTCCTGTTGCACGTCAAGGTGGCTGTCAAACTAACCGACAGTCAGTCACTGCCCAACAGAGAAAGTCCCACACAGCTCCTCTGTCTCGCAGAGAAACAAGGAAACAGACTCTCTACTTAAGCCAAACCGGCGCGCATCCATTAAGATGAACCGTCGGCTCGCTGCTTGACTTTGAAGTGCCACCTTTAATTTCATTCATTCACTCCACCCTCCATTTAATCTGTCGCTCTCGAGGCTGAACATAACCATCCATTTAAACGGTTACATCTCCCCCCCCGCCACGCTAGACTTCAGGCCAATTTGTCTCTCTTCGCCTTCATCACAGGCAATCATCTTCATTTATCAGATAAAGCTCCGCCGCACCTCCCACTCCGCTCAGCTTCTGTTCAGAGCAACAAAACCCTAATCGGGAGCGAGTTTGAGGGCCCTGCGGCGCCGTGACAACGAGGTACACTGGAGACACACTTGTGCTCATTGCCTCTAAGAACAGAGTGTCGTCGTCCCATCATGCATTTGGTGGTGTGAACCATGCGGAAAGAGAAGGAGAGTGACCCCTGCAGGGGGGCGATGTGCACTGCAGAGAGAGAAGGAGCACCGTTAGGAGAAACACAAGGAGGAGGGGAGTGAGGTAGAGGAGGAGGAGGAGGAGCAGGAGGAAGGAGACGCTGCATCCAGGATACCTTCTGGGCGCCTGAGAAGGCGTGGTAGAAGCTAGAGACGTAGGTCATGATCGCCTTCTCGTCCGGACGGGCAGTGCCCACAATGTCTGCGGGGAAGAGAGGAGGTCAGGGAGGGGAGGGGGGGGGGGGGGGGTGGAGGATGGAGGAGGGCAGTGGAGGTTGTTAAACAGAGAACAGATAAATCAAGAAACAGGAAGTAGAGCTGGGGCTCAGCTCTTCTCATAAACAGTATCCAGAGTGGAAAGAAAAACAGGTCGTATCACAGTCCAGATGCTGAACAGGGAGGATCGGCTTTAAAACCTCGTCTCTTTTAAACACAGAGATTTTAACGTCCACATTAACTACGTGAGCTGAAGACTTGAATTGATTTGTACTAGGAGAACAGCATATTCAGTTCAATAATATATTCAATAGAAAATGGATGTTTGTCTCCCTCTGTGTGCACAGCTGCGTGTGTGAGCGTTCAAGCCAAAATACAGTCTCTCAGATCACGGAAAAAGCCAAACTGTATAGACTTTAATGAAGTGATCTCCCTGGAGGATGGGACAAGAAGTAAGTTCATATGAAGCCAAAGCAATCTTTAGTCCCATGTGATCAATAAACAAACAGACATGGTGGAAAAGGGAGAGTCTGTCTCTCTGTGTTTTTGGTTCTCAGCTTTCTGAAAGCAAACGACCTCTCAGCACTGATTCAGCAGTACACATGTAACATAATGTACTTTAAGTAGGCCTGTGAGGAATGTGGAGCTCTGCCCTTTTCACACCTTTGCACACCTGGGTAATCACCGCGGAAACGCAGATGTGGCTGTTAGATGGCTGGTTTCACATCCATGTCCTGAGAGGAGCTTTCTGTCACTCTCACTTCTGAGAGAGTATATTTTTTTTTGACTTTGAACACAGGAAAAAGTCTGTTCTCCTCATCATCATCATCACCCCCCCCCACCCCCCCGACTGTTCACCTTCTGCGTCCAACATCTTGGGGATGTCCAGGTACTTCTCTGCCACGTCGAAGGCTGTGTTCAGGTTGGTCATGGGGTCATCCTGTCAACAGCAGACACAGTGGGACCATTAAGATCTTTTATGTCACTGTAGTATCCTGATTGGAAACTGCTTCTATTGGACAGTAGCTAGTTACTGTACATGGAACAATGTGACCACAGAGAAATCTCTCCTACGCATCAGTTAATCAAGGTTACGGTTAAGTGTTGCTTTTATATATTTTGTTGCTTGTAAAAGAAAAATCTTAAAAATCTTGAAACTAAAATTCGATCACCAGAACTTATAAATGCTTTATGTCTTTTGCCACTAACAAAACAATAAATGGTGTAGATTTATTTTAATTACTGCACTTATGCACTGTTCAGCACTTCTTTTAAATGCTGTTATAAGTATTGATTCTTACTGATTTTATGCCTTCTATGTGATCAGGTTTTTAAGTTACTCATTATGTCACTGCACTTGTTGGATGTAATGTCTTTGTTGTAAAACACTTTGTCTGACATTTCTTGTAAGAAAGGTGCTATACAAATAAAGTTTAATATTATTATGGTTATTATTAAAATTATTAATAATTATAATTTATGTATATCTCTACTCTGTAGGTGCTTTCTCACAAGAATACTTCCGGCAGGTTATCATAATGAAACAAGTGTTTACATCTCCTGTTTCACTGGTTCAGTCAGAGCAAAACGGTTTCCTTTCTTTCTCCTGTCTGACTGAATATTTCCCTACAAGCTTTTCACTCATGGTGACTCCCGCCAGCGTTTGTGGTTCATGGTCTTAGCGGCTCATGGTGTCAGACAACGTTCCCTCACCTTGCGAAGTTTTCCATAGTCAATGAGTTCTGGACGGTGTCGATGAATGAGTGCACAGAAACCCAAACCATCTTTCCAGCTGAAACAGAGAGAGAGAGAGAGAGAGAGAGAGAGAGAGAGAGAGAGAGGTTAGGGCGAACGTGAGGGGAAACGTAATGAGTTGACGAAAAGAGAAGGAATTTGTCTTTAATCTTTGATCGAGACTACCCCCCCCCCCCCCCCCCATCTGTCTCCCTCATTAGTTTCATGTAACACACCCACGTCCTCCCGGCAGCACGTGGTGTGTTACTGTAACACAGCAGAAAGCATCAGCCTAAATGGGGATGATGGGTTATTTCAGTGAACCACGTGTACCGCAAAGTCTCTGATTAAAGTTAAACCTCAGGTTCTAAAGTTTGGGGAAATGTTTTTGATGCTTTGTCACGACGAGACCCAAAGACTCTCTTCTCCAGTCTGAATATATAATGGAGCATATACATACAGTACAGGTTAGTTAGGACAGAGCTGCAGAGTGTGTTGAGATCAGTGTGATATGGGGGGGGGGGGGCGGGGGGGGGGGGGGTCTGTGCTAAAGAAGAAAAACGTTAGAAACCTGGGAACTCTGGTGAAAAATGACCCATTAAAATTATTTTCAAGGACTCAGGACAGAATTGGTAATCGCTGTCGGTTTGCTTTTGAGGGCCAGATTCTGGATCATGTTCAGAGAAAAAGAAATTTCTGCTCGGTTACTTTAGTACACTGAACAGACAGGGTGCTGTGGCACTGCCTTTCTTTAATTCTCCTGAGTAATTTTCTTGGCAAGTGGTTTCACGGTGACTTGCCGACTTACAGATGTGGTCCGGTTTGCAGCAGCAACGAGGCGCCACACTCGAGAGAAGCAACGAGAAAATACTATGTTTTTATCGAGTCATGCAAGTTTATTTATATATTTTATTATATTTCTAGCATGTAAATATGAAAGCTAAAGACTGCTGCTAGCTGTATCTTCCAGATTAAGTTAAAGATGCATTAAGTGATTTTTATTTTTCCACTTGGAGGCAGCACAACAAACTATAAACATAATGCTGACAGATTAAAGTTGATATGAAGAAGCAAACATGGAGCAGCACTAGCATCAATTAAAGTTTGACTCTGTCTGGCTCTTTAGCTGCTAAATGCTAAAGGTTCACCGGCTAGCCACTGACTTGGTCTGGCTGCTGAGCAGGTGGTGCTCAGTGGGTTTGTAAAGCACTTTCCTGTCTGCTGCGACCAAAAACCGCACTATGGAAGTGAGAAAGTGAAGTTGTGGACCACAAAAACCAAAACAAAGAGTTATAAGAGGCTGAGAGGAACAACAAAGTCAGGGAGTGAATCCTTGTGAGTTCATCACTTTGATTAACACCTTTCATGTTACAGATAATAAGCGAATCTATTGTTAATGCAAAGATACTGGTTATAGCAGCTTTAAATTTTGCTTTAAAACCATATACTCTCTATAATACCTATATAGCGGTTATCAACCTATTGTGAGACAGTCGGATTGTTCACTAAAAGATTAAATCCACGACAAAAAGTTGAGTATCAAAATGGAAAAGTGGTTAGCACCAAGAGACAGAAGGTGAATCGACAAGTGACGGCTTTCAGTTCAGTCCTGAATGTTTAATCATTATCATTAAAATAAAAAGTACTCTGAGAACTTCACCTCCGTATTGTTACGGGGTCGGATGTGGGCCTCCAACATTGTTCAGATTTTTAAGTGGGGCATGAATTGGGAACGACTGCGATAAACAATGAGAGAAATGAAGATACAAATGTACAACCTAAGCGCTTATACAATAAATGCAGTACTGAGGTTTGCACAGCTGCTAAATTTAAACTCCAGGACAAAGTTTAAGTTAGCGTTACAGTTAAACAGAATTTTGTCTGTAAATCATTGATCATGTATCTAATTATATCTGGTTATTTCTAGTTTAACCTTCTGTGCTTCATTGATCAGCAGCCTTGATGCTGAAAGCAGGCGGTCTAAAAGCAGTTTGACCGGATGGTGCAGTGCAATCTCAATCTCAGTTTGGAAGAGTTTTGGAGGATTTACTGGTGGAGAATTAGTGCGATGGGTTATTTAAGTGTATTGGTTGCCATTAAAAGCCTGTAATGCACAAGAGGGACTTTTACAAGGCTGCTCTTACACCTGAAGCTGCAGCACTCCAGCGCTCGAGAGACGACATTAAAAAATCAGTATTTTTCCTTGTCTGCGTCTCATCTGTGGACAGAGATGTATCTGCTCTCATCCCTCAAAGAGAGACCACATCAAAGGGTCCACGCTGACAGTCCCCCTCTCCTGCACAGGGATCATCAAGCCTCTCCCTTTCCCTTCTCCTGAAATGACCTCACCTCCACCTTTCTTCTCGCCTCGGCTTTCATCCACTGATCTGAGGATCACAGTGGTTTTTTCTCTCAATAATTCAACACGCCCGGAGGCATCCCATGACGTGGATTCAGGACTAACTAGACCCGTTCATGGCAGACACATCCAGACAGGATGTTAGAGTAACTCACGTCCTCACATTCGGGTTCGGCACTTATTCCATTAACTGTCTGCATGCAACAGATCTGCTGGTGTAAATCTAAATGCGCCGGCTGGTTAGCGCCACGTCCTGTCCCGCTCAGCCGGTCTGGTTTATGAGAGCACGTCTGCTGCTCTGCTCTCCGTCTGCTTTAGGTCTGTTCTGTTCACCGTCACCACCGTCTGAGGCCACTAATGGCGACTGTCAGGAAATTACATATTTATGTAATCCTGCTGTTCTGAAAGTCTTAATTGATCCGGACAAGCCGACATTTTAATTTATAACAGCGTCCTTAAGACGTAGTTGCAGGTCTGAGGGATTCGTGTTCCTGCCCGGTGCCGCTACGGCGTTGTGTCTGAAGCTTGAATCTAAAGTTTTCTGTTAAGAAGTTGCAGCGAAGACACCAACATAAAATGTGGAGACTGAACAGCTGCGATTGGCTGCTTGTATTTATCCGACACATCTCTGATGCTGGAGGAAATGTTGACACTGAAGGTTTTTATTGCCCGCAGGAAGATCATTGAACGCATCACTTTATGAAAAAAGAAACATCCAGAGAATCTCGACCAACTTGTAAAAAAGTATAACTGAAGAACAAATGGCTGATTAGAAAGTGTGAAACCCACAAGTGATGGATTACCAACATTTGTTATCACCAAATAGAAAAGAATATCACCAGTCTGACAGGTTTTTCACAACCTGGCAACCCAAACAGTTGTTCTTCATTATTATTTATGTCCTATAACTGATATATAGTCAATTATCTATTACCGATAAAAGGGTGAGTCATCAGAAACTAATTTTATGTCTCTTGGTGTTATTTCCTTGGCGAGATGAAAACAACATCACTCAAACTCACTGCGCTGATAACTGAGCCAAGATGCCTCAAAACTGAAGAGCTGAATCTAAAAAGCAGGTTTTACATCGACGGACAGACACAAGTGATGCTGGGCGATTTACCAAGTTTTAAAAGTCTGGAGTAACAAAATGAAGAAGTCTGGACTGATGCTCACATCCGACTCTTTCTTCTTGTTTTCTTCTTGACCGCCATGAATAACAAGTCAGGACTGACTGGGATCAGTCCATGTTACTTTGCTTAAATTACAGCACAACTGGATTTTGTATTGACGTCCCCCTTCAGCAAAATCTTTAAGCTTGTGGGACGATAACTAACCAAAACCTCTGGTTCAGATATAACTGTGGGTGTAATAGAACAGCCAAATATGAAAATGCACCAAATAAAACAGACTTTAGGTGAAGGTGGTGGCCCTGCTGTTTATTCACAGTCTTTGGCCTGATTTGATGTTTGATGCAGAGGCTCGAACATCTGCTTCCACAATCTCATCTCATTAACTGTAACTTCATCTCCGAATGTGAGTATAAATAACATTTTTTAATGACTTATCATGTTTTCCTCCCTCAAGCCTTACCTGATGTGAAAGTTTTGGATGTTGACATTCTTGTAGGGCGCAGTCTTCCTCTGGCACCACAACAGGAGGCCCTCTTTGGCAGATGTCTCTGCATTTGGGAAGAAGGGATCATTGTGAGGTTGGCGAAACTCTCAGGGTTTTTCACTTTGACCGACTCCCGACTAATCCCTGTTTAGTGGTGGATTAAGTGGAGGTGAAGTGAATGGGAAGCATGTGTGATTGCTCGGATGTTTCGTGCTCTCTTGTTTCCAGTGGATACTGAGCTGGTGTCTGGTATTGTGTTGCACCCACACAGTGAGAGTGAAATACTCTAAAACGCACGGTTTTGAAATCTAAAGCTGAACGAATCAAGCCTGATTACTTCTGACATTTAAATTGGATTACGCTGTAAATGCATTATATATGTTCACCAAGGAGCCAGCCATAATGTAAACATTTCTACCTCCAAAGGGAAGGAGAAGTCTCTGAAACATTCATATTCAAATGAACGTGCATTAGTTCAAGTCCATATCTGGTATTGTGCAGCTGGGTGAGATCGTGATGAAGGTCTTTACGCTGAGACACTGTGTCAATGAAGAGTGTTTTCAACTGCAAATGAAGACAGTGAGCAAGAGTTCTTTTCAATAAAGTGAAACACACACACACACACACACATATTACCTTCCACAGAAATGTCTTGGATGGCGAAGCGGAGGATTATGGTCCAGATCATTCCCAGGGTCATCTTAGCGTTCCCATCTACGATCTCTGAAAGACGGACGAAGCAACAACGTTTACATTTTAGAATTTACACATTTAGAAGCGACCTGTAATTCATATTTTTCACATCTGGCAGATGTTCCCCGCACTGATCTGGTGATTTCTGGGTAAAATGCTGTCCAGATGTTCAGGTTAAAATTTGGCTAAATTTGGTTGAAGACTGAAAGATTTTTGGCGATGCTAGCTTCGTAGCTCGATGTGATGTTGGTCTGTCGGACAGTTGCTCCCCCACTTTGGTCCAAATTGACGGCCAGAAATGTTGTGCAGACATTCATTCAGAAACATATTCAGAAACTGAGCCTTTAAAATGGACTTCTGTTACATTGTGAGGTCACAACAAAGCAGTCACCTCCTTCAGCCATGCCCCCAAGCCCCGCCCACCCCGACCCACTGTAGAAGCCTTGCAGGATTTGGTTTCTCTGAGTGTTTACCTGAGATCTGCGATATTTTTATTCACTAACTCAAGAAACAGTCAGATCAATCAGAAAAGAGGATCAGAGCCTAAACTACTATTGAGATTGTTTTTGGTTCTTAAAACCACAAATATATCTTCTTATTGATATCAGAACTTAAAATAAAATACCGGACAAGTGTAAAACATGGGACCTTTAAATAAGTTCTAACCTAGATGTCTGGACATCTTTTGACCTGCCAGTTATTTAATCGATGCTTACTGGGCTGCTGTCCACAGACAGTTACAATATGTGCAGCAGCACATTAACTTTGCTTTCCAGTATTAGATATCCAGTATTCCAACGGCCAATAACAAGGAGTGCGAGAGTTAAAGAAATGATGCCCTGACACACAATTAGAAAGAACACACTCATAGGAAACTGACAGATTTAAAAAAAAAAAAAAAAAAAAAAAAATCATATTTTTTATCCTGCGACCATGTGTTTAACAAATGTATGATATACAGAATATAAACAGCTTTCATGGGCCTTTGAGGTCAGGAGCCCAGTTTGACACGGCGGATAATCTGTTGATTCAGAGCCAAAACTCCAGTTGCATGATTTTCCACAGAGGCTCTGCTTGGCTCACAGTATTTCTAAAGGGGAAACTGAATCAGTGAGCACTAAACCTTTGAATGAATGAGATGTGTGATGATTCAGTCATTTGAGCCTGAACCTGTTTAGCTGTCAATCAGCTGTGCGCCTGCGGCCGAAGGCTGTGAATGAACTGCCTGCGTCCAGTCCTCTCTGTGTTGTCGATAATGAAAATCCCCTCCAGCAGGTCACCCTGTTTGCCTGGCCTTCAATAATCATTCGTTTCTGCCTCTAATCCAATAAGGCACAGAGCACGGCAGCTCCGCGGTTTGCTCCACCGTGACGGACAAACTCGGGCTGCGAGATGTCAGTCAGATGTCTGTACATGTAACCGTGTGTGAAAGACGGCTCAGATTGAATTAGGAGGCAGAAGAAGCTGGGCCCGGTGGCCGAGGCTGACACATGCAGATACATGTTGAGATTAGCTCTAATGAACATGACTGATCATCGGGGGGCACAAATCCTGTTTATTCCATTTGAAACCCCCCACCCCCCCATCTCCTTTATCCTTCACCCACAGCTAACCCCCTGATGAGTCGCATGGATCTGAGCCTGCGACTAGTCCCATCCCACCGCCACAGTTAGCAGGGCCGCTCGACCAGGGGGGGGGGGATTCCAGCCGGCTAATCTGTCTGGAATGCTGGTCTGGCTTAGGAGCTTTTATACCGGCCTCTGTGCACTGCAAAAAAAAAAAAAATCTCCATCTTATCGAGTTATTTCTGTCCGTCACTGAGGCCCAAATATTATGGTTTCTTACAGAAGGAGAACCCGGAGAGAACATGTTAAATTTACACAGAAAGGGCCCAGGAGCAGGGGTTCGAACCCAGAACCTTCTCGCTGTGAGGCAACAGTGCTAACCACTGCACCAACTGCGCCGCCGCTAAAGGGAGAAAATCTGCTGTAAAAGACCTTAGACTTTATTAAATATTGTCTAAATTTGGAAAATTCACAATTTAAGATGAAATCAAACAGTAAGTCCCTGTGGACGCATCGTTCTTCTTCTCTCCCTTATTCTCTTCTCTCACTTCCTGTCACCTCTCTACTGTCAGCTCTGCAATGAAGAAATAAGAAGCTGAAAATACTATAAAAAGATACAAAAGATACATTAAAATTCTGTTTACAAAGCAATGCTGACTTTCGGTACTTGACAGATCCCTGCAGCCCTCGTCAAGAAACTGAACTATTTAAAATATTTGTAAAATAAAAGTTTTTTTTTCAAGCGTATTAAGAAAATAAGACTTTTAGGACTTGATGATAAAGATTTTAGCAGCTTGTGTGTGTTCACCTTCGAGCCGAGGACAGGAGCAGAATCACGAAGAGATGTAGGGGTAGAAATATGTGGAATCATTATTGTATTGATCCACATTTATGGAGATGTAGCTGCAGTTTGCGCTCGTCAGCTCATTTGTTCTTAAAGGTTTTTCCTTGTCAAGATTTCCTTAAAAGATTTTTGTGTGGGAAACAGAAAAAGCTACTGATGGAAAGAGTAGAAGGGCTGAACATGAGAGGTCAGAGATTAACTTTATTATGTGTCGGGGTGGGACCTAAAGAACAGGCCCACGCCTTTAAGAGAGCCAGATCCCCTGAGTGTTAAACCTGGAATCGACTCATTTACAAGGGTTCATATTCTTAAAAAGGTCAGTTCACAAACAATCCAAAATAACATATTTTCTATATATATGCTGTTTGGACATTCAGAAAGTTTCAGTTCTGTGTGCTGACGTTTTGAGATATCTTCCAATAAAAGGGTGTGAACAGTGTTGGAGGGGACTTTTTCTGCAATAGAAAGTGCAGTATCTGCATCAAAAAGAGTAACCAGGACTTTTGTTTCTGGAAGGACGAGTTGTTAAATTTCATTTTTACGAGCTTTGAGCAACGTGATCAAATTTCTGTTCCCCCTTCATTGGATTGGGACAGCAGAAGAAATCTCAGAGACACACACCTCAACAACAACTCGAAACTAAAACGATCAGCACGGCTAAATAACACAGAGGGTACTGACACGTTAAGATCCCTCAAATATTTTGAGATCACTTATTGGACACACTTGGAAGTTTGTGTTTGCAACAAACATGCAAACTATGCCGAATTCAGAAAATGCCAGAGGGCCGTGTGTCGCTGTGAAAGAGGAAGATAAATAATAAGAGAGAGAGAGTGAGAGGGAGAGTAGAGTGTTTACTTTGCTAAAGACTTGTTTACTCTCCGGTGGGAGGAGGACGGACATCCCCGAGTTATTTGTGCTGAACAATGAGCAGCCTCAGGCCCTGAGGGGATTGCTGATCCTAAGATTTACTCTCAAGAAAAATGCATCGCAAAGCACAACCTCCACCGGAACACTCCGAAATGAGGATCTCATTAACGGCACAGCAGCCGGCGGCACTGCCATGGTAACGAGGGGAGAGAGAGAGAGAGAGAGAGAGAGGGGAGGGGCAGAGACTACATTATACATAACTACTCACAACAGAATAGTAGACATTGATTTTGCTGATGGACTAATTCAAATCGATGCATCGCAGTGTGAGGTGTAAACAAACGTAGAGAAGGTCATGTGGAAATGAGATGTGACAGCACTCGCCGCTCACTCCATTTCAGAGGGAAATAATATACTAAAATATTGTACTTTTTATTCCACCACATATATCTGACGGCTTCAGTTACTTTTATTTTGAAAATGTGATGCCTTTATCTGACAGCAGCTGGTTAATTGATTAATAGTGAATCATCAAACAAATAATCTGCAGCTGTTTTGGTAATTAATATTTTAGACACTTTGAGCTCAGTTTACCTGTGGTGGGCATTTTTCACAAATTTCATACGTTCTACAAACCAAACAATTAATAGATTAATCACCAAAATTATCAGCGACACTGTTAACTGAAGTAAAGCTCCTGTCACTCACCCTCTGCACCAATAGACACCAGCTTCACTCCTTTGCTGGCGATGAAGTCGAGCGCCTTGTTGACGTTGGAGATCTTGTGGACTCTCATCTTGCCTCTCTCTGGTTTGGCCAAGCGTTCGCCTACACAAGGAAAACACAGGAGCAGAGGAGGATGATGATGATGATGATGATGATGATGATGATGATGATGATGATGATGATGTCTGGCACGTTCAACTTTAAAATAAAAAACATTTTGCTCTACATACAATAGGCGAAAATAGTGCCACGGCTAAAATGAATTTGATTTAGCTTGAAGGCTTTTATTTCTCTCAGAAAGACTCTGTTTTGGTTTTTGTCACCTAATATTTTTAATTGTTTGATTTGTTTTTCTTCTCTTTGAAACCTGTTGATTTTATGTCTTGTCTATTTTATTACTGTAAAATGCTCTATAAATAAAGATTATTATAATTGTATTATTAGTATAAAACTGCCGTTGACTGTTAGCTCATGGGTTGCAGCTAGCAGAGAGATGGTCTATCACAGCAGCAAACTGTTGTTTTCACTTCCAAAGAATGTGTCTAAGGTCTAATTTATCAGTTTCTCTTCTGTCCACCTCCGTATTTAACAACAGCTCTGTATTGCTTTGCCACAACTGCTTTTTAATAATCCAATCAAATTTGAAGAATTGAATTGAAGTCCCTTTCATAACTAGACCCACATGTTCAGTTTCACTTACAGAAGATGAAAACGTTTTAGCTTCTGTGTCACCGTGACGTGCATAGGAACAGATATGAGAGCGGTATCAATCTTCTCATCTAACTGTCAGCAAGAAAGCAAATAAGGGTATTTTCAAAAAAAATTTTTTAACTCTTGCTATGAGGTTGATCCTGCTATCCAAAATCAGCATGTGACGGTCCTGCCCAAGCGAACTGTTTTCATTCTGTTAATCCTGTTAAGTAAGGAGCTGTTTACCTGAGATGACCTCGAGCAGCAGCATGAGTTTCAGTCCATCCCGGAAGTCCTCCTCGATGTTCTCGATCTGCGTGCCTGCTTTCCTCAGGTGAGAGTTACACCAAGCTGTAAACGTCTACAGAGACAGGAGGGTGGCGGGGGAGAAGACAAAAACATCAGTGACTGCACATATGGAGATGTAATCTACTGCAGCACAAATACTGCATGTGTATGTGCGGCGTTTATAAGTCCAGCGTGAGCCACGGGTGCTTGCAGGGGAAGCAACATTGCTTGTGAAGCTACCAGTTTGTTCATATTGCAGAGTTATTAAATTCACACTATTTTTTTTACAATCTGTTGTTAATGGCGCCAGTCCAGTGCATTAAACCCAGCACAGGCAGAATTTTATTTGGGTAGGTAAACATGAGAGCAGCAGGCTGGTGTCTGAAGAAGTGAGAGGTTTTTTTCTCCGCCTGGTTGATGGAGGTCTTGTTGGAGTCCACAGCCATGCCAGCAGCTCTGTGAGGCCATATATAGACACAGTGGTGCTTTGACCTGAATGCTAAAGTCAGCACGCTAACCTGCTCAGACTCACAATGCTAATAGGCTGATGTCAAGCAGGTGTAATGTTAACCATCTTAGATTAGTGTGTTAGCTTTCTGACATTTGCTAATTAGCAGTAAACATATAACATGAAATACCAAAGTATCATCCTGAAGGGGACGTGAATGTGACCTTTCCTGTAGCAGCGTCATTCATCAAAGTCATTCAGATTCATCCTCTGGAAACCATTAATGTCTGTTCATGGTAATCCATCAGATAATCATTTATAGATACAGATATTCCAGATATATCTGAATCATCACTACCGTTCACAGGGTTATGTCGCAATCTAAATTCCTGTTTAATGTGTTTGTGACGAAAACACTGACTCACTACCAGCTCTGCGTAGCCAAACCTGACCTCTGACCTTTTGGTAGAAGGGAGTGTGAGATCAGACTCTTAAAAAAGGAAATTTCACTGACAATCTGTGGTCTGTTGGTTTGTTCGCATGCTCCCACCCTTTCACCTTTCCCTGTGATACTAACAACTTTATGTACGGCACTTTCTCCATGGAGCCGCAACACACTGGGGCATTGTACACTGTATACAGTAGGTGTAGCAGGCCTCGGATTGTCTGGCATTGCTGGCATGCAAACATGCTAATGGAAAACATCTGGAAAAAGGATCTCAGCCGCCCAACAGGAGCTGGCATGAGGAGTGGGCCCGCCGCGCACCCTGCTGTGAACGCCTCTTTATGAGTTCCCGGGTTAATTACACCAAGGGCGCAAACATCAGGCACCATGTTTCTTCCAGAGAGCAGAAGGAGGACCTGCAGGAGCGGAGCCAGGCGTTTATGAAAGCCAGCACTGTCCTTCGCTGGCCTGCCTTCCACTGCCGGGGGAACAAAAGCCACTTAAAAGTCACTGGGCGAGCTGGTTTCGGAGCACTCGTGGAACTTTCTGCGATGAAGTCACTCTTAAAAATGGAGTGGCATGAGGTTTACATGACTATCAATAAACTGAAGCGTGGAAGAGCCAGGTTTCAGATGTGTGCGTGGTGTGGAGTTTCAACCAATGAAAACCCCCAAAGCCAACTCTGTGGATACTGCAGGAGATGTGGAGGGAAGAGAGCAGATTATATGGTGTTTTATCTCTGAGGGTAGAACTGACGGAAAAAGACCAGCAGTGAAGATTTATGTGCAACTGGCAGGCACACGCCCTCACAGCCTCTGAGATACTGTATTCCTCTAAAGTTAGTCATGATTTAAGTCAAGCTCCAACAGGCACTAAGATATTTCAATTAATCCTGATCAATAGTCTCTGTAGAGGCTTGCCAAAGACTTTAAACTGTTGAAGCCAGGCTGTGGTGTCAGCAGCTAATGTGAATACTGTATAGTTTAATCAGTGTTAAGATAAGAGTGTTTTCTGGCTCTGCAGGTTCAGGTTCTCACTGTGCTGTGAGGTTATTTGTTACTTTTCTCTTCCTTCCCTTTTTTTTTTGTGTTCACTTTCCCACCACTTAATTTAACAAAAACGCCTTCAAAAATGTCAGAAAGAGAAGTTTAAATTTTGCATATTTGCAACACCAAGCAGCAAGAAGTTAGGTTTGGCTTTATACCAAAGGACATTCGAAAGAATTAGACCTTCTAAAACCATAATTTCACTTGGGTAGAAATGTAGAAGGTACAAAGGGAGATGAGACATGTGCTTTAAGTGGATGACCTGAGTGCATTTTTCTTTAAAACTACTGCCTAGTGCAGCTTTAACAGGACCAGACAGCTGAAAATGCCAAAGGGTTTTGAGTCAAACCGCAAAGAGCACAGTTGTGAAAAACGACTAAAAGTTCACAGAAAGAATGTTAGCTTGTTAAATGTGCTGGAAGGAGGGTAAGTTCGGCTGCTCCGGGCTGGACGACAAGCCTCCTCCTGACAAGAATTAGCCGGCCCTCCTGCAGCTCCTCTAACTCTCTGGGTCACTGTGGAGCTTGGCAGCAGCCCACAGTCCAGGCTGGCAGCCACCTGCACTGTCACATGACCCGCTTGCTGTGTTATGGTCAACACTCCCAGGCCCCTCAGGTGTTCTGGGGCTCTTGGCAGGGCACGACACTGAGTTACCGGTCCACTGGTCAAAGTGGCAGATTACCGCCTGAGCAGACAGTCAGATAGGCATTAAAATGAAAACTCATGGTCATTATATTCACACGAAACCTGTAAGAGATGAGCTGTGTGCAAAAAGGATGTGTGAACTTCATATTAAAGAAATTGTGTTCACTCTCTGGAAGATATTGTAGATGCCATCAGAGTTTAGGGTAATGCTAATGTTATTGGAAGTTTGCACTTCAGCAACACCAGAATTATTACCTGCGGGTGTTCAGTCTTTTCTCTCCTAATGATAAAAGTGAAGACACACCATTTAAAAATGAAAACAAGCGTATAAGCTAAAGACATTACATTACATTTTTCATGATCATACTTATAATAGTAGGACTACTCAGCTCTATGTTGTTTCTTATTTCCAATTTTTGACCTTTGGACAAAGCAAGGCCAGCTGTTCACCTCTGATTCTAGCCCTTGCAGTAAGCTAAGCTAACTGGCTAAATGTCTGCTTAGCCCTGGCTCTCTCCACACATCAGTCAGTCAGTTGTCGCTTTTACACTGTTTCTACGAGTTAAGCAAAAAGCACATATACAGTATATAGATATAATGTGTTAATTAGTGAACTGAAGAGATGCTGGTAGGCTGATTTTTTTTGAGTTAGCTGTTTCCCTCTGCTCCTAGTCCTCGTGCTAAGCTAAGCTAACTGGCTAAATGGCTGCTGGTTGTAGCTTCAAACTCTAAGACATTAAAATTGAAAAAAAAAAGTACTTTCCAATAACTGTTGTAAGTTAACTTTCAGTATGACCCAAATACATCTGAAAAAAAAACAAACAAACAAGAAACAAAACTTTTTTTGATGACTCATCTGGAACATGGAGATGTATATTTATGGCCATGCAGCTTAAGCCTCAGTCATTTAGCACATTATCACAGGGTTGTTGTTTTAAAATGAGTCCTCTGGGAACAGTAAAAGTCATACAGAGGCAGCATTTTCAACGAGCTCACGGAGGAAGCTAGATACAGCTGAAAACATCTCCCAGTACCAGTGACATTTCAGGCTAAATCAACTGTCGTCTGATTGAAATGAGAAATGAAATGTCTGAAATCAGGAGCCCACTGCTTACTAAAAACCTGTGACCATCATTGTTGTAAACGACAGACAGTATGTGCCGGGCCAGACTGGAAGAAAAGCATAACAACCGTAGTTATTAATGAATTAATCTAAGGGCAACTGTGCCTTTCACTTCCCTATGACTGTAGTATGGCTTTGTGAAAGATTAGCATCACTAACTTGACCGTGCTGGTGGAGTACTGAAGGAGCTCACAGAGAAACACACCCCCCTGAGATTTCAGTTGCTATCACTGCATCAGGCGCTGGGTGTTCCCTGCGCGGAGGGCCGGGGTATTTATAGCCAAAGGGGGTGGCAGGATGAGTAGCATCGTTACAAACATGCTCTGAATGAGAACCACTGGTGAGCTTCACCCTTGAACACTCTCACTGTATAATCAGATACAGTATGAAATGTGCCTTTGGTGCTCCGTCTGCTTTTGCTCAGTCCGCTTCATCGACTTCTGAACCATTTTGGAATTTCCTAAACGTCCGAGAATGACTTTTTGACAAACTCCAGATCTGAGAGCTGGTGTAAACTTGTTGCATTCCTCTGCTGATCATATGAGTTTGCAGGAGAGCGGGTTGTGTAATAACGCAATAATAGGCACAAGAGGAGAACTTGCTCTGCAGTTTACTGGGACTGCTCTGGAAATTTTGGCCTTTTACACTATTCTCACACAAAAATGAAAAAGTAATTGATCAAATAGGCCAATAGTCAATAATGAAAGCAATTGCAGTTCTACATTTTATAACAAAATGACTGCAAAAAGCAATAAAAAAAAGCCCTAAAATTGTGTTTATCCAACCAACACTACAAAACCCCCAAATAATTAATTCATTATAATGTAAGACCAAGAAAGGCAGTAAATTGTCACATTTCAGAGCCTGGACAGTCTTGAAAATGACAATTGATAAGATCCACAAAATGATTAATCAACTCACTGGTGCAGCTGTGTGTAATTGTTGAAAAGGTTTGTCTCATTAGCAACTGCTTTTATTCTATAAGACTGACACAAGGCTTTTATTATCTCTATCATTGTTTTAGATCAACTGTGAAACCCCGATGAGATTTACTCTACTTGTGCAGTTTACATAAAATTGGCCAGATACCTCAAAACACAAAAATATAACTTCAAATGTAATGTGCATGACAAACATCTGTTCAACAGAAATCACATTCACAACAGTTGACGGACTGTTTATTGTTTAAATGTAATACACGCAGTACATTGCTGTGTATATTATAGTGAGTCTTGTATCCTTGTGTGCTCCATGTGTGACTGTGTCGTCCTTGCACAATTTTTCTCAGTACAGTATGTGCTGTGAATCTCTGTAAGCTGTTAACATGTCTGCATCAGAGTCCTGGAGACCAATTCAATGTGCTGCTCATCAACAGCATGCCAGTGAAAATCACTCTCATTACTGCAGCTCAAACACAGTCTGTTGCAGTTTCAGTGCAACATGTCGTGTAACGGAGCAAAGTGAAAGCACGACCGACTGTGTCTGAGGGAGGAACAGGAGGGTCGTAAATTTTGAGGGCCCACTCCCCCCTCCTTCTGCTCTCGTCTGCCTCTTTTCTCTCTCGTCTCAGCCTCCCAGAACTGAGGCGGGCTATAAAAACAACAGGGGTCAAGAGCGGGAGGAATCTGCTCCGCATCAGTTTCAGGGAAAGTTGCCAGTCAGCGTCATTACACGCACCATTTTTCCCATGGTAACCACTGAACGCAAAGCTCAGCAGCCTGAACTACTTTAAGCAAGTATAACTACATACTGTACTCTCTGGTGTGGTTGTAAATAAAACTGGAAAACTGCTGTATTTTACTGCATTTTTATGATATTTCTTCCGAGGTGATATTAATTATTTTTCAGTTAACTGATTTGTTGTTCAAAATTTCTCCGAGCGCCAGGTGGTGTCTTCAAATCACTTCTTTTGTCTGATCAACAGTCCATAACCCAGAGATATTTAATTTACAATAAATCACAAAAAAAGCCACAAATCCTCATGTTTGAGAAGCTGAAACCAGCGGGTGTCTAACATTTTTGCCTGATAACAAATACGCTTATTCACTTTTGTTGCTAAGATTTAGACGAAGAGCTCAATACCATTCTGTTAGCTTAGCACATCGTGCAGCACACAACTTGTCACTTTTAAACTCTGTTGTTTTGTGTGGACTTAACAAACACGTGACGTTTAATTTGTGAACATTAGAGTTGCCACTAGGCAGATTTGTTAGCTTTGGACAGAACCACGCTAGCTACTCCCCCGTTTCCAGTCTTTGTACTAAGCTCAGCTAAGCTAAGCTAAGCTAAGCTAAGCTTTAGCTAACCAGCTGCTGGCTCCAGCTTCATATTTACTGTGCTGATATGAGAGTGGAACCAATTTTTTCTCATCTAACAGAGCTGGGCTAGCTGTTTCCAGTCATTAAGCTGAGCTAGGCCAAGCTAAGAAGCTACCTGCAGTATTTCAGATTTAGCATACATACATGAAAGTGGTATCAATCTTCTCATTGAACACCTCAGCAGTATGAGAGATTTTTTCATTTTAAATTGGCTTGGGACAAGAGTCGAATTCCTGTGGTTCCTACACAGATGAAAATAAACTTGAACTTGATGCCAACAGATCCATCACTGTGACGTGTGACCCGAGGTTAGATTAGTTTTGTTTAATTTTTTGTTGAATTGAGTAATCAACCATTCGCTGTTAGCACAAATACTCTTTAACAATTAAAAAGAGTTTAACCTCCCTGACAGTAAAGCACCACATAATCTCAAGAAACTTGAATAAAAACTGCTTCATGACACATTAATAGCAGCCGTAAAGCCATCACATAGTTTTCTTTTTAAGAAAACCCACTATCTCTCCTCGCTCCTGTTCCTTTCCCCACCTCTCACTCGGCCACTTTCCCCTCCTCCCCACTCCATTAATCAACCTCAGTTAGGAAAATATTTCCTGCGTCCCTGCCAGTTCCATATTAGTACAATCCTTTTACTGAAACAAGCCAGCTCATGAGTGCGAGCCCCTGCCATATCCGAACACACAGGCAGGCAGACAAGTGTAGAGGAAAGGCAGATACTGCTGGCAGAGCGTCCGACACAGGAAAGCGGTTTTCAACACCGTGGCCAGTTTCTCAAGCCTGAGTCTCCAGCTAAGGGTACCAGAGGGCCTCTCATGTCCCCACGAAACCCCAGAATCAGGCAGATAAATTGCAAGAAAAACGTCTACAGAAGTATCTTTCCAGCATCTCCTCCAAAATGTTCGACTAAGATGGAGAAAGGAGCAGAGAGGAGGTTGAAGGGGGGAGACTATTTCTTTTTACAGCATAAAAACCTTAACGCCACCCACAGCTCTAGTAATGTAATGAGATGTCTGGATGAGTTGGGGGGGGGGGGGGGGGGGGGGGGGGGGGGGGGGGGGGGGGCCTCTGTGGATCCCAGGGAGGTAAAAGTGTTGTGTCTCTCATGTGAAGTCTATTTCTGCTGCCTTCGTTTCACTCGGGCTCGTGGGGGGACAGAAAGTGCTGGTGGAAAGTGTTTACTGTGCCAGGAAAACAGAGCTGCTAACAGCTACAGCACCTTCCTCTTTCTCAGACTCCCAGATGATTTCCTCATGTGTGAAAGATTACGGGCATCGCATTTATAACCAGACGAGTTCACTGGGAGCACGGTCTGCACCCTGGAGGGACACATGTGGAGCAGGGTATGTGTCAGTGGGAAGTGATAAAGAAGGAAGGAACTTTTCCAATTTACCGTCATAGTCTGAATATAAGACAAAAAAGGTGTGAACATGTTCACAACTTCAGATCTTCTTTTTTCAATGGAGAGAGTACCAGTACAACACGGTCTTCTACAGAAGGTGCTGAATTATGCGCCGTTCGTAGCCTCAGCCCAGGTAACCTGCAGGAGGTTCTGGAGGTTCGTTCGATGTGTTTTGCTGTGACAACTGAAAACAAGTTCATAGCGTCTCTCTACATCTTCACTGCAGAAATGAATCAGGGAGAAAATCTGTCAGTCAGTCAAGAATTACAGCTGTCACAGATGATGAACTCAAAAAAACAGTTTGAAAAATGCGAAACTGTCAGAGAAAATGATTGTGACGCTTCGAGAGGTCTGACAGGCGAGAGTGTGAGTGTGTGACTGACAGACAAGATACACTAACGTGGGTTTAATGTTTCACTTACACAAGAGAAATGGCTTCAACGATGGGGACTGTCTTCGCCTTGGATTAATGGTTTCTCAGAGAAACTTTCCCAACAGGACAAGTGTAAAAAGTATTTCCTATCCTCAAAAAGCCTTTTTCTCAAAAACAGATGTTGGAAAAGTGGGGGTGGGGTCTTACAATCAGGATCATCCTACACTTAGACTTTCCAGACTTGCGGACATTTGAACTGTGTGTCCCCTCTTGTTTAAAACACTAAGTATCATGAAGAACAGGAAATAGCTCGGTCAAAACGGCAACATTTTTTGGAAAAATCGACTTATTCAAATGTGGATTCAATTTAAGGGACAAGTAAATTTGCATAAATCTTAAACATCAAGTGTAAGTTTGGTGATCTCTTCCACACAAAGTTGTGCCGTTGACTAATAACAAGTCGTCTTGACAGCGGTGACCTTTAAAGGCATGGACAGCAGGAGAGTCTAAGCTGTCGTAGTTTATTAGCTGTTCTGAACCGTCAAATTTTGTTTAACACCCAATTGCTTGAATATAAACACCACAAACTTCAGATGCTTTGCAGACGTTTATGAGACAGGAATGAAAGTACAAATACATCTCTTGAATAAACTTACAGTTCCATTAGCAGCCGAGCCAAAGAAGCTAGCTAAACTGTCAGCTAGCGAGTTTGCCAGCTCTGAAAGCTATTATTTCCCAGCTTAAATAACTTTTTACTGGATGAAATGATGTATAATCCAAGAACAAAATGCCAGCTCCAGGAGAAGCTTGAAGAGCTATTGTGATTATAGTGCAAGCATTCCCAGCATGCTGGCATGTTAGCCATAGCTCACCAGCTACAGCAATTCACGAACTAGCTCTGCGAGTAGCCATAGATATCATCAGCATACTATACAAACTTAGAGGTAGTGTAGAAATTGAACACAAACTTTTTATCAAAATAAATGAATTCATGTGCTTCATAATCACCCACTAAACTTGTACAGATCATGTGTTTTCTGATTAAATAAGTTATACGAGTTAAGCATCTGTATTTGCAGATATTCAGCCCACACATCATTTGTATTTGAGTGCTCAATCTGGAGTTTGTCAATGTTGCCAAGACAATAGATTTTCAGTTCACCTGAACAGTTGTTGCAACTTTGACACCTACAACAACTTGGTGGAGCCACAATCAGGAGAGAGAACAACAACAATGGAAAGACGTAGGCATAGAGGAACTTTTTCAGTATTCGGGGTGATGCCTAAATTTGGTCAAAAAGTTGCAAAACATAAACAAAAACTTAAAGAAAAGCTGGAAAAGTCCCGATGTGATGCTCCCCTGTGCATTTCTGACAGTGCAGTCTGTCAGAATTGGTAACAGATATACATTACATCCTAAAATAAAAATGAACTGTCATCCAAAAAAACAGAATTGAGAGGTGAATCAGAATCGACAATGAAGGTCTGGCGGAGTGAACAGAAGATTCAAGTTACTGCTGCCTTCAGTTTGGCGGCAGAGCTGTGGAAATAAGAGCCAACCCTCCTCTTTGAAAGTCACAGTGAAACACAGTGGATGGAGCGGACATGCAAGTCAGGCCAAACTGCTGTCTGGCCGCTCTGCAGGCTGCTGCACTGTGGCTCCATGCATCTGGCAAGCAGAGAGACTCCAACACAGAGTCCATCTCTGCAGTTGAGTGGGAGGCGAGAGAACAGAGGGATGTGATGCAAAGTCTGAAAAACCCGATGGTGGAGCTGTGTATGCCCAGAGGCAGAGATGATGAAGAGACAGACAAGGGAATGTATAGACAGAGAGAGGGAAAACAGGAAGACCAGGGCAGGGAAACTGTATTCCTGTGGTTCTGATTGTTGAGTAGCCTCTCTGTTCTTTCAGGAGCAAGATTTTAACCTCTGAAATAATATATTTGCACTTTTTAGTAGCCAATAATCAACTCATATGCCGGTCCACTCACACCATCATTTTACCAGTATAACAATAAAACTTTAGATTTATTATATTTCAGGGGATTCACTCACAGAGGCAATGTAAGTTCAACTCTGGACAACTTTGATGAACACATTTGCACTCTCGAACAAAAGCAAACTGGAGGCTCTTCACTGGCTCACACAGTATTCGGTTTTATGTAACCATGTTCCGCCAAAGTTTAAAGTGCCCCACAACAGAGGTAATGGATGGAGCCAATGGTAGAAATATATTCTCTTGACTTAACTGTGTAAACTAACTGAATATGAAATAACAGAAATACATTTAAACCATCACATACACAGGGTAACAATAGGGCAAAAAAAAACAGACATTTTCTGCCACTTCAAGCCAAAAACTTGGTTGTTTTTAGACCAAAAACTGCTGCAAGCTGGAACAAGGCTCCTACGAATTGCCTACGGTGGCCCACAGTGGACAGAAGTAGCCTTGTGTATTGACAACAATGGAAAAAATGTTTTTCCACTGAGGGCTTTGCAAATGGGGGATTTTTTTTTTTTTTCTTTTTTTATCGCCTACAGATTTTGTTTATTTTACAAATTAGGTCGTATTTTTATTGTATCGACCTTCACTCCAATCATTATAATAGGATTGTATCCACAAGGTTAACTCCTGTGATCTGTGGCAACATCTCTAAAAATAAGTCTGTTTTCACTTTCAGTATCACTTCCAAATAAAGCGGCTTAGATCATTTGGCTACACAGCCGGCTTGCTAACCTGTCTGATCTTTCGACTGCTCATGTTTCTTGCCTTTTAATGGAAGTACAATATTATCATGACTGATGGAAATGATGGCCAAAACAAAACTATGAAAAAGGACACTGGAGTTATTTCGCTGGTATTTCAGGCTGCTTTGATGCCACCAATTACTGAAAGCAAACACAAAGAGTTCACCTGACATCTACAGAGGCGCCTCAGCATGCCGACATTTAAAGCTCGGGCATGAACAGCACGACGCCGCTGCATTAAAAAAAAAGGGCCACTGCTCCATCCGTCGTGCTCAGAGTGAGTCATGGACAGGAACAATATGACCTTTCTGCCTGTTGAACCTTGTGGAAAAATGAAGGGGAAATATCTGCCTCGCTCTCTCTGTGACAGCCTTCCCTACGCTGTCTGTCCCCCAACAGAGGAAGGACAGGAGTCTGGGGGCCTGCCAAGTAGCAAGGGGAGTGTGCTGAGAGGGTCAAAGGTCACCGTTCATCCCCCTCCGTCTCCTTCCTCTAACGCTCGCTGGAGGATACAGCCTGACTACCCACACATGCTCCTCTTTGACTCCGAAAACACTGGACGAGGCTCGGCCGGGCAGATGTGCGGTGTGTGTGTGTGTGTGTGTGTGTGTGTGTGTGTGTGTGTGTGTGTGTGTGCAACCGTTGTACTTCCTCCCTGCAGCTGGTCCAGTTTGTTGAGCCGACACTTAACCAATTTAATCCCTACTTTCTTTTTCCACCTCTTTTATCACGTTTCCCCTTCTGAGAAAGTTTGAAAATCCTTTAGTTTTCACAGATATGTTTAGATATTGGTGCCAATATGACACCTGAGTCTTGGAACTGATGTCAGAAGAATACCTTAGTTTATATGGCAATGTTTTAACTTTTTAAATGTAATACAAGACGTCAAACTGCTCAGTGCAGCAGTGTTAAATATAGAAAAGTTAAGAAAAGAAAAGTTTCCTGGTTTAAATTACGAGGTATCTGATCAAAGATGAGCCAAAAGATCTGAGCGCCCTATTACAACTGTAATTAACTTTTATTTTCATCATCAATTAATCTGCCTATTTCTTTCTTGATTAATTGATTAGTTATTTGGTTGGTAAAATATCAGTTTTTTAGATACATGGTGCGACTGTCTTGTTTGCTCCAATCAGCAGTCCCAAATATATTCGATTCACAAAGAGAAAGAAACATTCTCACATTAGAGGAGAATATATAAATACATAAACTTTTATTATTGGAAAAACGATTAATTATCAAAACAGCTGCCAATTCATTTTCTGCTGATCAACTAATCGTGTCAGTTCTACGCTCTATCCCAACATTTCACCATCTTTCCTTTGGACACGTGTCATGAGGTTTGATACCCGGCCAAACGTACGTGTGATGTTCAAAGGCTTCATCCTCGATCCTGCTGCGAGATGCTTCATTAATCGCTTCAACAGAGTGTTTTGGCAGCCCCGTCACTCTCAGGCTCATGAATTTTTCTGACCAACAGAACTTTATGTTGGATTCTATTCAAGATCCAAAGGTTTCCCAAAATACCAACTACACCACAGTGCATAAAAAGTAAATGTGCATAAAATTATAACCAAAAGATCCAGAAATTTGATGCAGAGTGGTGCAGTTGTAAAAACTGGCATCTTGGGATTGATGAAGCTAGTTCATGCTCCCATTTCTTAGTTCTTGCCCTCATTCAAACCTTCCTCTCTTTCTCTCTCTCTCACACACACACACACACACACACACACACACACACACACACACACACACACACACACACACACACACACACACACACTTTCCCATAGCAGCCTCCATCCTGTCCCAGCTGAGAGGAGGAAGCATTCTTTCCTCCACCTTTGCAGCCATGATGGAGTGCTACAGTCTCTCAGGTGCAGCATCCATCCAGCCAGGCACTCAAACTCAAACTGCCGACTCAGCACAGTCATCCCATTACACTTATCTATCGCCTCGGCTGCTGCGTCAGCACGCACGTGTGCACGAGGGGGAGTGCACGTAAGCAAATGCAGCCCGGAGTATGAACACAAGGAAAAATGTAAAAAAAAAAAAATGCTAACACAGAAAAACACACACAGTCCATCAGCATGAACTCTGTGGCAAAAAACGCATGCATGCAGACTCCTTTACTGTAGATGCAAGCAAATACACTTCCACACGTGCACTTGCTCACATGCACGCTCACAATGTCCAAAGTTGAAGCGCGTGCTGACGGAGCAGTGAGGCAGCCAAGAAGTGCAGACTGACAAAGAATAGCAGCCATTGTGACCAGTCCACTGATATTTACTCTCTTGTGGCCCAAAGCGGCCCTGATGCATATTCATGTGTGTGTGTGTGTGTGTGTGTGTGTGTGTGTGTGTGTGTGTGTGTGTGCTACAATGAGAAGTCAAAGTGGCTGTAATAGCTCTTTCCTCAACCGAGTTCATTGAACAAAGAGTGGCTCGTCTGTGAAAATGCCGCAGAGCACCTAACACTGGGCGGTTGCTATGACAACCACAACAGCCTGGAGACCCACAAACAAACAGCTTGGCTGCGCCAAGGCTCTTAAAACCCACGTCCACGACTCCCCGAGTGCTCGCTGGGATCCAACACGTCAGCATACACACACACACACACACACACACACACACACACACACACACACACCACGCAGTACAAGTTTACAACCACAAACACATCTGCGACAGTGAGAGTTTGGTGGAACCCAAGGATTTCCAGTTGATTTCCAGATTTTAGGTAAAAAAAAACAAAAAAAAACACTAAACTGTAACTAAATACATTTACTTAAGTTCTTCAATACAGTGTTTTGATTTTCTATTTCATTCTATTTCTACATCCTACAGTATATTTTAGTTACTTTGCACATTAAGATTTCACATATCGTATATCACTTATAATAAAGGATTTAGCTGCTGAAGAAAATATAAAGTACTTAAAATGAGCTTCACCAGCTACAACATTAACATGCTGCTTATAAGTTAATAAATAATAATAATGATCCAACAATATTTAATGATATGACAGTCCGATGAGTTTCTACTTTTGATACTTAAAGCACATTTTGGTGATGATACTTTAGTCCTTTAACTTGAGTAAATGTTTGAATCCAATATTCCTGTTCCTCTACAAACAAAAATATTTTTCTCAATCTCTAAACGGTTTTACGATATACAAGAAATATGCTTCAGCAACGTTATGTCTCCATATTTGGTGAAGACAAACACAAATTTGTCATCGTGTCGTGAGCGCGACACATGTTGATAAGAAGATGCAGCACCTCTGCTGATCTCACATCAGCACACAAATTGGATGCAAATCCATGAGCAGATGCTATTCAAATACAGCACAGGCATCAAAGAGGCCATGATGAGCAACAGGTCATTCAAAAGCCCGGCGTGAACATGTATCTCCCTGCTTCACCGGCTCGAAGCAGGAGTGTCCCACTGAACAAAGGCCAGTCTGTAGAGACTCCTGTTCTCTGTACTGTATGTGTCTGTCAGCTTTATGGTACTGAAACAAACATGGAGGACTGTAAACACAGGAACATACAAATGAGACAACACACTGAAAGTCTGACCTAAATATTAACCCAGTGGAGATTTCTGGCAGATTGCATTAAAGTAAATTCTAAAGAAAGTACATTCATTCAAAAGTAGTTTTTCTCCGTGCCATACTGTAAAAAGTATCAATGAATATCAATAGAACTTTATTTAAAAATGCACAGTGCACTGCAAAAAGGAGAAAGTATTTTCATTGCACTCAACAGGAATAAACTTGTTATCACAACGACTCAGCACGGTCAAAAGTCCTGAGTCACGCCTGAGCTGTCGGCTCTCTCTGACAACAGTCAGACGCCAATCTAAACAGTGTGATGGGAAGTACAGCGGCCCACTTCACCCGAGTCATAACACAGTACTCATGAGTCAGCTCCGGCTCGTTTTGCCTGCAGTGGTCGTGTGATGGGAAGCGTGCGGCTCGGTCCTGGTGCCGCTTTGTGCCAGAGCAGCGTTTTTCACTGCTGACCGTCACCTGACTCAGAGAAATGCTGAGCAGGGAGGAGCCACACTGCACTCGAACAAAGGACGCTTTCAACACGTCTACACACCAGCTGTACTGTATGTGTCCTGTTAAGGCCACTGTACTTATGAGCTGCATTTCTATCCACCAAACTGGCTGTGGTCAGAGATGCAACGCTTTCTGTCAAGCAAACACTCTTTCCTTATGACGTTTGAAGAATTTGTAAAAGTGCTTTTATTTCGACAAACTCTTTCCATAGCAGTTTGCATATTACAAAAATGTTAAATTGTTCAGTGTCTCGAGGGACAGCTACAACCGGCAAGACGTAGCTTGTAGCTTGTGCTAGCTAATATATGGTGGTCAGTAAACATGCTAGCAGATTAGCTCGCTAGTAGTGGTGCTAGCTTTGGATTTAGTAAGCGGCTAGTTAGTGAACAAGTAGTATGTTCATTTTTTATAAGTAGGAAAAACATGTAGGCCTACTTATATAAGGAGTATTTGTTAAAACGGCACCACAAAGTCTATTTAGTAGCTGTTCTGGAGCTTTCAAATGACCTTCATCAACGGATGCGGCTTTTAAGCTAACACAGACAAGAAGTCCTTAAAGAGTTCAGGAGAAAAGAAAAGGAAATTTGAATATCTACAATTCAACTGTGTGTGTGTGTGTGTGTGTGTGTGTGTGTGTGTGTGTGGGCCGGGCAGAGTGACTTGGTTGTGGGGAGGAGGGTGGGGCTAGCAGGACTAGAGCCTTTTGTTGTTTTTTGGCCTCGGTGCTGTTTATATGTGGGATGCTTTCGAGAACCAAACACACAAAGTGAAGCTTCCTGATCATCAGTTCCACATGTGAGCCAAACAGAGAAGTGGCAGCATTTTCAGTTCAGCAAATAAACCTGAAATGAAAGCCACTCTCAGCTAAAAAAAAAAAAAAAAGTCCAGGTAATACATAATCTGGAACCTTGATCAAGAGTTTGGCGATCCGTTCGGTTCAGCTCTGGAGGACACTTGACTTCCTCTGACCTCGACATGAAGCGGTCCTGACGCGGAGCGGTGTATTTATGTCGCACAGTGAAATCATGAGCAACACTCACTCTGCAGACTTGCTGAGTAGCCGAGCTGCATCTTTATGCGGCTTTACACTCATATTGTGTTGGTTGGAAATTCCTGCCTCCTGCTACAAATGTAAAGGAACAGCACTGATGATCCCCAGAATACACATGAGCTCGTAACTGACGCTGCACTGGAATATGCACGCTTACAGTCACATCACTGCGGTTGTACCAGAAACCCGTAGCTATGTTAACGTGCACCGAGTTATGCTCTTAATCTGGTTTATTATCAACCATAGCTCAGTCAGAATAAGTCAGTTAAGCTTCCACTCCATTTATGAGAAAGAGGAAGAAAAGAGAAGAGACGCATGATGAATCTAAGATTAAAAAAAAATAAATAATAAATGTTCAATATGTGCACAGCATCATTTCACGTATTTTTACATTTAGGACCATAACTTCTTTCCCTTGTGTTCAAAGGCACCGGTTTGGTTTCAGATGAGGGGCACATAGTTAAAACAGTTCAATTAAATTAATGCAGTTATCTTCATTCATATAATTGATTCATATCAACCTAACAGATAAAATGTTATGAAATTTGTTATTATTCTTTTCATAAAAATGGTGGTTTATAAAAATACAAATGCTATTTGAATTGCTGCATTATTAAGGCACTAACCCTTTAGCCACATTTAGCTTCCTAGATATACTGCAGACCTGATACTTTATGATAAATAACGTTATATTTCCAGTCCGTTATTTTCGACTTTTAAATTCAAACCTCTTTTCAGAGACTATATTAACTGTCTGAGAAAGAAATTTTTTTTCTTTTATTCTGAACAGCATGAAGAGAGGAGGTTGATGTACTTTTTTCAGCCACGAGCAGCACCTGCTTTCGTCGTCTCATTTTGCATGTGTGCACCCAACAACCTCAGAATGATAAGCAGCCTGAGAGGCAAAACACGGGGGTTAAAATGTCCACAAAGCACTCACTGCCACTGGAAAGGATTAATTGCTGTGAGTGCTCAGTAAAAACTGAATTTCGCTCAGATGGGTGAATCAACATTTTTATTAGCTGCTCGCGTCTCTGTATCTGGATTTTGGCCCTAGCTTGCATCAGAATTAATGTATGAGTGTAGTTGCTGGAAGGATCCACAGGTTAATAGAAATATTTTGTTATTATATATGTAGTTTGGCAAACTAAATTGATCAAGTGTCAGGGTGTTAAACATACGTGTAAACAGCTTTATCAAAATAAAACCAGACCCAGAAGATGGACAAGGGTTTGAGAGGGGAACTATTTTCTGCTGGGCAAAAAAAATCTTGTGGGTATCTGTGTTTCTCTTCTGGCTAACCCGAGCGGGATCAGTGGAAGGTCATAGAGGTTGTAATTACACCAGACGGGAAAATAAGAAATGGTCCATGGCAAAGTCAGAGAGAAATGAAAAAGAAGAAAAGGACCATGCGCGCGCACACACACACACACACATCTGTCCCCTGCAGAGCTCTTCACAACCTTTGAACTTCAGTATTTCCTGTGTGACCAACGGCTCGAAATGAACTGCACAATCAGCTGTGACTGGCAGAGCTGCCGTTTCATCCTCCCTCCCTATCTGCATCTGTCCACCAGCCGCAGCACCTGCCAGCACTTCACACGGCTCAAACCTCTCTGCTGCCCCGCCGCTCTGCCAAGGGCTCTCCACTACACGCCAACAAGGTGCAGGCGGGCGCTCCTCTTGTGCCGAGTTACCAGGGGTGGGGCTCTCGAGGGGCGAGTGTGTGATACAGCTTGTAATGAGATCTGCTGTGAGCACTTCAAAGTGGCTGCCTGTTTGCTGTCACAAAAGAAGTAACGTCGGAAGTGTGCGGACTAATCCTGCTGTGGCAGAAAAGTAGTGCAGCGGGAAGAAGCGATGGTCAGTGTTGCTTTCTCGCTGCTGCAGAATGTAATTGTGCAGACTGTATCACCAACAGCACAGAGTCATTAGTGCGTAATGCAACTTGCCTGCAGAGAGTCAACTCTAACTGACCATGAGCGCCGGTGCACCAGACGATCAATAGAAGCCACTGATTGAAATTCAGACGTTCGATACTTGTCCCACTTTAGAAAAGTGGAGGAGTGCAGCTGAACAAATAGCCTCTGGCCTCCATTTTCATCCAAACAGACTCTTCCCAAGGACTTACTAACACAGATTGATGGATTGATTTATTTCCAACATTATCATTAAACCCAGTTCACAGAAACATTTGCTCTAGCTCCTTTCCAAACAGTGTGGGTTTAACCGTTGCACTCCTCTGACAGGCCACCAAGGAAGCCTGATCCACCGCATTGAATTTAACTCCTTCTGAACTCGACTTAATTGCCTGCAGTGAAAATAAAACCCTCAGAAACATCCTGTCTTCATTGTTCAAATTCTGCAATTGCCTATTTATTACACACAGAGCAAATAAGAGTGATGCACCACCCTGTGCGCGGAGGAAGACGGGCTTCCTGATACGACTGGAGGGAGATTTCAACACGCTGAGGATAAAGCTAAAACACAGGAAAGAAAAAAAAACTTTTAATTTAAAAAACATCGCCACCCACTCAGTCACGTCATGCAGAAGAGGGGTAGAAAGAAAGAGCAAAAGGCGGCAGGAAAGAAGAAAAACAGTAAAAGACGACAGACAAGAACATCAAACTTTTACTATGGGGAGTTTTTTTAGCTACAACTGACTGAAAAAGCCCCGGTAACAGCACTTTAATGCAGACAGATCTCCAGTTTCACACCCTGTCCCTCATTTACATAACATAATAGCGTTTTAAACCCCACTCAGCCCGTGTCATTATAGCTCTTACAGTCCTACACTCCTCACTGTCAGCTACATGAGCCCATCTGGGGAAATATCTTCTGCCACATGGGAAGTGATGCGTTGATAAGTTTCCGGCCGAAGCAGCAGCAGCGGCAGCAGCAGCAGCTGATTTTGGATAAACAGAAGAAGAACAAGAGCTGGGTAGGTAGTGAGAGCAATGAAGGCTGCAATGGCTGAACAAGCAAAGGAAGAGTCAAACTTTATCAAGTCAGAATACATATAAAGACAAGAACCATCACTTAAAGGTACCACTTCAAAAAAAAATCATCCCTCAATGCAACATAATGATTTACGGTCTGTGTTGGGCAGTTATACATTACTTGATGTTACACTGCTACAATTAGGCTCCCTGTTGTGGATTAAATATCATATTATATAAATTCAGTAATATTACAATGTCTAATCCCAGCAACACTCTGTTACTTGTAAATAAAATGTTATTAAAAAAGCTTAAGTTCGTTAGTTAATTTAGCGCTTGTAGGTGGATTGAGTTTCCTTCGAACAGGCTAGATGTTTCCCTCTGTTTCCAGTCTTTGTGCTAAGCTAAGCTAACTGGCTTTGGGCTGTAGCCTTACATTTAATGGACAAATGTGAGAGCTGTATCATCTAACTCACACAGTCAAAGACAAACTGTGCTCCTAATACAGAAGCTGTGATGTGTGGGTGTGGAGGCTTTAGAGCGTTTTAATGATAACTTTGGTGGAGCTACAAAAGTTATTTAAATAATAAATGTTTTTACTTTTTTACTTTTAATTGATTACACGTTTGAAGTAACTAACCCGACACCGTTAATGACAGAGCAGGTATGTTGCAGAGGGGAAACACCCTTCAAACAGCTGAAGAGTCATTTGATAGCTCGTGCGCCATCCTGGCTGGAGAGGATAAATTATTGACTCCAGGTTGACAATGTGACAAAGGATGGCCTCCTGAACACGCTCTCTTTGTGCAGAGACCTTAAAGCTCCTCTGTCTGAGCCTCTTCTTCCCCTCACTACCCCCCCCCCCACCCTGCCCCACCCCCCACCCTTCCTTTCTCCCCCCTCAGAGCTCCACCCACACAGCTACTGAATGGAAAGGTGTGCCTGCTGCCTGCTTTTACCTCGGTGTCTGTTTACTCAAAGCTGCTTTCACTTAAATGAGACACACTGCAGCTGCTCCGTTGAGGAGGCTTACAGCTAATGCACTCACGTGTTCATGCACTCTCCGGAGTACAGTACGAACCCCCCTCAGCTTCAAAGAGAGGCTTCGCAATGAGCACATGCACTTGAGAATGCATGAGGTTTGATTAATAGCATTAGCTGAGGAAAGACCCGACTACATCCTCCCCATGTGGTGCGGGAAAATTCCTTGGAAACATGCGGATAGATCGCCCGTAAACCCCCTCTGGGTCGTATGCTATTGAATGCATGTGACTATATGTGCGTAGTGGTTCCAGACGTGGTTGAGCGTTGGGCAGGTTTTTTTTTTTTTTTTTGCTCTGCACTCTTTGCTCTACAGGAAATGCACCTTGACCTCAAATCCCATGGTGGATGAGGAGAAAGACTCCCTGTCTGGGGTCTTAAATGTGCCACAACGCTGCAGATACAAACCCCAAACTCAGGTCTGTGCAGGATGAAGTGGCAATTATACAACTCAAATGAAGCAAAGCAGTCAAACACATCCAAACCCCCAAAACTTGGTCGTTAAAATTCATTGCACAATTGGCCTCGAAACTGTTTTAATGACCTATAACCATGAGCTTGGATTTCGGTATAGGTTTCTAAATTTGGAGCATGAGCCTGAGAAAATAAGCCATGCAAGAATTTGCATCAGGGCCCTGGCATTTGGGAGCTGTTCAGATAAGAGCCTGGTAATTGCTCACATTTGACTTTTCAAACAGTGAATTCTAAAAAACCCCGATGCAGAATGCAGCTTGATGAGGAAGAATTAGCTTTCACCTTCCTGAAACAAATAAGGGAGAAAGTGTTCGGGGAGGAGAGCTGAAACAACAGCATGAAAATGTTTTCCAGACCAAGAAAGGATGGGGAGTTCAAGCTTCTCTCCTCAGTCAGTTGGGAAACGCTTTCTCAATCACTGGCACGGCAACAGGTATGACACCAAAAGCAAAAAGAAAAAAAGAAAAAAGAAAACCACAAAGGAAATGCAGTACACCAATAAAAAAACAAACATGATTATTCAGTTGCTGAAGCTGGGATAAAAAACTTCTGGTATGTGAGGAAAACCTGTTTCCAAGTGACTAATCCAATAAATGTTTAGTAGTTTATACTTTTTTGATCAGTTTCATATAATCCAGATTGTTTAAAGGATATTTTATTTTCTAACAAGACCAAAAGTCCCGCGTCCGTGCAGCCAGCTCAGTGAGGCTGTATAGACACAGCTGTGCTTTGAATGCTAATATGCTGACACATGCTGAACCAAAGTTCTTGGCAATCCATATCCAATAGTTGTTGAGATATTTCAAAAATGCGAACCTCATTGTGGTGCCAAAGGAAAAGTCAGGGGATCACCAAAATCATTAGGGTTCATCGTCTGGGGACCATGAATGAAAGTAGTTGCAGCAAAAATGTTGGACTGACATAAAGACCATCCTCACCATCCATACAGCCATGCCTCTAACAGAGCTGAGGATCTTGTTAGCACAGTGAAAAGACCCCAGTGTTTCCACTTGTGTGTGCAGTAAAACAACTCTCTGAAGGATCAATGTTTGTCAGCTGTCGCATTGACTTTTTCTTGGGTAAACACAGCCACCAGTTCTCCAACAACAGCCACAGGACACACAAGACCGGAGAACAATACCCCTCCCTGAGACGCAGAGTCGGGTTATGTAAGAGTCATTAGACACAGGTCAGTATCTTCTGACACGCCATAGATCAGCCGACGGCTTCAGGCTATAAAGAGTAGATGGTTTCCTCCTGACTTGGAAGCTTCTCATTAGCGGCAGATAACAAGATGTTTCGGTTAATTATGAGGCGAACTCGATCAAACTCTGACCGTGTTCACGCAGGATCGACTTACAGGCAGGGAGGAGAAGACGGAGGGAGGTGGAGGTGGGTAGAAAGGTGAGTTTGTTGGTGGCAGCTCGCAGGTTTGAATCCCAAAGAAAAAAGAGACACTCTCCTGAACTTAACTCCCTCTGTCGTACACTAGTGTTTAAAAGTTTGGAACCACCCAGAAACGTTCATTGATCATTTTATCCACCGAGGTGGAACTAAATTGATTTAAATGTATAGCCAGACAAGCCAAACGATTCACATAAGACGGCCGAGATCCATTTTCAAGAGCCGTTAGTTTAATGTCCTGGTTCCCTTCATACTCTTATGCCTAAATGTTCAGATCTGATCAATTTAAATGTTTCCGTGGTGAATAAAAGTACCATTTTCTTTAACATGAATATTTCTGGGTGATTTCAAACTTTTGAAAGCTAGTGGAAGTCCATGCAGATTTAAAAGAAAATAATCTTCAGTGGACAATTAAAAAAGAAAAAGAAAAAGTGGGTGTTCACCTTTAATCGTACCCACCAGGCTGAGCTGGGAGCACACACATAAAACTTCCTGTGATGGGACGGGTGGATGCTCCTGGGCCCTCAGAGCCGGGGTGTCGACGTGCGACCCCATCAATCAGGACAAACGAGACAGACCCCTGACAGCGTGACCGGGGTGGATGATGAGTTCGCTGGGGAGCCCCTGTTGGGATTTATAGTCCAGCTGCGTTAGCCTCGACAGTGAGCGGACGCAGGATTATCAGACCTCTATTAAGATATCTTTCAAATTCCTGACTTTGAACTATTTCACAGACGACAGCAGCAGCAGCAGCCGCGCTGACAGATGACTAACTGACTGAGAAATGGACAGTGAACCGTCTCCCGTCAAAAGAACCAGACAGAAAGTTGCTCATTTCCCAGAAGCATCCGTGATTCAGACAGAGGTGCCATCTGAGACACGAGGCTGCTTCACTCTTTCACCTCTCCTTAAAGGAACAGTTGGCTTTTCTTATTTTAAAAAAGAAATAAAAAGAAGCTTATTTGCCTTTTTGCCGAGAGTTACATGAGACGTTCGATACAACACTCATATCTGTTAGTTAGCTTAGCTTAGCATAAAGACTGAAAACAGGGGGGGGGAACCTAGCCTGGCTCTGTCCAAAGGTAACAAAATCTGAAACTCTAAAGATGACTAACCAACATGTTAGATCTTGTCTGTTTAACCTGAACAAAACAGTGAGTTGCACTTTGATGGGGAGTTACGTGCCTCAATATTTCTTGGCTGGAGCAGCGACTTCCTTTAAAGGTGCTGGTGGGTGGTCGGCTGTATCCCCGTTTTCAGTCTTTATGCTAAGCTAGGCTAACTGTGTCCAGCTTCATGCATAACATCCAGGTATGAGAGAGGTATTGAACTGATCATATAACTCAAACTCAAAAAATGTTAAAAGGGGAGAAAGTGAAGCAGCCCCAATATAAGAACCTGTGGGACTACTGCCTTTATGCAGGGACGTATTGAAAGGAAGAATGTGGATTTGGAGGAAGTGTTGCAATAAAACAATCGTCTGTGGGTCCAAGAGCAGTTTTATCGGAGGAATTAGGGGTTTACCACCTTGCTCAGGGGCACCTTAAAGTCCCTGACAACCTACTTTCTCAAGCCGCCTCCTACAGTGAGCCATTCACAAATTCCTCTGTCTAACTTAGAAAGAGTTTTGATTACTTCCTGTGAGGAATGTTGTGTATTTTCAGTTTTTGTTTTCTGATGATGCCTGGCCTCTGTCAGTCAGATGTCACAACACCACACGCGCACTATGCTGATGAAGAAGATTAATTTTAGACTGTTGAATTAATATTAGACAGTAAGCGAGGATGTCTGAAACACCGAGTGTAGAGCTGCAGCGATTTGTCGATTAATCAATTAGTTGACTGACAGAAAGCAGAGAGGGAATTAATCAAATTCTCAAATCATGACTTTATGCAAAAGAGTCAAATATTTAAAATATGTGTTTCTAGCTTCTCGGATATGAGGATCTTGGACTGAAAAAAAAGACACCTGAGGGCGTCACCTTGGTCTGTGAGAAATTATGACGGGTATTTTGAATATTTTCTGGTATTTCATAGACAAAGCAACTAATCAATTAATTGAACAAACAATGTTATAGAGAAACATGTACGATCGAAACGTTTCCAGGGGCTTTAAACGCAACATTTGAGTGTATTAATGCTGCAGCAAACCTTTTCTCTACTTCCCCAGGCGATGATGACCAGCTGATAACACCAGCTCTCTTATAAGGTTATTTACAAAATGACATTTCACTTTCCTAAAATACCATGTAGGCTCTATGCACTCGCAAGAATATAAATGCATGTGAGTTAAATCATATAATCAAGAGCAGCTCTGGGTGACATTAGTTAACAGAGTCAGGCTGTAGGATGGAAAACATCACATGACACAGCCAGACAGTTTATTGAATATGGAAAAAAAAAAAAGAAGAAAAAAGGGACACGCTCGTCTGCGCGCTCATGTTTTATGTAGTGAAAAGAAGCAACATTTCAGCACATAATGCCTCCATCGGGGTCGAGAGCAGAGCCGCCGCCACACAGAGAAAGAGAGGAATTCATTCTTTTGACATTCCATGCTTTGTCATCGGCGGTCTGTGACGCTCTTCTTCTTTTGTTAATATAGTGCTTGTGCAAGGTGCATCATGGGAGCATAGGAATCTGATGACAGGAAGCATTCTGTGAGGTGGTCAGAGCTGACATTACACATCCTATTATGCAATCTAGTAAACAGCTGCAGCCCTGGAACAAAACACGCAACTCTTTTTGATTTTCCTTCCTTGGGCTGAAACGTCACAGTCATTTCACACGTTGACTCAGTTTCCTGACGACTCAAACCTGTCACGAACTGTAATTTAATTATTCCTGGGAACAGGAAACAAAAGCAGGCTTGTTCTTCTTTCTGAGAATCAGACTTAGTGCAGTTGCCGTAAGCTCTATTTTCTCCAGGAGCAATAAAATGTCAGTCTGTGTAGATGTGGGTCAGGATGCTCGGTGTGAATGCCAGCGACGGCCCCGCCCAGGCAGTGCTGATTAGTCAAAGCGGGGAGTGTAAAGTGGTGACAAGTCTGATGACTGATTCGCTTAGTGGGCACTTCCTGTATATCTGTCACACGAAAAGACAAGTTCCCGCACAGCCTGCTGGCCTGTGGGCCGGACTAATTAAGTCATGTAGAAATGTATTGACCAACGGCTGCTACTGCCCGTCAGTCTGAACACCCAGACCTTGATTACACTCCAAACAAAAATCCATAAACTCAGTCAGTGGGTTACATGAAGAGACACGCCAGATATTTCATTTCTTTTCAGACAAATGAGCTGGCATGGTCCATGTCTGTCAGAGCTGATCAACTTGAGCTTTGAAGTCAAGAAACGAGACAAAAGTTTTTTTGGCAAAAGTGAACAAATCGTAAAAATCAGTCGATCTTATCTGTGACCTGACTTGTACAGTCGGAGCAGGGGAATGTGGGTGTGGGTTGGGAGTGTTTGGGAATAGTGAAGTTGGGGTGTGGGAGATGGGAGGATGTAGGAGGCGGGAGGTTTACAGGCAGGGCCTGATCGAAGGTACTGCAGTTTTTATCCTTATAAGGACAAACCTGGACAAATTAGCTACGGCAGCTAACACCTGAACTCCACCTTCCAGCTATGAAGAGAAAATAGGGGAAAAAAAACTGTTAGAGACGGATGAGGTGTGCGTGTTTGTTTCTTTTATAGAGGTGTGATGTCATGAAAATAGATAAACAAACTCCTATGTTGCATGAAAATATGTGGGAGCTGCAGCTTTAAGTAACCTCTGGCACAGCGCGGCCGAGACACCTGGGTCTGCAAAGACATTAAGATTCCAAGATAAGAGGATACCAGCTCCTTTATACCTGGGGGTCAGGTTAAGACTTGCATCGGACTCAAAATATTTTAAGCACTCTCTGACATGCTGGGTTTGTGTGCGTCAAAGCCAATTGCAAAATAGAAAAAGTCTTCACCTGCGCAACATGAGCTTCTCTTTTCTTTTTCTTTTTTTTTTACTGTTAAACTCTAGTTTAGACATTTAAAGAACAAACGACGCTCAGTTCTGTTGTCTCTTGGACCAAACACGGTCACTTTGGTGTTAAAATATCTGCTGCCCAGTCACTTCTTGACAAATGAATAACTACAGAGCCATTATAACTCTCCTTATATGCCTCTGATTGCTGACTACTACATGCAGTCAGCACTGTAACGGCAAACATACACAAATGACATCTGTTGTTGTTTCGTCCTTGTTTTTCTTTATGTTTTTCAGCTGCTTGTTTCAATCTAAAAGGCGAAAGAAGCTCCTCCAGGACGCTGCTTGATGCATTCAAACACTACACAAGATCAGAATCATACATATGTTAATAATAATGATGTTTTTTCTTGATGGGGAACGACTCAGCAAACATGAAAGGCTTCCAGATTATCTGTTCATCAGCAGCAAAGCTGTTTGCTGAGGCCTGGAAGGAATTTGGGTGGCGTGTGTGTGTTTTCTTTATGTGTGTGTGCGTGCATGTGTGTGTGTGTGTGACAGTTAACGCTCCCTGAGGATGAGGGCAGAGGTGCATGCCTGCTAGGGGGAGGGGGGCTGCTGTCATCCCGTCTCTCAGCCTGTAATTGTCCATGCGTCTAGTCAGATCTGAGCATAAGCACTTATCGCTGCTCTCCGACGAGAGGAACAGATGAATAAAACATCCCTGCTCTCGGCGGGATGGAGAGATCAATGAGGGTCATGCAGATGCAGAAATGTGTGGGTCATCAGGGGAAACTATTTCATTCTCATTAAGGTCTGTTACACAGACTGGAGAGGACTGTCAGGTGTTAATGTTTCTTTTAGGTCTGTGTAAACTTCATCTTTCCTGGATGAACACCCTTAAGACTGAGGAGGCTTTAAAGAAGCAGCAGCAGTAGATAATGTCCTCCTCTGGTGGACACACCTGACCTCAGCCTTTCCTGCATACCTTCCCTTTATTTCCCTTAATTTGCTTTCGACCGGTAGCAGCCTGCCGATGACATAATCCAGGAAACTAGAAGCCCAGAGCTTCGCTGTGCAAGAGAGAAACTTGGGGAAAAAGTTTTCCAACAGCAGCGAGAGGGGCCGATTATTACCATTTTTGGGCACGCTCGCTCCCATGCAAGCCCAGCCCAAACCACAGCGCTTACTCAGATTCCACTGCGCTTTTTCTTCCCCCTTCTTTTTTTTTTTCTTTTTTTTTAAGCAGAGGAAAAGTATGGGGAGCAGGAAAGAAAAGAAAAAAAGTAACACCCCTTCTCGAAACAGACCATTCATACTGTGTCTGGAAAAAGCGAGGCAGCTGTGAGACGCGTGTAGGAGATCTGGGCTTGTTAAGACAATATATGGACGTCTCACAGCTCTTTATAATGAAGGTGACACGAGTGCACGCCGGGTAATGAGGCTCATATTCACCCAAGTGGAAAAAAAAAGTAAAGCAGTAATGTACTTAGAAATTAAACCAACTTTCAAACTGTGATCACAGAAATTAGAAAACAAGCACGAATCTATATATTTGCCCCCAAACGGTGCAGTGTGGGGCAGTGGAAAGCGCGCGGAAATTAAATTAAAAAAAAAAAAAAAAGGGGGACGCAAAGTGAGTTATAGTAGGTTTAACCCGCTCCTCCTCCTCCTGCTCCTCCTCACACACACACACACACACACACACACATACACACTCCATCCCCCGGTTGTTAAGCACGGCCTAATCCACGTCGCATCATAAACCAGATGACAGGAGGGGTCAGTCCCACACCATATGCAGCCAAGCGCATGGCTGACATCTGTTGCGCTGGAAAAGGTCCTGTCCAGTTTTTAATTGTTTTTCAACCCCCTTTACTTTACTTAACTTTACTTTACTTTACACCCCCCCCCCCCTCCTCCTCTTCCTCTCCCCCCTTCCTCCTCCTCTCCTCTCTTCTTCTACTCTTTCCCTCCTGCTGCAGAGATAATGGGTGGGCCTCCTGCATGTAATTGCTGCTACAGGATATTTCATAACGCTACGCAGGATATGTGCAAGCTTGTGTGTGTATGTGTGTGTGTGTGAGAGAGAGTGGGAGAGAGAAAGAGAGAGGGAGATCTAAAGGCGAGAAAAGTTTGGGATGTGAACCGTGCTCCTCTAAAGAAAAAAAGTAGCCGAGAGCCGCACAGGTGATCGGCCCGTGCCACAGACGCTCTGAGCCGGATCATGACACAGCTGCCGGTCGGTGTTTGCTGCTGTTGCCGCTTCTTCCCTTGAGCTCTGTTCAATATGCTGTCAAAGTCTTCTACACACACCCTCATTAACGTGAGAGTGATAATACTGATAATGACAATAACCAGCTTCATTGTTATTATCATCACAACCAACAAAACCCTCACTTCCGCACCTTTACACCGGAGGTAGAAGGAAGTCAGTCGCTCACCTTTCTCTGCTGCTTCTCCCATGCAGGATCCAGGAGGAGATCCCGATCCCAGTCATCTTCTTGGGGCATATAATCTTCTTCTCCATCATACTGATCCATATTATACACGTATTTATAAAGCTTTATATATATATATCTATATATATATATAGAGACGCTCTCTGCTTCTCTCGTGTGTCCCCCGGTCCTCGGCGAGGTGATGTTTTTACAGCAGTATATCAGCTCAGTCTACTCTCCTCCACGCATTCAAGACGGTGTGTGGATGAAATTAACGGTCCACCCCCGGCTTCCCTCTCTCTCTTTCTCTCTCTTCTCTCTCTCTCTTTTCTCTCTCTCTCTCTCTCTCCCTCCAACTCTGCCGCTTTTCTTCCTCTATCTGCTCTGTTTTTTCGCCCAGCAGGAGAACTCCGCGGCAGTCAGGCAGTAGGCAGGTCCAGTGTCGAGGAGCGACGGACGCAAAAACTTTGCTTCAGACAAATTGAATCGATAACCGACCGCGGCTTCTGATTGGACGCCTCGGGGCTACAGGCCCCGCCCCCCCGAAGCGGATTGGCCGCTGTGACTGTCATTACTGAGGCTTTATATCCAAGGTTGACTGCGTAGGTTGATCCAAACATCTGACTGTTTGACTGTGAGGATACTTAAGACCAGTGGTAGGCAAACAGCGGCCCGCGGGCCAGACCTGGCCCCCCAGAGAAGATGTTGGGTCTAAAGTTAAAGTTTCCCTCTTATAGTTTGCACTAAGACTCGAGGTGATATAATGTTAAATGCAAAACATGACCTTGTAACTTCTGATTATGATTTATTATTTGCTTCTCCAACACAAATACACTTTAATGTAACTATAAACGAAACAGTTACTTTTCAATTACTTCTCAAGTCTTGTAAGCGCAACACAAAGCATACATTTCTCTTTGTGAGTCATTTTTCAGAATTTACTTTCATTTATTTGTTTGTTCCGCTCAATTCAGTTCAATTTGCTCGCACACATTTTCTATCACTGACAAGGAGCAGGGAGAGGAAACAATAGAAATCAGCAGCCTGTCACATGTAGTTGCTTATAAGTGACATGAGAAAAAAAGATCAAAATGCCAAATATAATAAATGACAAATCGGCAAAAAATAAAATGAAATAAAAGATTTTTTTTTTTTTTGTCAACTTCATATAGTCTAATCATTTTCTCTCTATACATTTTTCTAACTGAAAGCTATTTGAAAACAAGCCTTTAACTCACTCAGTCCGAGTCCACACACTGAAATACACATCTGCGTTAAAGTGGTCCACGCATACTGATGCTTAAAATTACATTTCCTGCTGTGGTCCTCTTTCTCAGAGCTAAAAACAAAACAAAACAAACTTTAGCACATTTTCTGCCTTTTTTTTCCTGTTGCTCTCTACATAACTAATACTGGCTGCGACGCTACGTCTCATTAGTCCTGACTGCATAAACAGGCTGTTGGTATGTTGCTTTGAACCCACTCTGTGTATAATTCTCGCTGCTCTTTTCTGTAATATAAACGATGCAGAGTGAGTATTAACATGAGCTGCTGTAACTCTGTCAAGAGAAAGATGATATCTGCCCTTTGATACAATATAAAAAACAGTTTTATAAAAGATGTATGACTGCGTCTCCACCTCGCCTATAAAACTACGTCCACCCCCCGCTGAACAAGACTGGAGAAAAGCCAGCCCACAGATTAGCCTAATAGCTGACCCCTTGCTTTAGACTGTAATCAGGATAAAACTAGTGTAACACATTCCTTTATATGATGCAACTCAAGTTCTAAAACCTGGAGACGTATTTAGATCCTTTACAAGAGTAAAAAATATCAGTAAATGTGCTCTGTTATAAGTGAAGGTCCAGCTTTCAAAATGTAGTAAAAGCAGTGGTGTAATGTAACTAAGTTCATTTAATCAGGTGCTGTACTTACAATACAAAGTGTTATGGTTTACTTCTATTCTTACAACTCAGGGGGAAATATTGCACTTCTTTCTCCACTACATTTGTTCACAGCTGTAGTTACTCCAACAGTATATGAAGCAGTTGAAATAAATTTCACCATGTCCCACTAAAACATTAAAGTACTGCATCAGAAAGTCTTGCATTTAAAAGTATTATTAGGAAATGTATTATCAGTATCATCTGCCAAATATACTTACTAGTATAAACAGTAAATGTGCTCATTATTTAGTATGTCCAATTTCAGAATGCTATAATATTACATAGGCTACTATACTACTTGAATATCATTATTGTTGCACAACATGTAAGCAGGTTTTTGATGTTGTAAATGATCTGTGGACGTCTTGTTGTAGTGCTCGTTCCCATCTGTTTTGAGGGTGAGACAGAGGAGAACAAATTCATTTATTTATTGTACTGTACATGCCACATTATACTTCTACTCTACCTACGTCTCTGAGGGGAAATATGGTACTTTTCACTTGACGGCTAGTTGCTATAGTTACTTTACAGATCAATATTTTACACACAAAACATATGAAGAGATTGTAAAATATGATGTTCCTATGTATAATATCTACAAGCAGAACTGAACCTAACTATTTCGACAACTGCTTTTTATTTTGATTTATTAATTAATTAATCATTTTAATCTATTATAGCTCCACCTCAATTAACCACAACAATAAAATGCTGCTTACCAATAATGCATGAGCAGTAATAATCTAATGATATAATATATAATAGTAAAACAGTCACAGGGGCCACTTCTCTAAATTGAGTACTTTAAGTACATTCTTACTTGAGTAACATTTTTGCTTTACTACTTTTACTTGTGATGGAGTACTTTTATAAGTACTATAAGTCAAGGATCTCCTCCACCCAACACTACAGTTTGTTACCACCCTGTACTTGAGCGACAGGCTTCCAGTCATTCAGAAAGAGAAGTGAGTCACAACGCAGCTCCTGTAAACACGTGAAGCTATGCCCAGGTCTGTCTGCCTTGTAAGGTAAACCCACTCTCTCCATTTTCTCTCCCTCTCTCCCTCCCTCTCCCTCCCTCTCCCTCCCTCCCTCCCTCTCTCTCTCTGTCAGACACACACGTATTCACATTCTCACACAAACACACGGAGCAGGAAAGATGCCGACACGGGATAGCCCCGACAGTCAGGAGAAAGTGGAGTGCTCTTCCATATATGGACAAACTTCCAACGGTGGATGGTTGGGAAAGTGATGTCACAGAGAGGGAGCAGACTGCCAGCTCACCGCCCGGTCCCTGGTTGGAGGAAGCCGGCTGTGACTGCTGTGCAGAGGTGCAGCAAACACACAGCAACGGCAGCTCTGTGGTGATGAAAGTCAGTGGTTCTACTTTCTGATAAGGCACCATTTGTAAAGGGTTTATATAAATGGCTCATTCACTTGCTAATAAATCATTTACTGATGTTTTATAGATTAATAATACATAATACTTTTGTATTTGGCTTGACAGCAGATTCATATTCAATATTTGACTAAAAATTTAAAAAATAAATTAGGTTCTTTACAGGATTTAAGGTCGTCTGTCATTTAAAAAGTATAGCTAGATTATCATATATTTCTGCACTTGATTATGGAGATATTCTGTTCTCTGAACCACTGAACCATCATTACTTCAGCAGCTGAACCCTGTATCATAGTGAATTACTGAAGGGGTCTACTGAGCACTGGCCCAGGGGCCCAGGGGCCCAGGGGCCCAGGGGCCCAGGGTGTCAGGGGCCCAGGGTGTCAGGTGTCCCCTGGGCCAGAGCATATTCTTTTGGAAAAGTCAACTGTGTGACTAGAAAGAATCACAAAACTACCACAAAGAGACACAAAACAACAACGAAGACACATAAAAGTACTACACAAAAACACTAAATAACTACTTAGAGACAAAACTACCACAGAGACACAAAATAAACTCAAAGAGACGCTCACTTATGATAAATCTCTTACTCATCGTTGCTTTCTCTATCACAAAGTCAGATAGATTTCTTAGCTGACAAGGACTAATCATCTCCCAAACTACCTCACATCTCTTCTCTCATTTAAACTTTGTACCTGTGTGATACACGATACAGTAACTACTTATCCTTAGATAAGACTCCATATGAACGCACTAACCTCGGTAGAAATACTTTTAGGTGCTGTGCACCTTCGAAAATGGAATGAACTGCAAACTGCCCTCAAGTTAGAGTCCTTAATCTTTCTTGGCAATCTTTAACTTTATATGATTGATGAAATTGTTTTTACTAATTATGTGTTGTCTGTGGATATTTGTCTGGTTTTGGTTTCCGGTTGCATTTTTCAGATTTTTCTTCTGATCTTTTTTATATAGCTTCAAGCCATTAACAAGAACAACGTCTGGGTTCGTTAAATATCCTCCAGCATGACACTGATGTCTTTTTAGCTCTTTAATTCACTTGGGAAACCTCTCCAAAACAAAAACCAGCTGCAGGACGTCTGGATCAAAAATTAATTTATGAGCAGCTTATTTTTATTTATATTTATGATACTCATAACAACCTGGCAACAAAATGTTATTAATAACTTAAAAGCATTAGTAAATTATTTATTAATCATTAATGAAGCTTTATGCGAGAATGGTACCAGGTCAATAAAAGAAGAAAACCAAAGTAGCTGACTGCATCTTGTTAGTCAGGCAGTCTGGAGATAATTATACACTTTTCCATTAGCTAATTAGCCTACAGTCATTTGAAAAATAAAGTGATTCATTAAATTTACATTTAAATGATGCTAATCAGAAAACTACTTGCTAAAACGTTTTACAAAAGGTAATTATCTGTTCCAATTCAATTTCACTCTGTCAACCACACTAGCGGCTCTGTGCAGTGCTGCTTTGAGCTAAATTGCAACATTAGCATGCTAACACGCTCACAATGACAATGCTAACAAGCTGATGTCTAGCAGGGTTTTCTTTCACCCCTTTTGTTGAACTCTCAAGTTTATTCAATCAAAGAGGAGAGAGCTCAATTTAGAGAATGTATGAATACAGAACAAAGAATAAATAAGTAAAAGAAAACCAAGGTTGTCACAGTTTAGCAGGGTTACCGCTGTGACTATCTTAGTTTAGCGTATTAGCATGCTAACACTCGCTAACACAAAGTACAGCTAAGAAAATAGTTGTATGGGGTCATTATATCAGGTTGTTTTAACTTCAGCTTGAGATTGTAACAGAAAGCCTGCGTTACAAACTGGACGTGTAGAGTCTAAAGAAAAGTGAATTTACCAAGCAGGGAGGAAGTGTAAGTGTTGGACCGACTGAGATTACTGCCCCTGAAGCCGAGCTGCTAGTGTGGGTAAAAAAACGGTTTTAGTTGAGACTTTTGTTTTTGATTTGTTTGAGTTTTCTCTCATTTATCTCTTTCACGAATTTCCACAGCATCCATTATGTAATTTCAACACACAGCCTATCACACTAAAAACTAAAGGGGATCCAACCCACAGAGCAGCAACACAGGCGCTAATTGGCCAGCTGACAAAAGAGACTCATCCTCTCAAAGCTGCAAATGATGGCTTATTAAACGCATGAATTAACTCATTATAATTAACCACTGAAATGTGTATAATTATTCCGTGGCACGCTCCAGACTGCGCAGTTTGGTCTGGGCAGACTGGAGAATTTCTCCCCGGTCCAGCCACTTGACGTCAACATAATACTATTCAGCAGAATCCCAGAATATCTTGTGAAGAGTCAGTGGCGCAAAGAAGCTCAGGCCTGCTTTCTGAGGCACACAGGTCATGTGAAGAGCTGGTGCATTTGGCTCTGTCTGGTCTCTGGCAAGTTCCCAAGGTATTCCAGTCATGTTGGGAGGGGAATTCTTAAATAGCTGTGTCCTTGCTGTTAAAGCTGAGCCATGTATGGGATACTGCTGAACTACCATGGTAATCCCATTGAATTGTACATGTGTTTGGATTTGTGGTTTAAACAAGTTGAGCCAAAAGACCATCTGGGACCAAAAGGAACATACTGTAGGCACGGGACGGGGGAATGTCACGACTCAATCTGAAAAGGAGAGTTTTGCTCTTGTAGAAAGTAATGCAGCTGTGTGTGGGGGACTGGCTTCAGACGGAGGCTCAGGCGCCAAATACAGGATCTGATTCAAAGCCCTGAAACACTTGGCTTCAAATCTTAAAGAGGATCTCCACTGATTTCACACATTTAAGTGTGTGTACAGGGCTCGGGAGGTACTGCTGCATACGCGAAAAAAGTTGTATAAAGTTGTGGTTGCGGAGAAAACTATAAGTTTAAAAAAACGAACAAAATCTGTTGGTGGTAAGTTAGAAAGAAGTGAGCTTACCAGACCTTCGCAGCTTGCTCCTCACCCCTGCTTCGGCCCGGCACCTCCAGGCTACATTAGCCACTAACACAACACACCTGAATCTTCATTGTGAGAAATGAAGGCAGCAGATTTTGACAAGGTTGAAGAATACACGGGATAGTTTCCATCCAAATTTGGTGCAAATTTTAACCAATTTTTGGAGAAATTCCACAAAAGAAAATGCAATTAATGTGTGTTTCCATTCGCTATTAATATGTGAATATTAGGAGTTGGTTCAGCGAGATAATCAGCTGTTAGCACTAATTTCTGAGTTGGGTAAAATTTAACTATTGCAGGATAAGAGGGGACGAGATGAATTCATTAAAAGAGCTCCGGTCAAACCTCAAACAGCGGAAAACACTGTTCATTTCATGTATTAAGGTGAGGAAAGTTAGTTTCCCCCATCACTCTAACAAAGTTTGATGTTTTTGTCTGCTGCTATAGACTTCATGATTTAGTCACCAGGTCTGTTTCCATCGCACTTTTGAATTTTTGTCAACTTTTTTTTTTGTTATACTCAAATTCAAAATACACATAAAAACAGGTGGATGGAAACAAACTTAATATCTCTGGTTATGATGCAGCTGTTTTGATGTGCTAACTCTGTGCAGTATTTCTCTTCTGACTTTCTATGTACCATTAAATATTCATGACTAAATATGCAACATGTTAAAGTTTAAGTTTAGAGTTTAAGAGTTTCATAATCAAAATCAAAGTTTATCTGATTAATTTGGATTGTGTGGGTTTGGGAAAATTTAAAAGGTGTCAACATAAACTAAAAAATAAAAAAAACATAACCCCACAACTGGCATCACATTTTGATTCAAATACTGCTCGATGCTGATTGGTGCAGGGAAAAACATGACATCACCTTTTTTCTGCCGATCACAAATCAGGAAGAAAAGCAAGAACAAAAACACAAATACAGAAATCCTCTCATATGACAAAACTCCTAAGTTAATCAGAAACCAACAAACTCACTGACTGAAAAATAAAAAAATAAAAAGGTTTTCTGGGCCTTTAAGAAACTGAAAAGGTTCTGGTGTCTCCTCCCAAACCAACATGGTGCATCTGACTAAAGCCATGCTTGCTCCAGTGGAAGTCCTCAAAGGCTGTGGTTGCACTGGGCTCCTCCCAGCTGTGAATGTGACCTACAGTATGAGGGAGGGAAAGAGCACACACAACCAGTTAACCTTCCCTGAATAAATACAGATAAAAATTTAAAAAAAAAGAGGCTATTGTAAGTTCACTAATGGGAGCCATTCTCTTCTAACGTGACCAGACAAACACACTTGAGCTGTGTGTGTGTGTGTGGTAGCTGTAAAACAAAATGTGACTCAGTTCTTTCAGTGAAGTAGTAAAATTCAACCCTACACGATTTTGATTGATGCCACAGCTGCGAAACTATGCGCTGCTAAAGGAGCCGACTCTCCTGTACACCCCTGCATCTGTAGCCTGTAATTAATCATTAAGCCATATTCAGCCCAGCAGGCACGCTCCAGTCAAAATGTAAACAACTCCAAAGCATACAATATCCCTATTTAAAAACTCGTCCCAGGGGAGGCATGGGGGTTAAACGAAGGGTGTCTACTTCCTGCAGATAAGTGACAACCGCACTGAGAATTTTAGAAGTAGAGGAAATTATTTTGACAAGAGAGCTGCACAAACAACTCGATAACCCTCAACTACACGTCTGCCCGCCCTCAGATTAACACTCCACCGCCAGCTCGTGAGGCCGTGATGCCATGGGTTGTGTTTTTCTTTTTGTAATCTTTCCCGCCAAGGGCTGGCGTGCCCTCTGAGTAAAGTCTGCTTTGTCTAGCAGGAGACCGCCGTCGTTCAAGTGGAGACAGGAGACAACGGGCTTGGCAGCTTCCTCAGAAAGCAATGACATCATGTGATTCGTGGACAATCATTACACTGTTGGTGAATCTGAGGAGGTGCGGCAGTTTCTCTGCTGAAAAGTCACTCATCCATTTATGGTTATTCGCCTCATGACGGCCCAATATCCTGTCTTTTTAATTAATACAGAACTTTTTCTGCCTTTGCTGTGCTTTCACTTTTAAAATGTTCTTGATATCTGCCTGTATGATAAGAGTTTAATGACAAACTGACAGGATCCAAACAGTGGATATCACGGCAGCAGCTACTATTGATAAAAGGGAGGTCATGTTTTTTTCCACAGTTAAAAGATTAAACATGGTGGGCGCTCAATCGGTTGATTCCATTGTTTCTATATGAAACATATTCAAACTTGATTACTTAACAAAATAACAAAATAACATAGATAAATGACTGAGAATTTGTCCAGAATAGCACATCTGGACCGTTTAGAGAAGTTTTCAAACATCATTTAGATCAATATGTTGCTGTATGACAAAATAAAAATAAAACAAATTGCTTCGTCTCTGGAGAACATGTTAGTAAACTTTACTGTTGTTGAACATTATCGCAAACAATTTTTTTTTTTACTGTTTTGCTGATAGTTTTGTATCAGCTTAGGGCAAAAAGTGCAACTGCAAGGAGCCTTAGACTGCTCAGGAAAATTATCTTTAAAGCTACTAAGCATAGAAAATAGCTGAAGTCAAAGAGCTTTAAGTTGTACATGTAATATTTAAAGTTTATTCTTGAGTTTGGAAACAGTAGTCGACAAAACAAGGTCATATCACACGGTCTTCCTCCGCAGACGGGGTTTTGTCCAGTTGTTAAGTCACTGTAGATTCTAAAACTCACATTTTTCTCATGATGATGTTGTTTTGTCAAAGTGTAGTTCTGTGAAGAATGAACTTTCAATGCCAATATTTAACCAGTTTGGAAGAGACGTGAACATCTACATATAATTCCATTATATCTGAGCAAAAAGATCAGAGGATATGACTGAAAGCTGGAGAAAAGCTACTAAATGGACCTTGCTTGCTTTGTCACCTGCTTTCAACACATTTTTCAAGAGACTTCGGTTCTGTATTTTCCTTATGGTATCCGTGTAGTTTTTTTAAATGAAGGACATGAACTATTTGTAATGAAACTCTCTCTGACATTTTGATCAAATGTTGTGATTCTGAGTGACGTTAATGTTTAATTCAGAGTCAGACTGATGACAACAGCTGAGACTGTTCTCCTACTGAAAGCACAGACGGCCATTTGGTTCAGTCAATAACATATTCTCCTCTGGTGGAAACTGGTTGCTCAGGGTCACGGCCAGATGAACAGGCTTCACGTTTATTTCACAGGAGAGTTGACTGTTGCCACGGCAACTTGGTTTAGTACTTGGTACCCGGAGGACTCAAAATCTGCAATAAAACGTTTCATCGTTTCAGATGGACTTATGATAGAATATGTAAAAACTTTTCTCCAAACAAACCAAACTCTGAATGAGCAAAAGCTCAGGAAGACGTTGTGGCGTTGTCACTGGAGAACAAATTATTCTTTAATTGCAAGAAAACATAAGCGAGCTGACTTGTAATGGTACCCAAGGGCTGGATAATGAGACAAAAAAAAAAAAAAAAAACAATCGGTGGAGACACTGAAAGCATCATTTCAATGCACAGCTTAAACAAATGGTACTCCTCAGGATTTCTATGGAGACACAGTCAATTCTTCAGGCACCCTGAAGGAGTCTCGGCGGAGAATCTCGTAAAAAATGAGAATAAGCCCTATCAGATTAACACTCAGTGTGAAACCGTAGAAATTAAAACGCTGCAAAGCCTTTGTCCTCCATAAGACCTTTTTTTTTTTTTTTTCTTTTTTTTGTTGTTGTGGTTGGAGGCGCTCCAAATCCTGGGTGGAGCTTTCTGCAACAACCAGAGCGTGACTGAGAAAGAAACACTGATTCTGCATGAAAGTAAATGAGTAGCTGTTGCATTTCACTTAAAATACCATTGTTATCAACAATATTTACCTTATGTTTTATATTTCCCATCTTTTAATGTCATCTGTGGTTTGACCTGAAGAACGATGACAAGGTCGAAATCATTTGTTCTGCAACAAAAATTAACCACACTTTCTTTTTTAGCTGCTTAACCTCTTCTGCTCTTAAGCAGTGCAAGCTCATGTGTCACACGACAACAAGACGCAAAATGAAAAAGCTGAGTTGCAAAAACCCATAGAAAACCCACTTTCTAAATGAAGTCTGTTAACAAATGATGTCGTCCTCAGATGAAGAGATGTGTTATTATGTTTTTAACTTCTTTTCTGAGGGTGAGGACCCTGATTCTCCCTCCTCTGATCCCACATGAGTCCGTTTCAGAGCGCTCTGTGCTGGGCCTCTTTCTCTCCGTGGCCGGGTGTCTCCAGGTGTGACGCCAGTCTCTCCCTCTGAGTCTGAGGAGACATAGAGGTTCTCGCTCACGTATGACGCCACAGTCCGGTGCTGCCCGTTCACTCCGGGGCTACGTCGTCGGCTCTGGGAGTTACTGTCTGCAGCTGCTGAGCTGCTGCACGCCTCTCCGCTGTCGGAGCTGTCTAGAGCCGGCTCTGTGGCAGCCCTCCCTTCAGTCCTGTGTCTGTCCAGCGACTGAAGAGACGCAGCTGGACGTCTTTCCAGCTCAGTCCTGTCACTCCCTTCCTCGTTCTCTTGGCTCTCGGGGGACATTACTGGGCTCGAACACACAAAGTCAGAAGGGCTCAGACATTTTTCCTCTTCTCCGGCGCCGCCAGTTTGGGGCTTGATTTGGAGAGAGTTCTGTTCCTCGCCTGACGAGGAGGAAGACAGGTCATCGATTGAGATTGACGGGTAACTGCAGGAGTCAATAGCTGAAAATAAAGCCTGCACAGACTCGGGTCGATCCCCGGCTCTGGAGACCACATGCATGCGTCGTCGCCTCATGACATTGCGCCGCCTCACCGCGCTGCGCCGCTCCTCGTCATCGCTGCTGGAGCTGGAAGTGGAGGTGGAAGAGCTGGAGGCTCCAGCAGGAAGTGAAGGGGAGGAGGCGGGGCTGGACAGCGTGGAGTTGTCCCTGGGGCTCGGGGAGCGAGGGCGGGGCATGGGGTCGAGCCAAAACTCGCTCGAGTCAGAGTCTTCGTTCACCAGAAAGCCAGACTGATGCCGCTGATGCCTGCTACGTCGCCTGGGCCGCTCCTCCCCCTCCGCCCTGGCTTGCTCCTCCCCTCCTGAGGCGTCAGGTCCAGCCAGAGAGGAGGAGGACGAGTTGTCAGAGTCGCTGTGGTGACCGGCGGTCGTGGTCGTGGTCGTGGTCGTGGTTGGAACCGTTATTGTGGCCCGCGTAGTGCGGCGTCCGCGCGCGTGGAGCTGCATGATGGCCTCCTCGCTCAGGTCGCTGTCAGAGTCCGAGCTCCAGCCCTCGATCTCTCGACGCACCAACGAATCAAAGAACGCCATCATGCGCGGGTCCTCCTGGATGGACTGGCTGACGTAGTCATGGGACAGACCGCTGCCGCTGTTCAGCACCAGGCTGATGTACTCCTCATGGGTGTAGAGGCTGCGTGATTTGTCCTCCACGCGGCCCTCCAGGTCACCCAGACTGTCAGGCTGCTGGTAGGGACTCCACACCTGCAAACACGAGGGAGAAGTGGGTGGAGGAATGAAGGAAAAGAAAGATGAGGAGATAAAAGAAAAGAAAAAGGAAAGATTTAAAAGGTAGGAAAGATGGGAAGACAGAATGACAGAATGACAAATGGATGGAGAAACAATGAGGAGCCAGGAGGAGAGCGGAGTGGCCCCGCTCAGTCTGAAAGATTCCCTGTTATTGATAGTCTCACTGCAGAACACCTGGGCCTGTATCACCTTTCACTCTGTACAGTAAAATGTACAAAACACAGAGCTTGTGTTACTGTACCGACAGAAAAGAAGCTGCAGCGATTGTCAATGTCAATGAGAACAGTTCTTCTACCGAATGGTATTTTTTTTAAAACAATATTTATGTGGACTTAATTATTCTAACTAAAAAAACACTAATTTTAATAACCTTAAAAAACAAAGTGTTGCTCTTTTAATGTAAGTGGAAATCCTGCTGCTTCATTTAGCAATTAAAACACATTTTATTCATATATTTGTACAAATATATCCACTGAGATGAAGCACAGGCAGTATGACAGAAAGCTGAATACTGGAAAGAAATTGCCTTTATGATGATTCATATTAGGTGTCTTCAGTCATTAAACAGGCTACGGTCTGCAGAATGATGTCTAATGGAAGTTGGCATACCATCATGGAAACATGGCAACAAGTATTAGATGTTAATAAGCTGATGTTGAGCCCGTAACATTTTGAGCTGTCGAGCTGAACTGATAGAAAAGATCGACCGAGGGGAGCGGACTGCTCCACTGATACGAGGAAATATTAGCAAAACAGCACGTGTTGTGTTTCCATGAGCACAGGCGAAAAAAAAAATAAAATAAAATAAAAAATTACGACTGATGATGTGAAACCGAGTCAGTCAGAAATTGTTGAGACATGAGCTTCAGATGCTGCCTGGTTTATTCATGAGGTCAGGACCGGGACAGAACAGTGACTCAGACAGCCGGCAATGAATGAGACTAATAATACAGGAATCCAGCTGCTGTGTGCTACCATTGTTATTCAAACAGCGTAAAATCTTAATGTTGTGAGTGTGTGTCTGAGTGTGTGTGTGTGTGTGTGTGTGTGTGTCTGAGTGTGTGTGTGTGTGTGTGTCTGAGTGTGGGGTTTTTTCTTTAAAGCCAACAGATCAAAACAAACATCTTGAAAAGAACAAGATTTTTACCACATGTATTATATCAAGATCCAGTTTTTCTTATTTTAATTACAAAATAAAACTTTTATGCTTCTACAGCTATTTGTGTTTGATTGAGGCTCTATCATTAAACTGCTGAGACTTTAGAAAGGCAGAGTCTGGTTTCAGAAACACGGTATCCGTCTCTCCATGACCCGCTTTTTCGTGAAAACTGACCAACTTCATCCGTTACAGACGACAGTCACTGATCGAGGAAATCCATCCTCTTTTTTTTTCCTTGCCCGCCCCACAGAGGAAGTCGGAGCTCAATCAGTTACTGTGCAGTGTCACTTGAGATCAATGTCTCACTTAAGGGCCCGTCTGCTGTCTCAACGACTGAGGTCACGCAGACTCGAACGCCGGACGGTCCACTTACAGAACAATTCCTCTAACCACTTCATCATCCTGCTGCGGCTGCAGACAGATTTACCTCTCTGTAACACAGATTTCTTTACCATCTTGATGCTCCTTTACTCACCTTGATGACTTTCTCCACGCCGGAGGAGCAGATCATGTAGGTGTGAGGGTTGAAGCGGACCTGGTTCACTATGGAGCGGTGACCCTTCAGGACCATGAAAGCCCCGTTCACCACACGACCAGGGCCTCCTTAAAAAAAAGGAAAAACACAACACGGGTTTCTTGATGTGACACAGGCAGATATAACACATAAGCTCAGGGTCACAGAGATGGAAGAAACTGACAATGATTCATTAAAACAAACACATTCAGCTGTAAAAGCCACAATCATTCAATCTGCTTCTGGACCTTAGAAGACATGAAAATACGGCGTGAGAAATACAACGGTCGTAACAGCAGTAATGTAATCCTCATAATATGCCATTAGTCTGACACCAAATAGGCCCAGTGCACATATTTTCTGTGTGAGTAACACGAGGGAAAATGAAATCCATAAATGTGTCATGTGGTGCCACGGAGCTACAAACAACCTCATTCTTGGATTATTGCATTTTGGGGATTTTCTTCCCAGATTAATTAGAACTAATAGACTTGATTCTTAGTTTTGAGTTGGTTTGAGCAGGTGGAAACTTTCAAACTCAAGAAGAAAAAAAAAAAAAAAATCTGTGCAGTGTAACACAAGTGAGAATTGAACCTGAGCTGAGACTTCAAAATGGAAAAAGTATCGTGTCTGGAAAGTGTATTGTGAGCAAACGGAGGGCGAACAACAGTGCGGGTTGAAGCTCTTCTATAAAGAGCACAGAGAAGTCTATTGCGTTTACGATTGTGGTTAAAAGCCACAACAACTGAAATCAGGTTTGTTTTGACTTCCCTGACGCCACTGAAATCTGTAACCTTGCAGTTTAAAAAAAGGGTCACAAAAACAAGCTCCTTTAAAGTCACGATGCGTTCACTGACCAGCGCTGCTTCGCCGATGACGACCAGTGTGAACTTAAACAAACCAAATACACAAAGAAGAACGAAATGTTCCACTGTTGCCAAGAATAGACAAAGGAAAATTTACTATCTCATCTTGGGAACCAGATGCTTCTTTTGTCGCGTGGAGATGCACAAATTAAGGTAAATCACTTCCTTCACATCAACATTCAGACACATAAATACACAGTCAGCGCGGACAGATTCAGTAACGCACCTGCTTCTGGATCCTTTGGGATTTTCCACATGTAGAGGTTGAAGTCGTCCGACCCAGACAAGATGTACTGAGGGGTCAAACAGAGGGATTTTAGAAAGAGGAAATCTTTATATATGCGTATACAGAGAGACAGACCCCGAGGGGGGAGGGGTGGGGGGGTGGGGTTCAATGTAATCGCCGTGTCTCATAATGTGCGATCAAACACGCTCTTGACATGACATGACGGTGTGACCCTAACACAGCTCCTGCTCCTCCACTGAACTTCTATTAGACTTTGTAAACAGATGGTTCCACTTAAAGCTGTCACTTGAGGTAAGTTTTGACACAGCCAGAGCGGGGGATGTTCTTTGTTCTTACAAATACTTACGCCCTGAAGCGATAGGTCGGGAAAAACTAGAATTACCACCTCGCCGTTGTGTGCCACCGGCCAGCCAATCATGGCTGCAATTTACATTCGTGTCTGTCCAGACTCATGTTACACACGTGGTGAAGACTCAAGAACAATTAAATAAAGAGGTATTTTGTCATAGTTAGCATATTAAATCTTGGGTTATGGCCCACTGACCTTGACCTTCCTTGAGTTTATTAGCTCAAATCATTAGCTGGTTATACAGTGGACGTTCACAAGCTTTAAAATACAAAATATTTCATGTGAAAAAAATATGTTGTCCCGTCTCTTCCCCCCCTCTGTTCTTTCCTTTCTTCTAGCATATTTCCTTACTGTTTGTCAAGTATTATTTTACCATCTGGCGGCACATTTTTTTTCAAGTCATTAGCGTTTGTTTCTAGGCGCTGTCTTGTGCTGCTGGTTTCCTGACGTTGAGTAAAGTTGTGTAGTATCTTTGTGGCAACGATTTAAACAAATGTCTTCAATTTCCCTCTGTAAATATTCTGCTGGTCTCTGTAGGTACATTTGTCTTTCAACTTCACTTTTCTACCCCATATTCTAGACGTTTTTTGTTTTTTTTTTCCATTTTGTGAAAAAATAGCAATCCTCATGTCTTCATCTAAACGGCGACCTACATAAAAACACTCTGCGGTGCTGAAAAATCATTATTCCTCAGACGCAGACTGTAACTGGGATCGGTTTAGCTCGAGGGGCACGTGAACACACCGTGAACAGAACACCTGTGTGCTCCGCCTCAGGTTCCCGGGGGACACGTCAAGGAGGAATGTCACACCCGTAACGCCCTCTCTCTTTCCTTTCCATCAATTTCCTCTGGTGAGTCGCCACTCTGCGGCTCTGCTCCCACACCAGTCTGAGAAAATCCTCTAATACTTGTGGTTGTGCGTCTGTATGCGGAGGTTTTCTGAGAAGTGGAGTGCTGTGAGATGAGGCTCCTGATTTAACATGTGAAATCATCTGGTCATGTGATATGGTTTCTCCGAGGCCTCCTCTTCTCAACTGTGCTCTATTACTACACCCCCCCCCCCCCCCCCCCCACACACACACACAATAAAAGTAGAGACATAAATGTATGTGCAGTATGTCAAGGGAGTACAAATGGGTGGTGTGAATTAAATTATCACAAGATACACAGTCAGTTTATATGGATATATATTGTAATACACTGTAGAACATTTTGTTTAAAATCGCTCACTGGAAATGATAAACTGTTTATGGACAAAAAATATAGACGTGTCTGTTTGACTCATTCTGTTAATTAAATATCTGACAAATCAAAGCATTTCATCACACTGATCCAAGAATCATAAAAACACCAACGTTCCCATAAAGCAGTCCTGTTCATCGAGTTACATATATTGCCCTCAGAGGTTCATTTCAACCAGATATATTGATGACGTTTTATAAAATGTCTTCTGCAGCTTTGCAATACAACAGTCATTATTAAATCAATAATAATCATGTAACAGTAACTCAATACCAGGCTGAAACGCAGTGTTTCAGAGTCCGTTGCACCTCTGACCACACCAAACATCACTGCAGGGTGTGGATGGATGAGGTCAGACATGTGCTCTGTTTCATCTCTAACCAAAACCACTGGTGATGTCACAGCGTACCAACACACCCTGCAAGTACACTTCTACATCACTGCCACAAGGTGAGAAGTTTAAACCACTTTAAGTTCAACCCTCGACCTTCAGTGGCTTTAGATGATCTGAGCGACGTCCAGCTCATCATTTCATCATCCACATCCGCACACTGGACTTGCACATGTTGACTAACTATCATTATCTAATCTGACTCATCCCTCCCAAAGCTTCTCCCACAACTTGCAAAAGAACGTTCGTTAACAAAACATTAGGCCGTTTGAAGTAGTTTGACGGAGGTCCAGCAGAGGGAGCTCTTAAAAACAGCTCAACCTGTTGCCGCCCTATCGACCTATCAGTAAACTAAGCTAATAAATAAAAATAAGAGGAGGACACTGGTTGGACAAAGCTGTGTTGATTGGATCGTCATAAGTCGGCAGCTGAAAAGCAGTGTGTGGCAGTATTTTGAGTTTCTTCAATGTAGATGTCAAAATTACCAACAAAGACGACTTTGTAAAAAAAGTCACATTACTCTACAACATCAGCAGATCAGAGTTCGAATTTGACTTTTTGTGGCAGCTCTGGATGAAAACGTTTGACGATACGAACGTGAACACGAATTCAAAAGACTGGAACCATCGCTGCAGAAGAACTGCATGTAGGTTATTAATGTCTTCTACAGCTGTGAAAGCTTGTTTACATCGGTAGAAAATAGGTCTGTACATTTAATTATTTTCATTTTCATGTTTCAGTCAGATTCAGTGATATAAGTTCATGAATATGCTGTTTAGGCCTTTAACAATGCACATGCATCGATTGCCACACAAGAGCTGAGTGCTGATTATACTGCAACAAGAAACCATGAGGGATGTTAATCAGTATGTCTTTTCTTATACAATTACGTACATGTAGACCTTAAAAACATAAAGTTTTATTACGACACTCAAACACATGTAGGACCCACTGATCAATCAGAGATCAGTGGTCTTGCTCAGAAGTCCCTCAGCGATGCAGTTTTTCTGTCCACCTTTGCAGCAGGTGAAGAGATTCACACCGGTGACCTTCCTCCACAGTCCTGACCTGATTCTGTGACCTTTAAACCACCGCCTTCACTCATGTAGGGGGAGGATCATCGTTAAGCCTTCGTGAGCTCCACTGACACCCGAGGATAATGTTAACATAATAAACATGACTGTGGGGTGATGTCATGTCTGAGGAGGACCAACGGGACGACTATTGGCTGAGTGCATCGGCTTCTGGTGTTCCTCCAACGCTCAGAAGTTCCAATTTCAGAGAAGCAACTAATATATTCTATTTTTATTGCTTTTATTGATCCCACATGTTCCCAATATTCCTCTTAAGTTTCATTCTAAGTAACCAGAAAGTCAGATAAAACAATATCTCCACTGTTCCACATCGTTTCTATATATATGTACATGTGTCTGCCTGCTCTATCAGAAGCTAAATCACACTCTTGGGTGCAATATATTAAGAAACGCTGCTTTTTATGGCTGCACATGTACATGAAATGGAAATTCTTAGATGTCTTGTGTAACGTTTCATACATACAGTGTTTTTCCCTGTATGTAAAGTTGGTAAACCCAATATTTTATAAATGTGTTAACACTTATTTAACCAGGTTTCTAATATATTCTTATAGTAGTAATAGTGTTAACGGTAGTTTTAGTATTTTGATTCATCTGATGACCAACCTGATCTTTGTCCCCGGCGAAGCAGCAGCTTTTCATGGTGCAGGAGTTGAAGTAGCCCTGGTTGTCGAACTGGAAGCTGGGCAGGCGGGAGTGCAGCTCGTAGAGGACGGGCGGCAGGCGGCGGCGCAGCGCCAGCAGCTGCGTTCCGGTGCTGTTGAAGCGAACGCTCATGGCGCTCTGCAGGGACATGCTGCCTCCATAACGCAGCAGCGAGCTGAGAGAAGAAGGAAAGAAAATATTATGAACAATATGCACCAATCCTCGCTTTTTAACGGTCCTATATTGTAGTTAGTGAGATTTCCATAACTTTGTAATGTCACACTCAAAAAGTGTAAAATATGGGACCTTTAAATCTGCCTAAAGCGAGAAGAGCATCCTGCCAAAACTGTGTGTAAGTAACAGATTTGGGGTTAGTTATTGTATCCATGTCACTGCGAAACATTGTGAACTGAATTATAATGATTCTGCTTTTCATTAGTGGAAAATTATTTATGTAGTTTAGAAGAAGAAAGTTGTTGTGCCATTTATTTATGACTGCATCACAAGGCATAAATGAACAGAGGATGATGTTTCCAAAGAAGCTTTGAGGGAAGCTTAAGTGAGATGTTAATAAACTCCATCTCCATCCTTCTTTGAAATTATCAGTTATAAATAATAAAACGAGAGAATCAAAACATGAGTTTTCTAACACATCTGGATTTAAGTTTGGATTTCTCCCCGACTCCAATAACTAAGAAATCACTGGTCGGCCTCACACACTGGTCAGGCTGGAAAATATGGTTTCTCAGTATTGATGTTCCAGGGGTTTTCTTTTTTTCAAATACTCTGAAGCCTTGTAAAGCATTTTACAAAACAAAAAGACTAAATGTCATCCCATAAAAACTCTCTGATTCACCACATAACATCATCAGAAGATCCACTGTAATGTGAACATGTCTGCAGCGTCGCAGATCAAGAAGTATTTCATCAAAGAGGTATTTAATTAAATAAACCTCAGCTGGAAGCTATTTTTAATCTTAATGGTGAACTGAGAGACTTTCTACTGAGTAAGTGTAAACATAACCACATAGCAGAGAAGCAGGGCCAACAGTGGAGGAAGAGAAATGACTCAGTGCTTACTTTTTCTGGACATGCCGTCATTTGTGCTCTAATAACTGAGACCTAAGTTAACCTGAGTATGTGTAAACACACACTCGGCACAATTCAGTGTTTTCACGGAGTTATTCTATTGATATAAAAACATTAGTTTTTTTGCAGTTGGATGAGGAGCAGCGGTGAGGAGTTTAACAGGAGGACAACAGCGCCACCTGCTGGATATGAGCCGGACAAGCAGCGTCACAAGAGCAGAGGAGGATGTTTCGCTCCTCTTGGATTAAACGCATTAAACACTGATCTGTGGTTAACTATCGTGCAACTGCAAAATGATTGTGCTGATACAGATCAATAACAAACTGACTGACAGTCCAAAGTTCAAATTAAATATTCTTGAAGTGACAGGAGGGGAGCCAAGTTCTTTAGTAACACAATCAATTCACATGTGCACACTGGATCTTCTCTGTTGTAGAGAAATGACGCAACGACTTTCAGGTGATTTTCTTTTTATCAGTTTGGATTATGTGTTTAACCTTGTAACCTCGTGTTCAATTAGCTGCTTGAATGTTACATTTGCTTACTATTGTTTCTAGGTAATTTAAAACAAAAGATAATTAAAACAAATAATGGATATAATAAAAATGTATATCATATACGAAATCAAGATGTACACAATGCACATTAATGCACGGACATAAAAACATTTTCTGACACTTTCTAAATGTCTACAGTGGTTAAATAAACAACTACATACATTTACAAAAGCTCACAATTATTTTACTCTATTTTACTCCAGTTGTTTTTACTGTTTTATTATTTTTAATAACACTTATTGTTCTCCATGTTTTTATTATCTCTGTGGTTCACTTTACTGCTGCTGCAATAAATATTAACTTCCCCACGGAGAACAATTAAGTTTCATCTTATCTTGAATATTGAGCCACGAGTTTATTTCACCTGTGTGCAGCGGCTATCTCACTGAGCTGCTGCAGCTCAGCCTTTCTACACTGAGTTTGCTTTTGATAAATCGCCATCAATTGTAGAAAGTTCTGTTAACTTATTGACATAATATAATTATAGCCTCCATTGTTTCTGCTGTGATTACATAGTAAACATGTAGCCTCCATTTTTTTTATGTATGTGACATATTCAGATGCAGTTTATACACTGAAACTAAAGCGAACGGTGTCAGTTATGTGATGTTGCTGGTATGAAGTCAATATGAAATGTCCACAGATCAGATCTCTCGCCGCTGCTCCAACCCTTTAACATGGACGCCGGAATGAAAACCGGTTAACATGGTGACCGTCACACACGGGCGAGGGAAGCGGTGCGACATGAGTCTACGAGACAGAAAGCAGGGAGCAAAAGTCTAACCTGCGGGGCTTGCGGATGTCCCATAATCCAACTCCCTCCTTGGAGTTGGCGGTGGCGAGCAGCCTGGGCTCCACAGGGTTGAACATCACACTGTGGAAGGCCGAGGGGTAGCTGGCCAGGCAGAACGGCTCTACAGGAAGAGAGGTTAAAAAACAAACAATAAAAAGACATGAGAATTACAATTATAAAAAGTGATGGATCTTTACAGCTGTTTTGGTTTCTCCCAGATTCTCCCAGAAAATCACCTTTTTTGTATTTACTCATCCTAATCCTTTACATTTTTGATTACAATAGAATTGATAATGAAGCGCCACTTTTAAAACATTTATTTTTACATTCATCCTTTCAGTCTGGGCCTTCACTGCTGCAACGCGCCGACATTAAAAGCCCGCTGGCAGAAATGGAAGAGCAGTTACTACTAATGTATTATTAGGTCAACCTGGTCACAAGGAAGGCTTCCAAAATAGAAGGACTTGGACGTCATGCAAGATGATCCACTGCATTTTTAAAGATATCAACGAGTCTCACTAGGTCCAGTCACAAAGTGCTATGCACACATTTCAGTCCAACAGAGCCACTTAGAAAACACTGTGTGTGTCCGCCTATGAGCAGCTTTTTAATTGCACCGACAGACGAGCTAAGAGAGGGCACGCTGTAGATACAAGCTCTGACTGCGCCTCATAATTATATTATCACTGAGACGACTGCAGAGGTTAATCTTCTTTTCATAGAGTTAATTTTATGGACTGATCCACATCCCTTTTTCCAGCCGGAGCACCAATCGTGCAAGTTATTAATTTATCTTCCAGTGCAGGAAATTTGATCAGCTGCAGCCATGTGATTTGAATTTTTTTCTATGACAACTTCTTAATCCGTCATAAGCCATCCTGCAGTACTGAGATTCAGACTTTCAGAAATCAGATCCTTGGTGTTTCATTTAGATCTGCAATAAAGCAACTGTTCAATGAGCTGAATGTGAGAAAATGAATAAGTAACTATTCATCGTTAATGTTGATTGTTTTTTAAGAAAAAACCTCCGACTCGTCTCTGATTCCTGTTTCTCCAGTGAGGATTTGCTTATTTTCTTTGTTTAGTATCAGTGTAAGGTGAATATCTTTGGGTTTGGGCTGTTTGTCACGGACAACATGACATTTAAAAAGACATAACGACATCACATACAGAACGGAGGCTCTGAGGATAGAGGGGTGTCAATGTCAAGTTCGTGAGTTGTACAAGGAACATACACGGCTCCTCCACTCACCTCCGTGTGGCGGCTCGCGAGTGTCCCAGATAAGAACCCGTCCGTCGTCAGATGAGCTGGCAAACACATTGTCATTCACGGGGCTGACAGACAAGCTGTACACGGCGTCGATGTGCAGGAACACGTTCAGAGTTTCCCTCCTGCAGAAGCAACATTCATCCAAATATTAAATAGTAAATAAACACATCAACAGTTTTTCATGGCTTGAAGTGTAATCAATATGTATTAATCGTGTCATTTTACTCACCTCTCCACATCATGAAGAATCACCTGTTCATCATTTCCTGTAAAACAGTAAACAGACGAGTTGTGAAGTGAAGGAGCTCGGGTGTGTATTTTTATCTTCAGCCTCGATGCTGAGATGCAAAACAGCCTTTTTCCTCAGGTGTGCAGTAGATAGTGGGGTTTGTTAATTATTTATCGATGAGTTACTAAAGCCTTACAGCACTTTACAGATACTCTAGATTCATTTGCATAGAAGCTAGACAGTGGTCAGTGAGTAGCACTCAACATGTGTCTCCAAAACATTAGAATTCAGCAGCTGCAGCATCGTAGAAAATTTTTTCCTTTTTCCATCCATAATTTACATTCAACATCAAATATGTGCAATTGATTAACTACAGTTTCTGCAACCACTTAATGCACAAAAAGTACCAAGCAAACATTTTATCTAGAATCTTAACTAGTCTGTTGTGGATGGCGTCTTCCCAGTCCTGTTTGCCCTCAGATTTATTTATTTATCTTAACATTTATTCCACTGCTCCGCACCTGCAGTGTCTCTAATGTCAGTGCTTTCGGTGTTTGTCATTTGCCGTTTGCTCTGTTGTTTGCTGCACAAAGTTTTCTTATTTAATCAGATTTACCTTTGACCTCCAACCCCCCTCATCCCACTGATAGTTCTGCAACAACACTTGCATTTCCACAGCTCAAGGTCTAAAAAGAGGAAAAGGTTCTAGTTGTTGTGAAAACGTCAGCAGAGACCAGACAGGGATTTTCTCTCTCTCTTACCGCCAGAGAAGACCTTTTTGTTGGTGCTGTCGAAGGCCAGGCAGAAGATGTTGGACAGGTGTTCCCCCTTCAGTTTCACAGGCTTGGACCGAGCATGAATGGCTTTCTCCATGTGCCACAGCAGCACCCGGCGATCATCTCCTCCTGCAGACGTGGACAAATGGATTTACACCACAAGCTTCACGACAATGCAAAGAAGTTCAATCAAACACTGATGTTCCCTTCACAGATTGGTTCATTTTAATCATTTCTACAGGCCTGTGGATGTAGAACTACAATCTAGTCTACTAATTTATTATTGGGTCGACATAAAATAAATAAACAGTTATTGCAGCAGGTAGTAAAAACAGCTCAGTGGACTGTCGGCTCCCGACTCCCAAACCTGACTGAATTACAGCATTTTTATCTGACTAAGATTTTACAATTATTTATTATATTTTTTTTACAGTTGTATGCAAAGGTTTGAGCAAATGACATATTTTGTTGATTTTTGAGGTTAAAAAAGAAGTAAACACAACAATCCTGCAGCAAACAGCCATTAAAATGAGCCTTTCTTCAAATGTTAAAACAGTTACTTTTCATTTCATTAATGTAAAAACAAAAACAGTGGTGGCATGTGCAAAAGTTTGGCCACCTTACAAAGTCAGCGCTTACTGCTTACTAACAGATGTCACAGCCTGCAAACACGTTTTGTAGCCAGTTAAGAATCTTTCTCTTCCTGACTTTTGAATTTTCAGCCTTTTCCTGCCGATCACTTCAAGTTCTGAGATATTTTTAGGCTGTCTTGCACACTCAGCATGTTTAAGATCTACCCACAGACTTCCAGTGATGTTCAGGTCTGTGAGGGCAGCTCAGAAAGCTTCAGCTCGTGTTCCTTGAAGTGGTTCCTGGTGGATTTTGAGGTCTGCTGAGGATCATTGTCTCATTGTTGAAGCCAGCCTCTTTTCACATTCACTTGCTTGACTGACTCCAGAATATTTCCATCCAGAATTAGCTGATATTTAGTGGAATCCATTCTTCTCTCCGTCGGTGCGATGTTTCCTGTGCCACTGGCTGCCACACAGGCCCAAAGCAGGACAATTCCACCCCCATGTTTAACAGTTGTCAATTGCAGGTGGGGTGGGGGATGGGGTGGGGTGACTAAGTACTGACAAACTTTGCAAACACATGCCATAATTATTGTATAATTTATTTATTATTTATTCTCTTATTTTATGAAATAAGAAGCGTCATTTTTAAATAAAGGCTCTTTGTTAATGTCTGTCTGATACACAGGTTATATTTACTTTTTCCACCTTAAAATTCAAATCAACAAAATGTGTTATTTGCCTGAGACCTTTGCATACATCTGTGGACTGAAACTGTATATCTTTCAGTCATAGAGGTTGCAGAGTCAATGAGGTGCATCTGCATTGTTTTATTTACCTGGTCAGGTGGAGCCATGCTCATATGTTTAAGCAAACTGCAGGTCTATTGTGCAAAGCAGACCAAAAATGACAAGCCTCAGGCTGCCACACTAGGCCAGATGATTGTTTTTTAATCCTCTCAGGACATAAATAGCTTTGCGATTCGAGGAGGAAGCCATGATTAGACGCATCGGAGCGGTAAATGTGCGCTTCAGCGGGCACAGGGCTCATGTTATGCACTGACATATGGGACTGGTCCGGGGCTGCTGCTGCCCTCTGAGCCGCTGGCTGTTTGGTTTTGACGTTAGCTAGTTAGCAGGAAAGGCTAGGCTAACTTAGCATAGCCAGGAGGGTTACAGCTGACTGCCTGGCTATGCTAGCGTGTAGCATGCTAACAAATTAAAACAGTGTAAGCTAGGGGAGGGAGGATTTGTCAACTTACCAGACACCAGCCATTCCCCGCCGTTGTTGGAGAACTCAATGGCGTTGACACAGCCGAAATGTCCGAGCATATCCTTCTTGTAGAGGCTGGTGCAGCCGGCCAGCCTGCGTCTCTGGAATTCCTCCTTCATGAGCGGCTGCCCGGTCAGCTCTCTGCGGGACAGAAAGCCCACCGAGGACCGCATACCGCAGCCCTTCAGCTCCTTCATTTTCACCACGCAAAAAAAAATTAAAAAATTTCAAAAAATTTTCAAAAAAAAAAAAAAAAAAATACGACCCGCTTCGCCTTTGTTTTCACTACTGCAACCTGGACACCTGCTCGTGTTGTTGGGTGGATGTGGTACACGGCTGGGTCTACATTATGGTGGATCCCCCGGTGGCTGCTGATGTCGACGTTGTTTCGTACCTCCTCCGTCCCTCTCGGCAGTCCCGGCAGCAGCTTCCTGCTCCGGCGGAGGATCTCTCTCTCTCCCCCTGTCTGTCACTCAGCATCACCAGAGACACGGCTCCACTTACTTCACGTTTACACGCCACAAGCTTCAATTTAATGTTTCTCCATTTTACTGAACCAGAGCCAAGCAGTTTTCTGCCAGAGGTCTGAAGAGTGAACGCACTGAAATTCACCAATATTTACATTTTTAGGGTCAAACTAAACTGCAAAATATAAAACTACATTTTGTGCTACTTTACTTATACTCAACTACATGTATTTGTCAGCTAGTTACTTTATTTTGCTGACTATATATCTATATGATGCATTGTTATATAGTTGTGTGCAAATAAGTAAATGCAACTTCTGCAGCAAACAGACTAAAAATTATTCAAATGTTAATCCACTGGGGGTATGTGCTAAATCAGTACTTAGTAACTTCCCCTTTGCCAGCTGTTAAGTAGGTGGTGAGGAAACTTTGGGTTGTATGACATAAGTGGAACAGGAAACACTGCACAGATAGCAAGAATAATCAGACACAAGCTGAAGCTTTTGGAGCTGCCCTCACCCATACGTAAATGTAATATGCACATATACTGAATTTCCAATATACAGCTTTATTTTATATGCACATATATGTAAAACTTATATATGACACCTATTAAAAATTGGAACAATTTCATGTATTGATTATGTATTATCTATCTATCTATCTATCTATCTATCTATCTATCTCTCTCTCTCTCTCTCTCTCTATATATATATATATATATATATATATATACATACAAATATATACATTTATGTATGTATGCTTATATTGTAGATAGATGTAAATATATATCCATCCTAGCCTGTTTGTATATATATGTTGATATTATAAGCAGTAAAGACCACTTTCTTAGAAATGTTGAAAATTAATGAAGAAAAAGAAGAACATATTTAAACAAAGAGATTTTTAACATGTATGTTGTTTAATAAACTTGCATAAATAAATTAAATATATAATGTTAACACATGTTAACACATAATTTTTACATAGAAAACATGTGTTCTATGTAAAAATTCATCACATAGATATTTTTTATATATATACATAGACAAATTTTACTATGAGCATTTCATATAAATAAACGTATATCTTCATATATCCAGAGGATGTATATATGTGATAATAATATATATCCCCTTATAATTGACATATATGGCAACATCAGTCTTGATATAGGGACATATATGTCACACATTACATTTCTGTATGGGAACAGTCCTCTCACCTGAAGATCTGTGAAAGTCTGTATGTAGATCTTAAACATGCTGAGTGTGTGAGGCAGCTTAAATTATCTTATGAGATCAGCAGGAAGTTCAAAAACCAGGAAGAAAAACACTAACCGCCTACGAAAAGAAAGGTTTGCAAGAGTGATGTCTGCCAAAGGTGGGTTGGGCTACCCAGTAAAGTCAGTGAATAAATAAATACATTCACAAATTGTCCTTGTGTATGTAAAAAGAGAGAAAAGGGAAGGGTTTTTGTTTGTGTTTTGTTTTGTTTTGTAGCCACTCAGATTTTTAGATTCTCATATAAAACATGATGTCAGAAAAATTGTAATAAAAAGGTTGTTGAAAAAATAAAAACCAAAGGAAGTGTGACAGATTTAATGAAAATATGAATAATTTTGTTTTTAATGGTTGTCTTTTTTCATGTTACCTTCACTAGCTGGAGTTCAAATGACTAAATCATCTTTTTTCATCCAATTCTTGAGCAGGAAACAGATTGTAGTAACTCACACATGGACAGAAAAGTACATTTTAGTGTGTATAGTAGTTTTATTACTCCCAGTTTTTGGGATTACAGTGGTAGTCTTTAGGGGAACTTTCAGTTTCAACAAGCCTTTCTCTGAGACAACATGAAAAACCAAAAATAACATCTAAAACATCTTCTATATAGAGAAACAAATAGTATGCTCAACATGAACGGACTGTAGTGTTGTTTTAATTCATCCAAACCTGTGTTTAGAGAGTCAACTGGCCAGAGTGTGATTTTTCCCTCCCTCCAATGAACAGGCTTGACTGTAAAGATCAATGCACTGTACTGAGATATTTTTGTTGTTGTTGGACTAGAATCAGCACCATGTTAGCCAGGGACATATCCATTTATATTGATCTGTCAAAATGAAGCAATTTAGGCACTTATCAAGAAATTGGCAAAGGTTATGATGAAACTGCTACTGAAAGAAATTGTATAAGCAAAATACTTTTTTTTAGTTTTATGCTTAATAGTCAGCTAAAGATTGAGCAAAAATCTACTGACAGAACTTTCTTTTTTTGAAATGTTAACATCACATACTGTACACGTTCTAGGCTAACCTTACAGAATATTAAACTAAAACCTAACATAGTCCAACGAGGCTTCACACTGAGCGTAAAGTGATATTAAACAGCACTGAGAAGATACAGATGCTTGGTTTACTTTGCATATTGACTATATACCATGTCGCCACTGCTTGTGCTGTTGTTGACCTCAGGTATAATGACAGATGCAGTGTCTCTATGTGCCTCCGTGAACCACAGTCAGTCGTGCCTGCAGGTCCCCGGGGGCCGGTTTTTACACACTAAAATCTATAATGGACAAACATTTAAAAGTGCTTTACATCAAGGTACCTTCAATACATTCACCTCTACATTATGAAGTCATCTATAATACCACACAGGTAATGAGTGAGCTGCAGTTGATGAGTATTTCCTTTGGCAAAAGTAACGTTTGCTTTTAGCAAAAGATACGGAGTGTGGTGGAGGAGTGTGGGGCTTGAGGAAGAAGAGTTTTCCTAAAAATAAACATTTTAGAAAAAAATTACTTGATACAGAGGAAACACTCTGTAAAATTTGACTCATTTTATTTGTATATAAGCTTAAAGGAATCGTTGTTATTTACTCTCTTGCTGAGATTTAGATGAGAACATTGATACCGCTCTCATACCTCCGAGCCAGTTAGCTTAGCTTAGCACAAAGACTGGAAACAGCTTGCCTGGCTCATTAAACAAACAAAATATATAACATATTAATGTGTTTGTAATTGAGAGATGCTGGTAGGTGTATTTTGTTACTTTTGATTTGTGCCAGGCTAGCTGGTTGCAAGCAGCCGGTTAGCTTAACTTGGTATGAAGACTGGAAACAGTAGAAACTGCTAGCATTACTCTGTCTGAAGGTTAGAAAAAATAATTTTGTGTTAATTCGTACAAAAGAACAGTTTCTGTACGAATTAAACAAATGAGAAATAACATTTTATCTAGTGAGCTTTGAAGGTGCTGGTTGGCAGATTTTTTTTTTAATCTTCAGACAGATCCTAGCTGTTTCCCCCTGCTATGCTAAGATAAGCTAGCTGCTAGCTGTAGCTTCCTATACCATACAGATGAGAGAGTTTATCAATATTCTCATCTAGAAAGTGAATAAGCAAATTTCCCAAAACATCAATACATTCCTTTTTGTTTGTAGTACCATCTCATCTTGTGCTATGAATCATTTTCTAAAAAGCAGGTGTTTTTGATTTTATTCTTTTAAGTTTTTTGGTCTAATTTTTTCAGCAAAACTCTTCAAACCTCGAAGCCAATTCACCAGGAAGAGAAAGTAAAAAAAGACAGGGGGACTACGTAGAGTGAAAACCACAACTAAGAGTGGTGTGTAATCTTCTAACAGTGCCAGGTTATTATTCAGAATCGCATTCACACAGTATTCAGTCTATTGCACATTAGGACGTCTTCATTTAGTGCAGAGGGCCAAAAGGTCAGGGGCCATTTATTTTTTTCTTCTTCAGGGTTAAGACGACGAATCGGCAACAGTCTCTGAAGTTGAGAATCCAAACTTTCTTCGCCGTGGTTAGAAAATGAGATGACCATCACCTCTTCCACTTCATTACAAGGCAGCTGCTCTTGCTTTTTAATATATATATTCTTGATTAATTGTGCTGGCCAAGTGCTTGAAACCAACCTCACCAAATAAAAAAAAACAAAAAAACATGATGGCAGAGGGTGAAACCTGGGCACTCGTACAGTATGTCAAAGGTTAGAAGTCATTTCTAATTATTATTTAATTAGGCTTTTTTCTCAAAAGTCTATAAAACATCAGCAGGATTTTTCTTTTAAAAAGCAGAGTAAAGAAATATTCCCTCGGCAGCCTTGCCTCGAGAAGTTTTTACATAAATAGAAAATTAAAAAAACACGCAAAAGATTAAATAATCGGACAAATGCAACAGTGGAAAGCAGAAGCTTAAATTAAGACAGCAGAATAGAGGAAGTGTGCTGGGGGAAGGTGGGATGGAGGGGGGGGGTTAAAAACGGTTGGCACGAGGGAGAGGGAGAGGGAGGGGGAGGGGGGGGCTGTCCTCTCCTCAGTGTTTCAGTCTCTTAGGTGCTGCTAGTACGGGCCTTTCGTGTGTCCGAAGATCCCGATGGGGAAGTGTTTGACGTGGGAGGACCACTGTGCCGCCAGCTGGAAAAACTTGACGTCGTTCCACTCAACGCCGTCAATCAGCACTGCAGGAGACAAAAGGCAAAACACAACAGGCACTGTTTATTTACATTACAGGACTTTTTTATCCCCCTCAATTAACCGACTGATCATTTAGTCTCTAAAACGGTGACATCTTCAAATTGCTTGTTTTGAACAACCAACAGTCTAAAACCCAAAGACATTCAATTTACAATGATACAAAACACAGAAAAGCAGCAAATATTCACATTTATGAAGCTGGAAATTCTGCTTGTTTGTCACATTTCGCTCAATAAATGACTTAAATAATCAACCAAACATCAAAAAAAGTGTTAGTTAATTTTATGTTGGTTGCCAAATTTGACTTCACTCAATACACTTAAAAACACCAACACACACCAAAACCTGTGTGGACAATATGCTGGTTTACGGTATTGTTTTAAAACTTATATTTGTTATCTTCATCATGATACTTGATCAAGATGTCATGTTATATTGTGTATGAGGGAACTATTTTTTTATTGCAACTTTTACCATTGCAACTGTTGCTACTGTTACTGCCAAGTTGATATAGCGACAGACAAACTGAACAGAAAAACATCAGCGATCTCTCTGAGGACGTCTGGGCCGCTGAGGGAGGGAGGGAAACACCAGGGCAGGAGGTCTGTGTAGAAAATTACCTCTCAGCATGGTCTGCTGGTGCTTGGCAGTGCAGATGAGCCGGCTGATGCCCTCGATCACTTGACTCTTCGACTCCACCTCCTTGTCTTTGCTCTTTTTTGGCAGGAACATGACTGGCAGAAGGGAAGGACAGAGACGCACGCTGCGAGTAAATGAGGGATTCAGAACCTTTTCTGCTCCCTGAGGATTAAGTTGTGATGACATTTGGCCTTTTGGTGCGATGTTTGAGGTCGGACCGGAGAGGAGATCTGATCAGATCACATCCGGTTCTGTGAATGTCCTCTGATGTGATTCATCCACACTTTTTCTCATTTATATCCGTAAATTGCGGCTCAATGACAATGTCCAGATTATATCAACTTTTTAAGAGGTTAATTTTGAGGTGAATTGTCCCTTTAAGGCTCCCACTGTAATCAGAAAATAATACCACAGTGCACAAATCCCAAGAAACAAGCATGTATCATTCCACCTGTATGACACAGGTGTTCATCTTACCCTTCTTATTCTTCTCCTTGGTCACCACTGTCATGGACATGGTGGGCTGGGTGCTCGGCTCAGCGCCCCCCAGTGGCAGCCGGCTGACCTGCAGCGAGCGGAAATTGCACTTGAGAGTGTTTTTGGAGGAGGAGTCCCGCTTCTCCACGTCTTTCTTCCGTTCTGTTGGAGCCACCCAGTAGTCCACCTGAAGCCCCATCAGCTCCGCCTGACCGACGGAGCTACAGAAAACAAGTCAGTAAAGTTAAAGTGGAAGTACTTTTATTTTGAAATTTAAAAAAAATGCATGCCTGAGAGTTAAAGCAGCTGAAACTGAGAATATGTGGAGGAAACAGCACTGTCGCTCAGCAATTACAGAAAAGTCACATTCCCACTCTCATGTATATAAAAAATTAGCTTTTACCTAATTTTCCATTGCATAATATAAATATTTTGGAACAATATATACTGAAAATTGTATCAAAGCTTTATTAGTTTTCCCCCCTGGAAGAAAAATCCAATATCATGTCACATTAATTTCACATTTGATATTATTTATTCATCTATACATGCTTATATTCTTATAACAAAGAAAAAACATTTATTTAAATTTAAAGAAATGTCAAATTTTTGGAAGAACAATCTAGAACTTTTTCTACAACCACTGTATTTTGCTTGCGACACACTAGTTGTGGTTTAGTGCTTCAGGCTTCTAAACAATTTTCATATTAAAACAGTTTGAGGAGGGAAATCACTTTTCAGGTAATACATACTGTATTAAACCTACGACAACAGGCCACAAGTCGACATTGTTCAGTTTTGAGGACACAAGTCAAAAAGGCACCTGTAAGCGCAGAAGCTGGTGGTGACGGAGGGAGAGGAGGGAGGGGTGGGCGACGCCTCTTTGAGTGCAGGGGATATTTGCGGAGGTGTGGAGGAGAGCAGCGAGGAGCCCAGAGGTGCTGCATCATCGGAGTCTCCTGAGGGAGGAAACGGTACAGAAGGTCATTCTAAAACCAGAGAATAAACTAGTTTTTTGAAGATACACAACTCAAATCTTCCATTCAGACAAAAAAAATGCACAAAAAATGAACAATTTGAATCTCCCTCCATTAGTTTTTTTCCCCGTCTTCCCCGTGGTACACACTATGAAGGCATCCTGTTTTAGATTTTTCTTATTATCACGTCTCCCCAAAAACTCACATTTCAGATACGCAAACTGATATCCACATCAAACACAACAACATCCCTACCATCGTTAATTTGGAAACAAGGTCTCCTCAGTCTCACCGCTGACTTCTCCACCGAATACAATAAAATGTCTTCTCAATGACCAACAACACTGACGTGCAGATCATTCAGCACGTTAATCCACACAGTGCAACTCACTAGGCAAAATATGTTTAAAATGAGTGGTGGACAATGAGTTGTTTTATTATTAACATTTTAAAAAACTGAAAATGATAAAATATATATATTATAATATAATATTGGAGGTTATAGGATCAAGGTAAGTTATGACGCTATTAATCATGATCAGGTTTTACCTTTACACCAGTGACTATTTGGACTTGACTGTGCAAATGTGTTTTTGCACAACAGCAGAGCATCTTTTTTCAAATGGATTTCTTACATTAATTGCAAGTGTAAATATTTTCATTAATTACAGTCATAAAGATAATTGATTCAGTTGACTATAGAATTAACCAGGGTGCAGTTATATTGACAAGAATCAAATATCACAGAATTTTTACCTGTAATAATAATATTAATTTAGTGATATTTTGTGGAAGATTATTGATGCTTTGAGAAGATATTGACATTTACTAACGTTACTATGAATGACAGCAATGTAAATACGACCATGCTGATTCATAGATTACATAAACTCAGTTGCCTGGTGCAGCTTTAAGAGTATTAGCAGGATTAACACGATATGCAAACAGTTTCTTTATAAGTCGTATTTCATCTTCTAAATATTAAACATCCATAAACAACCCAAACAATAACTCACCTGAAGTTGCTGACGTCTGCTCCACGAGGCCAACTTTCACCATCTGAAGAATTAGAAAGGGAGGAGAAAAAAACAAACAAACACAAATTTCTAAAAAAAAAAACACAACCTTCGGATAAAACATCAGCGGGACAAAGACTAAACCAAAGCACAGTGAGTTTTTAGGTAAAGGGGGATACTCACCCCGATGAAAGGGATGAATTTCTGACACGAGTCCTCATCAGGGCTGTGGAGAGGCCGTGACGCGGGTGCAGAGGAAAGAAGATGCAACAAAAACAATAAACATTTCATGAAAAAAAGAAAAGCAATTTGAAGTGTTTGTACAAAAGAAAAATCTAATAGAAAGTTACTCCTACAAGAATTTAAAACTACTCTGTGTAAAGTAAAAGGTTATAATTGTAAGAAATGGTAACTAAAGTTAACAACACTAAGATCAACTGTTAGTAACTTGTACATGTTGATGATGCTGATTTCCAGTGTTTCACATCTGGAAATACTACAGTTTCCCATTGCATAGAGAGTATGCAAAGTTATCACAGCGCAAACAGAATCAACAGAGCATGCTGCACTTGCTGCCGGGCTTTAAACCTCCACTCAAATAGATTCACGTTCCCGACTGCAGGCCCCCCTGATTGTAGCAGGAGAAGCGGAGAGAAAACATGCAAAACTATCGGCCTCCGCCACAGCCATCCAATCATTGCAGGGACAAGAGTGGATCTACCAAATTAAAGTCAGAGAGGCATTCAGGAGGCAGCAAGTCCATCAGGGGAACAACTAAACTACTGAACCATAAACAAATGGATGAGCAGGAAGAGCACCAACCTAAATCAAAAAGCCTGTCTGGTTCCATGCACTACCACTAAGCGGTAGTGCATCACTACGCTTACAAGCCTTCTACACTATGAACTATTTTCCTGGCGGTGAGCAGAAAAATAGCCTAGATGGAGTTCTACTGTACTGTATATGTCTATGTTTTCTAAATGTAAAGACGTTTGATGATGTGAAAGGTTGTTGCTCTTGCCTTGAAGAAACCTGCCATCGCCCCCCCAGGGAAGAAACAGAGAGACTACGGAGGAGGGGAGAGAATAGAGAAGACAGTCTACAGTAGGTAACAGTTTGCTTTCCCAGCACAACACAACTCTGCTGTGATCAGTCTCGGAGCAGCCAGAGAGAGAGAGACAGGAAGCCAGATGTCTGCCTGGTATGTGAGCGATTTATGTCCGTCTAGGCCTTGCAAGGATGGAGTATGACAGAACACATGACTTCTGTCTGGTATGTTTAATCCGGCTATTGGCTTAAATGTCAGGTGTAGTCAGATAAAAGATGCACATGCATGTCAATCCATGAAAATGGACATAAAACTATGGACATTACACATGCACTTTTCAGATAAAGGTCAGGGCCCACATTTATCAAACTGTTAAATGTGAAATTTTAGACGTTTACTTCCGATAACAAACTTATTAACAAAGATATTTATCAAATTTCTTACATTTGAAAATACTCTGAGATTTAACAGAGCGCCAAATGTCTCTTAAGAACAGGGTGTACTTCAGAATAGGTTGGTTTTAGTGTTCTTTCTTCACTTGTTTTGAACATTGGATGTTACCAATTGTTTTTTTGTTTTCAATATCAGGTTTATTGTTGTTTGACAAAAAGAAAAAGATGCCAGAGATCCTGCTAGATATTGAATAATGCAAAAAAAAAAAAACTAAGGCTCTCCATCTTCAGGTGGAATAATATTATTAATTTATTCCTCTGGCATACAGGCAAACAAACAGACTCTAGATCTTTATACATGCCGGATGTAGAAGTATGTATTCTACATTAAATGAAAAATATAGTAGTAATCCTGAACAGAATTATTTCACCTGAAGACAGAGATGGTTGTCTGCATTATTCAATATCTATCAAGACTTCTGGGATCTTTGTGCTTCTACCTGTCACGGTAAAGAGCACCTGTCGGATCGGCTGGAGCTGAAACCTTATATTGATTTAGTTCGCAATCACTTTCTATACATCTTAATTCTTCATCTTCATTCTTCTTCATTATGTGGCAGTAAAATCCCCTTTTACAAATTTCTCTGCTGTTCACTGTCTGTAACAGAAATTCTTTCCTCCTCTTCTCCAGTTGGTTTTGTTTCCATTTCAGCCAAATTTAATCTGTAATCATGAATCCCATTTACATACGATAAATAAATTAGACTATTCTAAAGTTCATACATTAAGCATGCATGTGATCAATAATGTGATGACTTGAGAGCTCCTCTTTAAGATTACTCTCACACTATCCATTTATTTAGATTTGCATTCAAGAACATTCCTATTCTTCTCATGATTAATACCAAATTAAACATCTTTATCTTTCCAGAAAGACTCTATAAGTCACTATATGTGACACTTCGTCAAGTAGACGAATAGTACCACGTGCCAAACATTTACTCAGCTCTACTACGCTGTCTGTAATAATCTTAAAACGGGCCCAGTAGTATTGAGGACACTACGGTGGATCATGATTCGTTTAAACCAAATATGTGATTTAAATACATTTATCCTGGTGGTTGAGGGTCATGGTTAATTACAGAAGAAAGAGTTAATGACACTTTGACATTGTTATTTTTGCTGACAATGTGCAGGTTTCCTACATCTAACTGGACAAATAACAGACAGACATGGATGGCCACAAGCACATGGAAATGACTGAGAGGAAACAGCGAGGAGGAAGAAACAAAGAAAAAATCTCCAGAGGGAGCAAAAAGCTGATTGTTTTTGGTCTCCTGCCACTTTATCAGCATATTTTCCCTTCTTCAGACCTTTGGTATCTTATCAGTGAGACGTGTTTGGAGTCGAAACTGAGAAGTGAGTATGATCTCTCTTTGGAATAATAATAGGAATGATGAATATTCAGAGATTGTCTGATAAAATAAAAACAACAAGAGCACACAGATGTTGAGTTGAGTCGAGTTTCTGAGCAGATTAACAATTGTTTATATGCGTCAAAGCACACATTTAGAAGATGTACACCAAACTACTGCATGAAGCTCTTAAAGGAATAGTTCATTTGATATTTTGGAAAATGTTAGCTTAGTTTAGCATAAAGACTAGAAACAAGGAGAAACAACTAGCCTGGCTTGATCAAACGTACCATCTGCCTAACGTCACCTCTAAAGCTCACTAATTAAAATGTTATATCAAGTTTGTTTAATGCATTATCTGTGGAACTATTTGTTGACAGGTAGCAGTGACTCGTTTTGTACAGGTTAAAGAAACAAAATATAACATGTTAATTAATTAGTTTTAGAAGTGCATTTGTATTGGGATTAGTCAGGCTAGCTGTTTCCCCCCCCGTTTAGTTTTTATGTTAAGCTAAGCTAACATGCTAACTGCCGACTGTAGCTTCATATTTACCATACAGACGCGACAGTGGTATTGATGTTCTCATCTAAAATAATTTCCCAAAATGTCGAACTGCTCCTTTAAGAAGTATACATCTTTAAATATTAAGTATTTTTTACTTTTGGTAATCAAAGCAGCACCAGCTAATAAACAAATGCAGAAAGACATGAATTTCACTAGCATGAAACTATGTAACGTGATATTAGCATGGCTGCTTTGTAATCAAAAGTTTTCCAAAAGATGAGAGGCAGGAAATCTAATAGAGTTCAGTTTTGTTTTGATATACTGCCATTTCTGCTGTAGAGTAAATAGTTCATATTTTCCTCTCAAATTTTATGTCACTTCCTTGAGGAAAGAAGTGATCCAACCAAACCACAATTTCTTTTGGACAGAAAAGAAAAGCTAAAGCTCTTGTGTCTCAGCTTATAAAAACTTCTATATAAAAATTTGGCCTGGTGCAGCTTTAATTAGCTCAAGAAATCTTATACTCTGTCTGTGCACTTCTGTTGTTTACAACTCCGAGCTGTGGCTTGGACGGCAGAGATGGATCTTTTGTGGAAAGTTTATAGCTCAGGCTGTTAATAGAAAAAAAAAATACTTTAGAAGCAGCTGTTAAAGTGGCAAGCTACAGCAAAGACTGAGGAGGTTCAAGAAGAAATGGCTCCAACACACAGAAAGCACATGAATCACCAGGCTACGTGAGAAACAAACTCAATCGACCACAATACCTTACTGCAAAATCAAAATGAAAGCTCTTTTTCCTTCAAAGAAAGAAAACATACAACAAAAAGATAAAACATGTTATTCACACACACAGTGATGGAAAGACAGTGATGTTTATTAGACAGACTCCCCCACATCAGACACTGCCACTCCAACTCCAACACACAACCCCCACAACATTAGTGAAACTCTGACCACAGTTTGTTTTTCAAAAGGGGATTCAAAGTAAATGGAAAGTAGAAAATGCAGCAGTTGTGATGCATGCAATTTCACATACTAATACTGAATGTGTTAATCACTCCAAACCGACTGTTCTGCTACCAGCAGCTGGCTTGAGTTGAACATTCTGTTGCTATAGCAACAGCTACTGGCAAAGTTCCATATGCTAGTTAACTGACATTGCTGAATCCGCCATTTTGTCAGGTCTGTGACCAAGCAAATTGACAAACATCATTAATTTTCTTCTTGTTTGAGCATTAGGTGCAGCCATTCCTTTTTATTGCAGCTTTTATGTCATTGTTAATTTGTAAATGCGTGGAGTGTTAGTTACACTAGGCTAGCTAGCTGTCTGCAGCCAATGTGTTGCTAATACAACCTTCTAATGCTGGGCTAACTTTTGTGTGTTTTCTTTTTACTTTTGCTTTTTTTGGACTCTATGTGTATGTTTACAAGATTAATGACTTTGTTCTACTTCTTACAGTCAGACATTTTAGAGTTAGATGAAAAGATTGATATCACTCTTATCATTAAATATGAAGCTACAGCCAACAAACGATTAGCTTAGCTTGGCATAAAGTCAGGGAACAGGGGGAAACAGCTACCCTGGCTCTGGCCAAAGGTAACAAAATCTGCCTACCAGCACCTGGGCTTACTAATTAACTTGCTGTATCTTATTTTCTTAATCTGTATAAAAGTCAATGTGTAAAAATGACAATTTGCCTTTTCACACAGGGTTATGTACCAACCTATTTCTTATCTGAGACCAGCAACTAGCTGGGGTCTCTGCTGATTACATTTGGACATAGCCTGGCTAGCTGTTTTCCTCCGTTTTTGGTCTTTGCACCAAGTTAAGGTAATAAACAGCTGGCTGCAGCGTCATATTTATCAGATAAATCTCTTCTGTATTTCCCAAAATGACAAGTTTTTTTGCTTAATTGTTGATCCTTCATCTGTGATACATTGTTTTCCTGGTTTGAGGGAACTCATTTGACAGCTAGTATTAAATCCAGTTTCCTTCTTACTGTATGAATTCACTTTTATGTCACCTTTGGTCTAACTCTTGTTTACAATATGTTATCTTTTTGTGATTTGTAATCACTATCACTGAATTTGTTGTCCAGTATTGTGTTTAATATTACAAAGGCCAAGGTTAACTTAATGGAAGTGTGTTTAGCTCGCTGCATAGCTGTGCACCACATGCATAACTGAGGCCAGAACACAATGTTTTTTATTTTTTGGTTTGTTTGAAACTCTTGTATTTTGATTTCAAGCAACATGCAATGAATTATTTACTTTATACCTTGTAATTTTGCCTGAATTTGTAAATAATGTTCAAAACAGTGTGAAAAATATTTTTGAAAAGCCAGTTAATTTTTTACAGATCAGTTCAATCCCCTTTTGAAAAACAGGTGAAAGCTCTGCATTAGAAGCATTGTTAGAGGAAACCTTCAGACTTATCTAAATTCAAACTAGGGGTGTCGCGATATACCGGTGTTGAGAATAACCGTGAAATTTAAAAAATGAAATATTGATATTGTGTTAATAATACTCATATGCTAACATTGTTGATTGATGAACATTGAGGGCTGATGTTAGACCTTGTGGAACTTATGTTTATCAGTTCATCTGGTTGTCCTTTGTACAGTTATGTTACAGATTGTCTTACTCCCTAAACTTATTTATTTGCCAAAAAAAGAGACAAAATACTTTATTTTTCAATTTTTCTATAGATATTATAATAATATTGTCATTGTGAATTCTTTTGTCCATGATAATCGTGTTGTGAAAATCTGCTATCGTGACAGCCCTAATTCAAACTTCAGTGTAGCTTCCAAAAACACATTTCAGGTTTCTGTGCATCAGTGTAACTGGTGGTAACAATCAGTAGGAAATCTTCTGGTTCTTTTGTGGTTTGTTATTAAGTGAGAGTGAAATCCTGGGAAAAAAAAAAACATACCTCTTCTGTTTGTAGGTGAGCATGGCCTCTGCGATGGGGAGCTGGTGAGCTCCGTTAGCTCCCAGCATGTACTGAGTTACCCTTGATACCACATCTGGGTTCTCCTGGACTGCACAGGACACAGTAATTAATACTCTTCTCCAAACACTAGAATACATAGTCAGGAACATACAGTATATAATCTCATATCTTTAAGTTGTACATTTATATTTACTATAACTTGGCAGCAAAAGTAACCAGTTGTCATTATAGTAGATGATCTCTAAATACCTCTATAAATTATTTAAAAAAAAATTAAATGTGTTTGTGATTTTAAAAGTAATATGACAAAACAGCCCACCAACAACAGGAGCTTCTGGCTTGTGAAACAGGTCCCTCCAAGCAGCATCTTGGAACAGACTGTTGTATCGATAATCAATAGTGCCGAGATATTTGGAGACTGGATGAGCACCTAAAGACAATCAAAATGCAAAATCAGGCATCACACAGTCAGTTTCTAAGGTGTTGTGTGTGGCATTTCAGCATCGGCATCATTCATTCTGAGATGTTATTGTTACTACTGCACATAAAGAAGCTGAGTATTAGTCTTCTTTAATCGCAGGTTGCTATTTCTGGCATTACATTTTATAGGAAATGACATAATCATATTATTTGTGTTTAAAAAAAAATATGGCACCTTTAAATATTTGAAAAATAACGAAACTGACAAAAAAAAGACAAAAGACAAAAACACAAGAAGAGAAACTTTAGGGTTGGACTGCTGCTAACCTAGAGGGATAATGAGAAACCTCATGTATCCGAGCCAGTCAGGGGTCTTATGGGAAAGATGGTCCACAAACAGCCTCAGAACTGCACTGAGGTAATGCTGCGCTCCGGCCACGGCTATCTTTATGGGGATGGGCGTCTGGGAGTTACAGTTACAACTAGGAGACAAAACAACGAGACATAATCACAACTCACAGAATCTCACAGAAATAACTGTCGCATTTAGTCCAGGGAAACAGGGAAACAGGACTTTACTCAATAAACTGTTCTTATTAATCACCATTTACTCCACTAATCTGCAGCTGAGTGCTTTCGACTGTTGTAAAGTAATTATCTGTTGGTAAAATCAGTGGGGGCATGTGAGAGGCAGACTTACAATCTCTGTATGCGGGAGACGATGGTGTTGAACGCAGCTTGGATGTCTGCTGTGGTGCAGGTGCACACCACTGGTAGATGGTGGTTTTGAAGCATATCTGAAAGATACTGAGAGGAAAAGAAGAAAGAAATGAGTCTCCAGAACTAAAATTGAAATGTGTGTGACTTCATTATAAACATCACATGCTGAAAAGCTCTTCACTAATGTAAAAATAATATATTTTCAAGAGTCTGTAAAACAAAACAAAAAAAAAAGAATAGGCCTAATATATGTCATTTTGGAGTTAACTGGAGTAATCATCGAGCCACAGCTCTCTCAAACGCTCGTTGTTCTTACCTGGCCCTGCCAGTCTGACGTGTTGATGAGGATGATGCTGTCAGGGAGTTGGTTGTCAGACACCAGGATGTGGTTGAGTTGGTCATACACCGTCTTTCTTGGGATCTTGGGAGGGAAAATTAGAAAACTTTGGGTGAAAAGAAGGATCCCTGTTTTTAGGTCTCAACTTTAGATAAAATAAACGAAGATGAATCTTCCAACACTTCAGCTTCAAAACTGAACAAAAGTAGTTTAACCAGTAACCAGAAGATTACCCTTCAAAATGTGATGAGTAGTAGAAAGGCTCAGCTGACTACGGTTTGATGTGAAATGTTTTTGTCCTGCAGCTCTCTCCACCTACCTGTAGGTGGCAGCGTGTGTCCAGGGACCGCTCGTTGTCCAGGCTGTTGGCCCTCTCGTTCTGCGGCCTGCTGGGCTGGCGCTCCTTCAGCGACGTGCTCCTGCCTCGCCTACCTGCCAACTTCGGTTCCTGCCTGAAAACGAAAACAGCAGAGGAAGAGAGACGGAGGACTGGAGTGTTGGAGGCAGAGGAAATAATGTGATCATCAACAACAAGGAGGATAAGCTCTGATCTGTGGGTGATGATTAGAGTTAGACACATTCATCTATAATAAAAGAACTCATTCACTATTTTTTCCATTTTAAAAAACAGTTAGTATTGATTGTTCTCTGTGATTTACGTCATAAATATTCATGTCAGCTTTAAAAAACCACCTTGCAGAAGCACATCAACGATCTAAAGAAGATTATTCTTGCTCATGTTTTTTTTTACCTGTTGGATGAAATGATGAGCGACTCTGTCTTGGTCATTTTGCCACTTGGTGGCAGTCTCTCTAAAAACGTGTCCATGTTGTCCATCTCCAGCTCTGTGGTCGGAGTCACCGCCTCCGGCTGCTCCTGTGGGAAAAACCAAAACAGAGAAAAACAGCAGGGTTTATGAGTTAAGAGCTGACAGATGTGTTTATGCATTTTCCTTTTTCACAACAACAGACTGACCTTTCGGCACCTTCAGAGTCCTGACTGTCTTTGAGGATTTCAGTTGTTCTTAATTATGTTTTAATCTAATTGCTTCTGGGTGTTTATGAGTGTAAACATCCTTTAACAGCTAAAACAACAGAGAGTATACAGGCTAATAACGAATGTGCAGTTTCTGCTCATTTCTCTGTTTTTCCTCAAAATATTGACCTTCATATTAACACTAATACCAGTTATTGATCTCCGGCAGCTTTAAGAGTTCATACTTACAAAGGAGACATTATCAGACACATTATCATCTGGATACTTGGCTCCTCCACACTTGGTTTTATCTGGGTCAATCTGGAATTAGATGGTGAGAGGAATAATAAACATTACATTGGTTTCGATGGGAGTCCCAGCAACTTTTATTTCATAGACACTGAAGCGGTGGTTCATTCAACATCTCGTGACCTGATTGTGAGTTCAACAGAAGTCCCACAGCTTCATAAACAAACTAGTGATCACATTACCTGCAGATTGATGGGAAAATCTGAGTGTGTGTGTGGGGGGGGTGAAATTTGACTCTTATGCTCTCCAGTGAAAGTCGTCCCTGAGCAAGACAATTAAAGCCTTTCTGCTCCAGTGGATTTACTCATCTGCTATCAGTGCAGCCCACTGGTTACACTGGTGTATCTCCATCTGTTTCACTGTGGTATTAGGAACCCAGTTTGTTTAAGTAAATGCAGCAGACGCAGGGCTGTGAGGCAGGCATGTGAGCGGGAACACAAACAAGCTGAAAAATCTCTGATCCCTTTTAAAGTCATTCTTCACAGATTGCTGAAGGAAACCTGCACCCCTGCTGGAGGTATTTAGGACAGCGTTTTACAGTGTGGTGGTGGGGTGACTCTGGTCTCACCGGGCTGGGAGGCTCCCTGTGGCTCCGGCTGCTGTGGATGCTGCCGATCTCAGTTTGAGAGCTGGAGAGGGAGAGACCCTCGAAATATGGCCTGAAACAGACACACACACACAAAAAAAGAGTCAATGAGAGTATCCTCAACTCTTTAAGGGTTTTCCTTTTCCCCAGCGCTGTGTTTGAACAAAAACAACAATCAGTATGTCTCAGTAAGCCGATCTAATTTTGTCCTTTTTGTTTATGAGTATAATGTGCTGCTGCTCTTTTTCAGTTGGTTAAATCCAAAATCAACCGTCCTTCACGAGCCGCCTTCACACATCAAAAGTCAATCTGCGAGTCGAAAGGAGAACTCCTCATCTCGTGAAAACACTCGTATAATGTCTCCTGTTGCTCTGGAGGAGCTTTTCTGAAGTGTGAGGAAATGACTCGAGAGACGTCGCGGCGCAGGCTCGGAGGATGTATATTTCAAACAGAAAGCCAGAGTTAGAAACTGGAGGTGCCGAGTTTGAAAGACTTGAAAGAAAGACGCTATCGCATTGCATCATGGGAAGCTAAAGATCTTGCATTTTTGAAGCTTTACCTACACTAGGACATAAAAGTCAGGATATACCCCGCAGCCTCTGCTCTATTAAATATTAATAGTATATTAATATTAATATTAATATTAAATATCAACACTAAATCGTTGGAGCACTCTTTTGAATCTATTAACAGCTGATATTGTTTTCTCCTTGTCAGTCTGTGTGTGTGTGTGTGTGTGTGTGTGTGTGTGTGTGTGTGTGTGTGTGTGTGTGTGTGTGTGTGTGTGTGTGTGTGTCATCAGGAGAAACTACAGTAGCGGGAACCACCACAGAGTATTTTGGCAGGTGTTTGTCTTTCATCACGGCGATCGTGTCGCAGCCGTGAAAGATGCAGTCATGAAACTTCACAGGTGTGTAGGTGAGATCAAAACAAAGGCAGAGCTCAAAGATGGGTGTGGTCCGACCCAGTGCTCATGTAACTAGAAACCAGCTTGTGATGGGATCACATCAGCTGTTGACCCTCTGACCCATCAGTGCTCTTGTTTATGTCGAACTTTACAGCTGTAAATCTGGTGCTTAGACTCGTCACTACTTTCAGCTAAAGTCCCTTTCAGCAACTTTTAGTCATGTAACTTCAGTCTTATCATCATTATTTGCCCTGAAGCACAACTAATAACATAAATGCTTCACAAACAAAGACGCACACACTCCTCAGTGAGAGTCACTCACTTGAGTTTGGGTTTCGGCGTACTGAGGACGCTGTCATCGTCATCCAGCTCTGGACCGCTGTCACTGGGGTTCTCAAACTCCACACTGTCCAGGTCCAGGTCCTCCTCCTCCACCTCAGGAGGCGGCTCTGCAGGGTCCTGCTCCGAGTCCAGCACCTACACACACACACACACAAACACACACACACACACACACACAGGAACAGCAACACACACAAGCAGAGGCGTTAACATCTGTAGTGGCTCAGTAGCTCCGCAGCAGAGGCACATGGGAAAATGAAATTCCCAGAAGATGCAGCAGCGTCTAGAGAAACACCCACCTCGTCTGAAACTCTGAACCGCTTCAGTAGAGCCACCACTCGCTGCTTAAAGTTCTGCTGCTAAAACACAGGAGAATAAACACACAATCAGCTTGTGGCCTAGTTGCGCTTTACTGCAGTGATCTGACCAATCCAGTGCAGAGGAAAACAGCTGCAGCCGCTGCCGCGCGGGAGCTCCTCAGTTTCAGTAATTTTACCGGCAGTAGATACATTTGCAGCGTTGGCTGCGCATCGATTTTTCTGTTTGTGCTCATGTAAATCAATAATCAAGCAGCATCATGCTTCATCTGCTTTCTGGGGCTTTCATCTCCTGCTGGTGCTCAATCAGCTCGATGACGCGACATCATCCCTGAGCAAAAAATATTCAAACTCATCCTCACTGAAAGGTGTTCGATAATCCTTTTCAGGCACTTGACATTCTGCAAATGAATCACATAAAAGTTGGACTCACTGAGGTGTTAATTGGAAAAACTGGCGTTTATCGCAACTACAGAGCCTGAACTATTATTATTGGTCAGTTTTTCAGCAATTTGTTTGTTTTTAATCCATTAAATTAGAAAAGTAATTTCGAAAAGTGTTTGTTTGATAATAAATATAATCTTTTTCATTAGTAAGCGAGGGCTAGCAGTGCAGCTAACAATTCACAGGTTACATACACACAATAAACAGTGGCGTGCTTCAGGCTGTGATTAAATGAAAGTACTGTTGTTGTTGTTGTTGCTGCTTCTGAAAGAAAATGCGATTCCTGTTAGACTGCCATCTACGAGGCAAGACACAAACACAAATCCGTTACAGTCAATTTAATAAATACTTTATATATCATACTAGATGGATTTATTTACGTTATCCATCTGATAATCTGATTAGACTTGATTTCAGCACCTGCGAGGCACTGCGGCTTTTGTTAGAGCAACTTTAGTTCTGTTTGGTTCTGCACCGGATTCATTCTTCACACAACCTTGACAAATTATACATTGTCTGAAAGCTCCAAGTCTCCTGTGCAAAAGGATCCCCAGATCACCGCAGCAGCTGTTGACACAGAACTGTTTCAAACTTGCGGCTCCAGAGTGTTTTCCACTCACAGGGTCTTACTACAGGCATTACAGACTTTTATAGGCTTTTTCTGGCTTTTTGGTTGTAAAATGTAAATAGTTACATTTCAAACAGACCGGTGTTATGACTGTCATCATAAGGGTTGAAGAACAGTAAGCTTTTTATGTTGGGCACATTATCTCTCGAGCGTGTGCAGAAGAATGGGTGTGTCTGTTAACAGGTTAATGTATAAACTAATATTTCTCCTGAGGTGGATTTGGTTCAGTATTTATGATGAAATATATAAAATGATTTTCAGGCACTATCGTGGATGAGTTAGAAAAAACAAGCTCCTTAAACCGAGGGGACCGGACGAACACTGCTGAAGCGCTGTCCTGTTCACACGCTGCTGCTCAAACCTCGAACATACAGCTGGTCGACAAACCGGATCTACAGTATGTCGTGAATGCAGATGCTTCAACACAGATATCGAGGCCTCGCTGAATGTTCAGATGAGACACACCAAATGAGTGAATCTCTTTTCAGAAGACCGATGTTTACCCGTCCAGTTGAGTTCAACGCATCTGGACAGTCTATGTCGAGGAGCACTGGAGCTGCTCCGGAGGCTTCTGGCGGCCCGACCCCTTACTGAGATACTTTATGTCTTCATCCGTCTGTGTGTAATTTTCTCTGCTGCTCTAGCTGAGAGTATAGATGGATGAGCTTTGCTTTAAAACCCCTGCATGGTTCCCCCCGTCTCTTACTCTGGTGATGGAGGGCGTCCTTACAATCGACCTCCTCTGCATCTTTGTCTTCCTCACACGGTACTCGTCATCCTCCAGATCCTGAAAACACAGAGGAGAGAAGACGAATCTTGATTTGTTTTTAAAAACAGCCTCCCATTAAAAAAATAAAATAAAATAGCCAATGCATTATTTACACTTGTATGTCTTCAAATTATGCAGTGCAAGTACAGACGTTTTATTCCAACCTCATGCCCGAGCTGAGCGCTTAATTATTAACCTGCTTGCCACTGATCAGGGTAACGTAAAGCGATTTGTCCCACGACCCTTGCAGGTCTGTTTCCGGTCGCACTCACCTGTCCCTGCACGGCGTCGTCGCTGGCCTCCGGCTCTGAGGAGAAGCTCTCGTACTCCTCCTCTGAGTAGTTATCTGAAGCAGAGGAGACGTCGGGAGATTAAAGGCGGGAGAGCAGAAGATGCCTCATACATATTTCAGCTACCCCACCCCCCACCCCCCCCCCACTTTTTTTCAGCCAGGCTCTACATATACATGATGTACAGTACACCGAGCTACAGTGGGCTACCTGAATCTCGCTGCTTTTCTGCATGATGAGAGAAAAAAACGCGACACCCTGAGCCCTGAGCCCTGAGCCCCTCCCCCCCCCGAGCACATTAGGTGATTATGATGTTTTCGTGCTGTTTTAACCTCAGAACATCGGGGGGGTGGGGGGGTAATGAGGGAAAAATGTGTACCGGAGCATTTGATCTTCTGTCCTCCCTGCAGCGCTGCCTCCTCGTGGTCTATTGGCTGACTGGACAGGGAAAAGATCCAGATCTCTGCCACCTTCCCCAGCATGTCTTTCTGGTTGCTGCAGAGAGGAAGGACCTGGCCTCCCTCTGTCGGGTGCTGCATCACCTGTGAGAGGTGGAAAAACAGAGAGGGGGGGGGGGGGGGGGGGGGGATGAGTGATCAGAGCTCACTGCTCAGGTCTTCTCATTCTTCATATCGCAAAAACTGTCCAATACAAGAAATATCCACTCCTTTAGAGACATTAACACAGTTAAAAAAAAAATAGCTGTTGTCATGGTACCCTGCATTTCGACGACCACTTTGTGAGTTTTCCAAAATACAGAGAGACGCTCACTTTCTTGCTGATTAGATGAGATGATATTGATGTCCCTCTCAAGTCTTTACAGTAAATATGAAGCTACGGTTAGCAGCCTGTTAGCTTAGCTTCGGATAAAGACTGGAAACAGGGGGAAACAGCTAGCCTAGCTTTGCCAATAAGGTGACAAAATCCTCTAAAGCTCAGTAATTAACTCGCTATATCTCAGTTGTATTATGAAAGTGAAATCAGTGCTTTACTGGGGTAATGTGTCAGGCTGTTTTGTCTTCCTGTAGTCTCTGCTGGTTGGAGGGAAGCTAACAGGCTTTAATGAGCTTTAGAGGTGCTGGGAGGCAGATTTGGTTCCACTGGCTCAGAGCCAGGAGAGTTGTTGCCCCCTGTTTCCAGTCTTTATGCTAAGAAAGGCTAATCATCTCATCCCCTGGCTCCAGCTTCATGTTCACTACAGACGTGAGAGAGACATTCATCTTCTCATTTAAAGAAAGCAAATAAGTTCATTCCCCAAAAATGTTGAACTAGTCCTTCAAATTCATAATGTGAATTAAGGTTTTTGGAACACTTCACTCACATGTGAGAGCAGTTAAATCACCTGTGTTTTGTTTTTCATTCAGTCATTTCAGCGCAGAGGTGGTTCTTCACACTCACACCTGCGTGCTGCCAACTTTAACCACCCACTGTTTTCTGGTGCCAGACACGGACCGAGAGCTGGTTGAGTGCCTTGCCCGGTGGCGCGTTAGTACGAAGAGGAGTGTGTTTTTTTTATTAAACATACGGAGCTAGTCACAAACCTCAGGTCACCTCAGGACAGCGCCGCCCCGAATCTGGAAGAGCCTCGCTGTTCTCGCAGCGTCCTGTGAGACCATGTCGGCCTTGAGCAATTTACACTGGAACTTGTGTGGTATGTTGTGCGAGAGGCTCGCTCTATCCTTCAGCTGAAAATGTAAGAGCCATTTCTTTTTTGTAGTTATGTACAAGTCCTCTTCTTTTTTTTTTTTCTCCTCCCAGGCGCCAAAATGTTTTGTTTTTTTTTTTCTTCTCTCAGCTGCAGAGATGTGACCTTAATAAGCTCCACTGAGCTTTGTCCGCCATATGGGAACTCCTTAGTGTATCAGCATCATCTGCACTGAAAGATATCCATCTGAAGAGAGTCGTATTAGAGGTTTTCTTAAAGCACAAGAAACAATCGGTCTGTGCTGTGAGTTACTTTTATTTTCCTCTAAATATTTCTTAAAACAGGGAGTTTTTATTTTTTTCACTTCTTAAAAGGAAAAGTGTAACAAAGCCGATTTGTGCAGAGGAAAGTGGATTTATCTTTGGTCTTTCAAAAATAAAAGCGTTATTTTCAGACTGATTAGAAGATGAAAGTGATTATTTAAGAAGGCTTTTCTGTGCAGTGTTTGATTTTTAAAGAGCCAGAATTAGAGCCGGATCCCAGGTGAGGATGAGGAGGACAAAGTCGAGCTGCAGCTCCAGCATCCACCATTTTCTCATTATATTTTCACACCGGTCCAGACACTAAGAGCCTGTCGGGGCCGATGTACCTTTCTGCTCCTTCCTGCTCTGAGACGTAGAAACACAACACACACCTTCTACATAGTCCACACACACTAACTAACACAGCCTGTGCCGCGTCGCCCGTCATTAAATCTGGTGTAGACAACGAGAACATGAGTGCAGGTTTGTTGCAGTGCGTACCTCTGCCATGTCAATAGATCCCACTGCCAGAGTCTTGTAGCCCAGGATGGTTCGGTTCTTGTATCTCTTTCGCCGCTGGAGCATGATCTGCAGCTTGTTTCCCTCTCGTTTTAAAAAGTGCGGGTACTGAAGGTGGAGGGAGGAAACAGAAAGAGCAGGGAGGAGGAATTACACTCACATTTTTTTACCTGTAGCGTAAAGAGCAAGTCTGCTGATGTTGTGCGTTTTTTTTTTTTTTATTATTGTCAGCGAATCCCATGAAAAGACCAAAACCAGCAGTGGGTGGGTGTGAGTGGGTTTTTTGATCAGATTTGATTTGATTGACGCTTGACAGGCAACATCAGATACAACCTGCGCTTTGCACCAATACAAGAAAAGATGCGTCTCCACATCCTCAGTACATCAGCAATACAAAAACTTCAACTCTCACTAATATCCAATGTAAGTTTGAACAGTTGCCATGGCAACAAGTGTAATAAAGCTCATCCCACACATTCTTAACTAAAACTGACGACATTCACTTCAGCAACAAAGAACGAAAAACAGGAAACACTGAGCTACAAACTATTCATTAATGATTGATTGTTTGGAAATCAACAACAACAAAACGGCGTCATGGTGATTTCTCCTCTACCTGCAGTGAGAAGTTGAGAGCCAGATCCGTCTCCACAGACCCACTGGGTGGCAGCACTATCTCATGGGACCTCAAGATCCTTTTGGAGCCCTGTAATAAATAGATTAATAAATAGATAAATAAAGAGATAAAAAAAAAAAAGAGTTGTGTTTAATTTAGTTTACAGTCTTCCCCTCTAAGTAATTCTGTATTTCTGCTGCTGTTATTCACTGTGCAGCAAAGGTGCAGGGCATACATTATTCAGCAGGATTCAACACATTTTAAAACACCCTGCCAGGGCTTTTTTTTTTAATGTTTTAGCACTTTTTTTTTTTTTTTTTTACAAATCTCATGTTCCTTACAGGGTGTTACAATTTCACAAAGTCTTTTTTTTTTTTTCCTATTTTCTGCTCAGCAACTGGTTGAATTACTGTCAAAGTTAAATTATGGCTGCATGAGAACGTGCTTTTCTCTGACATAAATAGAAGCAAACATGATGTTCAGTACACTGGAATATATCTCAAACAAGTCTGTGCAAGTTAATGTTTGCACCGTGTGACGTGAACCGAAACCAAAGGCTGCCTCGAAGGTGGAAAACAATATGACAGAAAATGAAATAATGACAAAAATATGGACTGAAAAAATGGCCTGTATTTTTCCCTCCATCAGGGACTGAGATATACTGTATACGTCTTTACTTACTTTACTACATCAGGACAGGTGTTTGTGTGTAACAGCTTCATACGTGCCTGCTTTGTCGTGTCTGTTTATATAACATACCTGGATTTTAACCGCTATGACCACAGAAATCAGCTCTTTATCGAGTTCCCTCATCACAACCAGCTTCTTCAGAGTCAGACTGCACAATCTGCAGAGAGAGACAGAGAGATAGATGGAGAGTGAGCAAGAGAAAATTTTTTTAGTTTAGCGCTGCCGGCATGTTTTTCTTAATAAGCACAAACAGATGAGTCATTCACGGAAAAGGCCGGATCATGTATTTATTAAACAGCAACAAGTAAACCTTTCACACGTAAACACAAACAGTGTTCGACCAGATTTCATTCTCAGGGAATCAACAGGTTTCATGTGTGAAAATCTTCAACGCTACATTCTCACACTTTACTGTACGGCAGGTGTTAATGTGATGCTCTTATGCTGAGCAGGTTACAATGTGTGAGCAGTTTTATACAAACATACAAATATATATATTTCACAGGAACCTGACAGATTGTCTTGGCTGATACTGTCGGTGAAGAAGAAGAAGAAGAAGAAGATGAAGAAGAAGAAAATGCAGTGCAAGAAGAAAGTAAAAGAAGATGAAGAACAACAAGTGTGTTTTATAAAATGAGAAAAAAAATTAAAACAAATCCCCACCATCATTAAATAAAGCTCCACCGAATAAAAGCACAGTGAATAAGATTCAATAAAATACCTCAAATACTTCATACAGTATGTCTAAACCTGTGTCCCTGTGCTAACTGCTCCGTTATCTCTCTTGCTAAATACAATATGCTAAATACAAACAGTTCTCTCACTGAAAAACATTTTGGATGAGTCATCCTGAGCTCAGGCAGCGTAACATTAATTTATCCAATCAAGCAACTTGGTTGTAGCAGCCAGCAGGGAGACAACATAGTAGGCAGCATGGACCTTAATACATCACATACACATCACTTACACCTTCATACTGAAGTCATTCCCTCTTTTGAGCGATCCAATCAAATCCCTCTCATAACTCTACCTCTACCCAGATATTCTGTCTTTTCATATATCTCAAGGAGAGAAAGCAAATGAGCTGATTTCACAAAATGTTGGACGTATTCCTTTAAAGGCGCTCTGAAGACTCAAAACTCAAGTTATGTTGACACTCAATGTTACTCACCAAAAGACATTGTGTGTATCCTTGAAGAGGCTATTTCTAAGTTTTCAAGACGAGAGGTGATAATCCGCCCTGCGAGCAGCGCTACGTCTTCAGCTACAGTGAGTTGCTATCGGAAAGTGACGAGACGGGCCGGGGCTAGCTGGTTAGCATGCTAACATCAGTAGATGAAGAAAGACGTGATAGAGACAAGCGTTAACTTTGGCGTCGCCCTCCACCTCTGGAGACAACTCCTGGTGAGTAAAGGAATGAAGTTTGATGCTGAACTCACAACGTTTTTTTCGAGACTGGCTAGTAAACAGCTGTTAATGCTAACGCTGGCGATGTAGCAATAGCAACGCTTACAACTAGCTTCTTCGAGGTCTAACAAAAGCGTTTATTTCCCCATAAAACCTTTGCAAAGTTTTTTGGGTTGTTTTTTAGATCTGCATTGTTTACTATAGAAAGCGGTTTTCTTCTTCACTGCCATTGCTGCGTATCTTGGTGAATTACTGTCACCTGTGGGTCGGTCGAACAGTGTGACCTTAACCCACTCACAACCGTACATACAGTGGTGCTACTAGAGGTCAAAAACTGCCTTTAAATAACAAATACTGGCCAATATACCAAATTCTCCGGCAGTGATTTCAGCACACAGTGTTCGAGCTACATGAGAAAAGTAATCAATCAAACATGTGACCTTTCAGAGAGTGGGATAACTTAACTGCCGCCACAACCTCATCTAAAACAGTTTTTCTGCTGGAGGGAGAACTGGCTGAAGTTCACAGGAACGTTTCAAAATTCCCACACTTGTTAGTCCGACTGAATGTGAACCGAGGGTGTCGCGGCACACTGAGCTCAATCCTGCACCACTTTGTCTGAGTCGTCCAGCAGACGGGTCTCTGCCAGCGGAGCAGAATAGTGACAGTGAAGCAGGATGGTGGTGGGGCAGCCGGGGGGGTGGGGGCATTGTTAGGGTATTAGGAGCAAGGGGGGGGGGCATGGTGCTTTAACAAGCCCGTCACGATTTTTTGAGACACTTCCTCACCAGACAAAAGTGAAAAAAGAAAAGTTTTTTTTTTAAGGAGCTTTTCTTTTCAGGCACTGTTTGGTTCCTTTCATGAAATCATTCAGAGGAGCAGCTCAGAACAGGCTGGCTGCTCACAATGTGGAGGCCGATCATTTATCATCCTGCTTCTCCTTTTTCTTTTTTCCTGCAAAATTAAACAGTGTTAATGGTGCTGCTGGTTGGAGTGACATCACTGCTAAATTATTCTGGGGCATAAAAAACAAAACAAAAAACAAAACATGGCATTGAATGTCGTCCAGCAGCAGGAACGGGATATTCAACAGCAGCGATGGTTTATTGTCACACAGAGTAAAAAGAGATGTGGGTCAAAACTGCCATGGGTGACAGAGGGTGAGTGGAGAAAGCCCGGGGAGGCGACATTAATACACCAATATCCACTGTCGTTTAGTGTAAAGACTGAGGAGTTGACCTTGGATGTAATCTAACTATCTCCTGTCTGATTCTTCTATTTTGGGAACAGGAGGTAAAACACTGACGAGTTAGGTGAGGCGGCAAACAAAAGAGGACGGCAAAGAGAACAGTCCAAAACCACACAGTTTGCTGAGTGACATAACGCTGCGTATCAATCAGACCAGGAAAACACTGGGATGGAGAGAGAAGCAGCGATGACAATGGCAGGTTTTGAAGAGGCACCCCCCCCAGCAGCAGCAGCAGCAGCAGCAATGCAGCAGCAAGACTGAAATGAAGACCTTTCTCTTCTTCAGCTGAGACACGACCCAAGAAATTCCAGGCACAATGGACACAAGCCAGTGAAGGGCTCACATTGTCTCTTCAGCCTGCTCTCTCACACACTCACACACTCACACACACACTCTCACACACACACAATACGCAGCATTCTTGTTCTCCCGTTTTTGTATTAGACCAAGTTTCCATCACTTTCAAAACCCACAACACTCTCCATGTCGGTTATGCTTTGTGGCTGGATGATGATTTCTGCCACACAGGCTGCTCTGCTACAAAAGTCACATTTAGCTTTTGGGGTTTTTTTAGATTTGATTTTTTTTTTTTTCTCCCAGATCCCTCACAATGGACTTATCTTGCAGTGTGCGCTCTAGGAGCTAATCTGCCCGCAGGAGCAGCACAGAAATGCTATTTCTAATGCAACAGCACTTAATTTAAGAGGATCTGCGGTGACCCATTTCTCATTAGTTCGTGGCCTGAAAATTCTGAACAGAAAACAGACACAAGCAGAAATTAAATGGAGGATATTTCCTCCTCTCTGGACAAATTGTTCTGACATTTGTGACGTTTTTTGGTGGTTGAGTTTCTGCGAAAGACCGTTTTAGTTGCTGGAAATTCACACCCACCTCGACCGAAACAGGCTGTTTAGAGTTCATTAATATGATTATGTTATTCATAACTGTATTGCTGGCCTCGCCTCCTCCAATGACACATCAAATCTAAAACATCATTATCCTACTTCCAGACTACAGCTGGACCACACTGGGTGTTTGAGGCTCATACTGATATTGATATTCTGGACTGCTGTGATTTTTGATCGTGTGTAATATTATTGTTGTAATTGTACTGTTCACCTGACCGACCAGCACCTGAGCGCTAACATTGGTTGTGCATGGGGAGTTTGAAAAGTCTGCAACAAACTAAATATTTTGGCTGATAGGAACCTCCTTAAACATTAAGATTAACACATATTATAAACAAATAATCTTGATACAGATTCCCATACACACACTAATACCAATATGTCTGCAGTAAGCTGATATTGGCAGATTTACGGGCCCGGGACCTTGTTCCAACTCGTCTCATGACCTCTGAATCCTGACCCACATCTCCAGTATTTTTCAGCGATTCAGACGCTGCAGGTCTCGTGCGACACAAACTGATGGCAGTTTCCCCAGATGGTGACACAAACCGAGCCAATCAGGGCTTTGTGGGCAAAATTAAAAGACTTTTTGTGCCAGAGCAAGATAAAAATAGCCTCTGAAAAAGCAAGTAACAACAAATAACAACCCCTAAATCTGAATATGTGTTTGATCAGTATGAAAAGTATGAAGTTAACTGTTTCCTAGCAACCTGATGCAGTGATGACATACATCACATTTACCTGTATACAAAGTAGGGGTGGAAATTCTGTCATTTTGGTGATTTATTTGTGACATTATGGCAGGTGCTACTTCAGTCTTTCACTTTGTTGCTGGATCAGATTCAGTTTGTTTCGAAATTGAGCCTTTGAAATGTTAATCGGTGTTTTTTTCTGTGGATTTCGATGGGGAAGCTCCAATTGTAAAAGCTCCCGAAACCTGCTCAGCAACACTGATGTTTCAGTTCGAGGACTCGGTAAAGTTTTCTTTATTCAGACCCTGAACTGGAAAAGTTATTTGCAGTTTTTTCCAGCTGTGACATCACACTGGGTTCATCTTAGTTTGTTTGAATGATGCAACCTGATCACGTGGAGTAGTACCAGCTTCCTGCTTTAATCTCTGACAGCAGAATCCACTCTAAGACTCGACAGTTCTGGTTTCCCATGATGCCCCCACTCTACTCAATATGTTTAGTATGCAGCACTTTGGCCTGGACAACCTCTCTGTTCCTGCTTTGATGCACACAGAGCTAAACATGAGAAGAATACGGCCAAGTCCTGAGGTTTCACTCAACAGCTGCTGCCTTCTTCACTCTGAACCGACGTCGAGGACACACTCACTGCCACCAGCTATGATGCGTGTGCGCACACCCAGCTTCTGTCTGCGTGTTCAGTGACACACATTCAACACGCAGAAAAGCACACAGCTGCTGTTTTGGCGCTGCAGCAAAGAAACCTGTTCCCTGTCCTGTCCCCTCTCTGCAGCCCCACAGGGACTCCAGCCTGCTTAAACACCCGGCCCGCCGCCTGTAGCGTGGCCCTGCCAAAATCCCAATCCAGCGGCCAGCTCAGCACAGATGCTCTGGCAAAGGCCGGGGGGGGGGACCGGCAGGCCCAGTGTGGTACTGCGATAGTACAATCACAGTCACTTCATCTGCCAAGAACAACAAACCAACAGGAATTTGTTTTGGTGTCAGTGATGCCGGGAAGGTTACAACACCGTCCTGGATGTAAACAACGGTACCTGATGAATTGTGTCAGATCATATCAGCACGACACGCCATTAGAATATATCTCAACACAGGTAAACTCTGCCACTGTAATCATTAATCCCACATTCGTTGATCACTGAACCTCGTTTCTTAAAGAAGAATAAGAGTCTCCATCCAGGAGAGAGAATCCGGTGTGTTCATTACGAAGAAAAACCAAACTGTAAGATGGATAAAAAAAATTGTAATGGGAGTCTCAAATCCTGCACAACAATTGACAAATGACTGTATCATCACTGAAGATGATTACTGATTACATCTCTGGATTTTAATCTCTAGATTTGCAACAGGTCAGTCAGAAAGTCGATAAAGTTGTTCTTTACAAGCGTGACACTCGTTTCGTGCACTTCATTCATTTCCCGTCCTTGTTCAGCAGTCGCACACACTGTTTTCTTTTTCTGACTTTTTGATGTCGTCCTGCCAAATACAACAAAGGAGCGCTTCTTCTTGCTGTGAGGAGGTCAGGAACGCACCGTCCACGTACGCAGACCCCCCGACGGCAGTACGAACAGACGCACGTCCGTAGTGGTCAGTTGTCATTTACATATTGAACTAACTATTGATATTTACACCGATTTACTGTAAATGTTCTGTACTGTAAAAAGTATTGTTAGCAATGCGTTACAAAAATATGCAGAATTTAAATATCTATCTCATATTTAGAATGTGAGAAATTATGTGCTAACTTTTCTGATAAAAATCACCCAGGGTTGATTTCAAGACCCAAGAACCGGGTACAAACATTTTCTAATTATCCCCTCACCAAGGTGAAATGTTTGATTTCAGAAGTGAGGAGGACACAGTGAAGTAAAAAACAAACAAACAAACAAACAAACAGAAACAAAAATGATAGATGGTAGAAACAGTATTGTAACCTTAATTAAAAATGATTTCTGGTTTCCTTTTTAGATGCTGATACTTTCTGATAATTGTTGTATTTGCATCTTTAACTGCAAAGTGAACTGTGTTTTACTGTCATATTTTTGACTGTTTAATGCCAGCGTCTTTTTAAAGGACAATATTTACTGTAAATACAATTTTTTTTTTTTTTAAACTTTAAAATGTTTTCAGCCTTGAGTGGTGTGTACAGGTTTTCCTTTCAGGCTGCATACTGCCCCAACAACCTGCAGTACTAAAGGCAGGGCTGCTTGTATGAAGCCTGAGAAGACCAAGGGCTAAAAAAAAAAACAAGCTATAAATCACTCGCTCATTAAGATTCAAGGGCTTGTATCAACAATCTTGTCAACTCAGATCATTAGTCAGGGGGGTTATATATAGCAGCTGGACAGTAAGAGAACAATGTTCAGAGATTTGTGCAAGAAAATCAACCTAAATCTTTAAACATCTGCCCCAACACACAGAGCAAGAGAGCAGCAAAAGCCAGAAAGCGAAAAGGGGGAACGGCGACCGTGCGGACGTCACGCAACATAAACATTCAAGGGTCAGTTTCACCTCCTGGATTTTTTTTGAGAGTCGGGCAGTGCTGCACCGATAATCAGATTTCCATACTTCACACTGCCACTTCCTGCTCCTCTGCCCCAGACCTCGCCCACACACAGAGGCACTTAAAATAGATGCTTGAACACAGCGTAAGAATTAAGTTAACAGAGTATCAGATATCATTAAAGGAGTCATCGTATTGCTTCCATTTAGTTCTCTATTGGACGATCGGCGATCCATCCTCAGACAGACTAAAGCATTTATCTTGTCTGTGAGAGAATCCCAGTTGTGCATCAGGAGTGAAAGAGTCTAATTTCCGGAGCTTGAGCTTTTGAGTGAAAAATCTATTTTAAAAGCATGAATATGATGCTAAAGAAAGAAAGAACAGAGAGTTGAGTTTTCTTAATTGCGACAAACTGATGATACACTGGTTTTATCTGACAGCAGCAATACTGTATGTAGCTTATGTACAGATTGAGTTTGAGGCTTAGACCATAGGGCAAAGGATAAACTAGAGGATTTACCATTTGATCTCCCTGCATTCTTTTTGATTACATGTCACAGCCAAGCTGGGAGCGAGCTCAAAGGTGTTATTTAAAATTACAGCTCGGGCTCTCTACTGTACTGCAACAGGCCTTGGGAGCAGCCAGAGCTGCTTCGATTCACACAAAATGTGTGGTGAAACTGCGATTCAGTGGTAAATAAAGCATTCAATCTCATCTAAAGAGATAGGACACGTCATGCTTTCTGAGACTTTCAATCTCTGAAAGAAAATCCAATTTCTGAATCTGCTGAATTGAAATTGGATCTGGTCCAACCTTGCAATGTTTGACAGAACTTCAGGGCTGAGTAAAAAGTAGAAAATTGTTTCAGAGCACTACAAACCACAGCAGTCCTGACCTCCAGCGCTCTCGCTTCTTGCATAACCCTCAGTCTGGCTGAGCTTGCACGGTAAACTGCATCAAATTATACCATACCACTTTTTTTTTGCAAGTTCACTGTTATTCTTCTGTCCTGAACCTGAAATCTGATCTGGACTTGGTCACTAGTGTGTAAAAAAAACAAACAAAAAAAAACACTTTTTATTTACTGAAAGTTGAAATTTCCAGTGTTTGCACTCTCTGGTATCAACTGCTCAGGTTTCAGTCGAGCATTCTTGTGATGCCTTGTAACATTACAGTTTGTTTTGCCTTTTCTTTTTTTTCCAAAGACTGAGACTGTGGAGAAAAAGCCTCAGATTTCAGCTCTCACTCGACTACGTTCTGTTCTGCGATGGCTTTGATCCATGATTGGGATTGTTTTCCTGCTAAAAACTGGATATTTTTCTCACAGCTGTGTGTGAGGAGGAAGGACTTCCCTCTGCAGAAATGTAGTTGAGTCTCTGTGCTGTAAAACACAATATTAGCAACAGGCCAAAAATCTCCACACTGACTTATAGCGCCTGTAATGAATTTTTTTTTTTCTTTTAATGAGAGTGTATTCATGCGTTGTTTTTGGCAACATCAGCAGAAAGACACACTTAGCGACTATAGCTGGTGAAAATAGTGTAGCATTTAGCAGCTAAAGAGCCAGAAGTTTCCCTCGGGAGTTAGAGAGTGAATATTGGAGTAACATTCATTTTCAGAGCAACTCAGAAACACAACTCCAAACATGCTCCATAAACCCTGGATGTGTAAATAAACAACTGTTTGCTAACATATTAACCTACAGGTCATATATATCATATATGTCAATGTTGTGTTGTGTCACAAGTGGCCAAAACATCTGTTATTTCAGGTTTTTATGTGCTGCTCTGTTAGCCTCTAAAGATAACATTATCTCTCTGAATGCTAGGTTTTGAGGTAATGTGGTCAAAGCTACACATTTGTCCAGACTGACATTAGCATGCTACAGTGCTAAGCGTTAACATTACACTAACAAGCTCAATGCTAACCTAATAAATGTTACATGCTCAACGTTTGCACATCAATATGCTAAAGTTAGGATGTTAGCAAAATAACAATGCTACGTTATTGTTTGTGTAAGGATTAAACAAACATGAAACAACATGTTGATGAACTTTAGTTGAGCTACTAGGTGTATTTTTTTAAAATACGGACAGAGCCAGGCCAGCTGTCTCCTCCTGTTTCCAGTTTGTATGCTAAGCTAGGCTAACCACCTCTTTTCCTTTAATTTTTGATGTGTAATTGCCATTTCTGCCACACAGTAGACTTTAACCTGTTTAGTGATTGCCCTTTAGGTCACTTTGAAGTTACCATGCTGAACCACTCCAGGCATGCTGAGTCAAGCTCAAAGCAGGAGGAGCAGAAGGATCTGATTACCTCTAATATTTGAAACACAAGACTAGCAGTAAATCAACAGATGCTGCACATAAAGCAGCCACACACACACACACACACACACACACTCCTTGGGCTTGGTGTGCTTAAGGATTTGTTTATGTGTGGCAAACAAATGAATGGGTCCAAACTGACCACTGACAGTCTCAGACAAATTGGTTTGGAACTCGTACGCTGCATGAATTATCAAGGTTGCCATGGAAATACTTCTTTCTCCTCCTCTGATGTAGGTTAACAGGCAACCATCAGTTATGAATAAAGTGGAGCACAGTTAGAGCGAGAGAGTGAGTGTGTGTGTGTGTGTGTGTGTGTGTGTGTGTGTGTGTGTGTGTGTGTGTGTGTGTGTGTGTGTGTGTGTGTGTGTGTGAGTGGCTGAGTGCTCGTCTCTTTATAGGCTGGAATGCATTAAGAGCCAATTTGATGCGCATCATATTGATGCACTTCTTCTGTTCTGACATTTCCATGAGTGTACCACAGTGAGGAGAGCCGAAGCATCAAGGGACCAGCTCCACCGAGTAATGCATTTCAATACCACGTTTATCTGTTTGATGCAGTCATATATCAGTTTCTCACGGTCGTTTGCAGTCTAACTGTTGTCACATCTGGGCTACAATCTCACATAAATTGCCTCCAGAGCTCAAAGTAACTTAGAAATAAATCTGGTTTTATTTGAGAGTTGGCTGCGTTGCTGTTGACCCAAGCTTAAAAACAAAACTCTATCACTCAGCGACTTAGGGAAACCCCTTTACAGGATTGAATTGGACTACTTGTGGTCCTGATAACCGATCCCACACAATGTGACAGTGACTCAACACTGGACCTGCTGACCTGTTAAAGCTGACTGAGCAAATCACCGCTTTGCACCACTGCCCAAGGTTGATGGATGGATGCTTCTTGGATGCTGCATTCCCAAAGCTGTTTAAAGAAATTGCTACTGTGTCGGCCAGGTAATTAATAGCATTTCCCTTCAGTGCTGCTCGATCCCTGCCTGAATGACTCTTGCACCATAATAAGGAAGATTGTGCTGAAAGTAACCGTCACCTCGAGGATGCATAAAGGCCAGACAGTGACGCTACATCTGCAGGTGTTACTGGACCATGTTTTTACCAGTTGAATCTCCTCCAAACTGTAACAGTTGTAACCATGCACAACAAAAACTGTTCATCACTTGATGTTATTCACACATTTTTAAAGCTCAGAGTCCTTAGATCAGATGATCATTGTCCAAACATCAACAGTCCAAGGTTGATGTTTTCCGTTAACGTTTCCACTGGAAACTCCTTTGCTGGTTATTAACCGTCGAGAGGAAAGATTCTCTGCTGTTTTTACCCCCTGCAGTCTGACACATTGTGTGTTCCTGAATTGCTGTACATCATAACTGTGCTGAGATGTCATCTGTATTACTGCAGACTGACTAACAACAAGACAACACGCCACATTTGTTTTCTTGAGCTTGAGACAAACCTGAAAAACCTACAGAGACTGGACAAAACCACACACACAGATTGTTTCCACCAACTTGCACATAAACTTTTCGCCTGAGTGCACACACTACACAGCAGACTGAACAACTGGTCAGTAATGACTGGACTATGTAATCACAGTAGTGACTATTGTGTGTTCTTGTACCAAAACAAACATGGAACGTAACCAGCAGCGTGCACTGTTTATATGCTGTACAAACTCTGCACTGAAAAGGCCAAAAAAAGGAGGGAAAAAAAGTGTAGTTTCTTGCCATTTCTCTTTCCACTGTTCAGTTTTTCCTCCATTTCAGTTCTCTCACACCACAAAGGTTTTTGTTTGCCATTCTTTTTTTGTTTGCATATTTAATTCCCAGACCCAGACTGGGACAAACCCAGTCCAAAATGGTCCTAGCAAGCTCAAACTAGCCACATTAGCCAACAGTTATCTAAGTAAGTTAGTTTTATGAGCTGACTGGATGCAAATGTATTGGAAGCCATGCACCTTAACTGGAACCATGAAGGTATTAAAATTAGACTATGATACAGAGCCCTGCTTTATGACAGAGCCTCAAAGCCTGGCTAAAAATGCAGGAGCCATGATGCTACATCTGGCATCTGAGTGTCCGGTAACGGGTCTGTCGGGCGTAGGACGTTAATCACATTACCACAAACTAATTTATGTATTTTATTTAACATTTTCCACATCAGAGTCTATTATAGCTCTTACACCATGACCATTACCACCACAGAGAAAACTCAGTTAAGAGCATTCAAATCATCATTATCCATTTTTCAAAGTGCGTTTGTAGCCAGTTTACCTCCTGGTTAGGTCTGTTTTCGCTGACTCAGCGATATTGTTTATTGTTGCTACGGTTACCAGCATATATTTCATGCCCACTGATTTAGAATGATGTCTGAAAAGTTCTAAACCAGTGGGCGCATGTGGGCGGGTAACCATAGCGACTATACAACAAAATGCTACAATGTGTTTAACTTTTGATAAGTGCTTTGTCTGAAGTGTCGTCGCAGACAGGTTTAACAGACACCTGCCAGCCAATCAGGACTGGGTGTTTTTTTCCTGTGTTCTGAGTCAAATTCACTTTTAATGCCTTTCAGCTTCCGAGAACTACTTGTGTGTGTGTGTGTGTGTGTGTGTGTGTTCCTGTCCGTCCATGTTTATGATTGAGTACACGTGTGTCCAAGAGGAAGTGTTTTTTTTTTTTTGTGGATATATACGGCAGCTAAAAAGTCCACTCCGTCCACTCTCTAATCGGGAATTGACGAGGTAGTTGTAAACGTCTTCACCCTGACTGGTCAACCTATGCAGCTCGTGCCTTTTCCCAGTGTGTGGATGTTGTGTGTCAGAGAGCTGGAGTGACCTATATTCTAACATCTCTTGGGGTTCTGGAAAAGCCACATCCCCCTGTCTCTGTCCGTCTGTCTGTCATTCAGTCTGGCAGTCTCTCTCTCTCTCTGTCTCTCTCTATTTTCTGTCTGTCTGATTCAAACCATCTCCTGCTTTATGACTCACTACAAAAAAACGTGAAAACAGCTCTTCAGAGACACTCTGAAACCGCTCCTCAGCTGCAGATGGTTGAGTGTATTTTGAGAAATGCCTTTGTTGGATAGACTAAGAGGAAACTTGGAGCTGTTCTGCAGGAAGACGGAGTATTTTCACCTGTCAGCGAATGAAAAAATGTCACATGGGAGGCGTGGTACTGGAACAGGGACCCACAGAGGCCTCAGGGAACAAAAAAAGAAAGCAGCGTGAGATTTTATTTTTGTGCAGAAATGCAACTTCACTGTCTCCACTGCACATAAAGTTTCTGTGGGGAAATCTATGTTGCAAATGAGAATTTAAAGCATTTTAGAGATGAGGTTAAATTTCCTGTAAAACTTAAAGAAGCAAAAGACCTACTTTTTAAAAATGAAAGGAAAAAATGAAAGAAGGTAAATGGCTAATTTTAATGGCAAAGATAGCAGCTTCTCTTTAGCATTCATTTGTGAAAAACTACTGTTCTTGAATAAAAGGTAGTAGGATATTTTCAATATTATCTGTAAATTACTGAATTAAAAATTAAGAATTTTGATGATACATACACGACCTTTCTTCCTCCACAGCAAATCTGCCTCTGAGAAATATTCAATCTCTGAAACAAACTTCTGCAATTCTGTTGTTATAAGACTTTTTTAGCCACGACAGCTGCCCCCGGAGGCCGCAGCGCTAATTATACATCAGACAAACAAGTTGGATAAATAAAAAAAAACAAAAAAAACAACAACTTGCTATTTTCAGATCCACCACTTGTAAGAATGTTTGACCCGAGGCAAGGTCATGTTGTAAATCAAATGATATTATTCTCTGTATGGTGGCCATTTTAGGACATTTCCGTCTCAGCTTGTCAGACTCAGCTCTGTTGTTTGTCAGTCTCAAGTGTACGCAGGCTCAGCTGACGGTCGTGTTTACATTTTATCATGCTGACAGCTACATGCTACTTATATCAAGTGCAACTTAAAGATTCAGTAGCAACAAATACCCCCTTATTCATCATATATATATATTTTATTTATTTATCTTCCTAACAAATGAGGTTTTCCCTCTCTCCATCTCTTTCTAACACTTGTTCACACACACGTATTGTGCTGCAGTTTTGCATTATTGTTGCAACTGATAACAAAACAACAATGCGTTGAGCTATGGTTGTATGACAGTGAGAGTTTGAACCGTGGAAGGAAAAACATGTGTAACAATGGACTGTGGAACGTTTGTCTGCTTCTGAGACATTTGCATTATTTAGCACCAGGTTGGATCCACACGCTGCTGCAGTGTAAGTAGTGTGTGTTCACAGGTTGCAGCTTATATGTCCATCACCCACCAGGCGTTTCGTCAACCTGAGCTCACCTGCTCACTAGATTCATGCCTGTAATATCTATATGCATCTGCCGTTAACTTACAGAGAGAAGATCAAGCCTCTGTTATTTTCTGTTGCAGTCCCCACACACACCTCTGCTGCCAAATTACAGGCTTCATAAACACTGACTGTTTTTCCCTCTGTCTGCGTGAGTCATCGAAACATTTAAGACGTGATTGTAATTGCAGCTCGTTTATCTTTCCTCCGAGGTGTAAAGCCTGTTCACACATCTGTGTTTCTGATGAGACAACATGGCCTCTTCATCACACCCTTTCAAATTTGGGAGTTCTGTGGGAACTGGGATTACACGTGCTGCAGCTAATTGCACGTTGTCAATAGTGCGCATGTAAATACTGAAAACAGATCTTTTTGCATGCTTTGAAATCAGAAAGAGAAGAAGAAGAAGAAGAAGAAGAAGAAGAAGTCACAGGGGACACGGTGCCCTGCCTGCCCTCCAGGCTGAAACCTGAGATGCAAACATTACAGAGGAATACTGCCTTCCAGCTATTTAAATACACTACCTCAACACACACTTACATGGTCTCTCACTCACTCACACACACACACACACACACACAGTCAGGGTTGCCACTGCTTCAGAGCCGGTGGCATCCCACTCTAAACATGCCTCACATACTCAGCCTGCAACGATCGACATGCCACCACCTTCTGTGACACCACCACCGCCACCAGCTTCTCCGCCACCATGCCTGGCCCCGCCGCACACACAGAGCCATGGACGCATGACTGAATTTATTTCTTTCAAGACATTTCTGCTTTGGTGAGCTTCACAGAGCGGAGAGCTGCAGGAGAGGAGTGCGAGAGGAGGGCGAGAGCAGGGCGGCGGAGATCTGTCAGGGTCACAAGCTGCACTTGAACGCACACACACGTTCGCCGTGTCTCAAAAGAATACCATACCGTGAAGTATACACTGCGTGCGCGCTGATCTAAACACTGGTGCTGTTTTGACATGCACAAGAAATGAACGCGCTCAGATCCGGTTTATTTTAAAGACATATTTGTGTCATCGACTCCTGTGAGGAATCAGTTTCACTCCAACACAGGAGGTTAAATAAAAGTCAAAGTGCAACACAGCTAATAAACTACAATAGCTTCCTCCAGTTTGGACTCAAAGTTTGGTGCAAAGGGTCACAAGATAAATCTGAAGGGTCACGATGTGATAAAAGAAGTAAATGGGCTTTTTTTTTTTTTTTACTTTTCTCTGATCTTTGTCTTTGAAATATTATTTCTTTATCTCTTTGGGCCTCAGATTGTCATTTCAATTAAACTGCCAGGGAAGTTTTGAGGGGAAATGCCAGTAACACTTTATTTGGAGAGTCCACTTACTGTCAGTATTTGTAATATTTCAACAGGTTATCAGTTATTTTTGTTAACCCTAACCATTCAATGGTTTACTAATTATTGGTTGAATATTTGTATAAACCTCGTTGAACATTAGAAGATTTGGAAAAGATGAATGAAATGTTACAAAAACTCTGTGTAGGGGGACGAAGTGCAACTGAAACGTCTGTATATTTGAGCTGCTGCTTGTGTGTGTTTTTAAAGCTTCTTATAGTTTCCTCTTTTGGAGTGAAGTGTAAAGTATAAAACTGAAACACAAGAACAACAGTAACAGTAAATGTACATTGTGTTTAGAGCACCACAAACAAAATTCCTTTCACCCCCATTTCATGAGTGAATTAAACTAAAACAGTCTTCAAGCCGCTAGAAGGAAATGACAGATAATGTTTGGCTTTGTGATTTGAACTTTAATTCTTTTGTGTTTTAAGAATCGTCTCACCACTACCCACAACTATTCTTTATTTTTTCCAGCTGGTGAGTGGCTCTTAAATTTCCTATTTTCATCATAGTGTGGGACGGTTGCGTGCATCAACAGCGCACAAACAAATCAAGCACATTTAGCCTGAATACTCATGGTTTTGCGGTTTCATTTTTCCAGTGTGAACATACTACAGACTCAAAAAACTCATGCGTTCAGACTCAGGTGGATGTGATCACCTCACCACAATTTAATTCATGCAACTCAAGGTTTTTCCAGCAGATCATTGTTTACTAAGGCATCTTACTAAACGGCATCAGAACTAAGTGAAAGTGTCAGAAGACATGATGTTATTCCAAGCAAAGAGAGGCTTTCTCAGCGTCAAATCGTGGCTGGACGGAAGGTCTCCGAGGGGTCCGGCGCTTGGAGCTCTAAAAACACTTCAAAAGCACGATCAGCCCCGACCAAACGTGACCACACATTCGGAAGATCAATACATCTAGCCGGGTTCCCTGAGAGACGGAAAAGCAGCTTCATCACAGGCACAAGATTTGCTAAATAAAGAAAGCAAGACTCCCACCAGCAAACAGCCCTGTCAGAAGAAGGCCGCCCTGTGGTGGTCTCCGAGGATGAGCAGCAGTTTCTAAAGCACTTCTCAGGAGGGGAAACGAGGCCAAACGCCTGGGGTGGCCTGAGCAATCCAAGCATTTCACAGTGGGTGACTGGAGGAAGTCCAGTTTACTGATGAATCCAAGTTTGAGATTTATGGCAGGAACAGAGGGGTTTATGTAAGGAGACGAACAGGAGAGAGAAAGATACTGCAGCGTATCAAACCCAAGGTGAAACACGGTGGGAGGGATATCCAAGTGCGGGGCGGGGGGGGGGGGGGGGGGGGGGGGTACTGTTTTGCATCTTTGTGGAGAATGATTCATACTGCAGTACGATAATGAGCCTGAACACACCTCAAAGCTTTGCAAGAACTGCTTAAAGAAACAAGGATGACCAAGTGAGTCCCGAGTCTCGTTCACTTTCCACCACAGTCGCCTGACCTCAACCCCACTGAGGAGCTATGTGGACACTTGGAAGACTGAGAAAGCAAAGCATTCTGGGACATCCCAAGAAGCAAGAGGGAGTCAAACCAAATACTATGTCAAATTTAAAAATGGTATTGGTATAAGAGCTTATTACAAGTTAGAATATATTAATTTGAACATTACGTGATTCCTGTGAACCAACAGTTTAAAGTACACATCTGTACACTAAAATGTGACCAGTGTTAAGTCATTGGAAATTGCCATTCGGGATTTATTCCTCAGAAAACAAAGTATCTGCTGTTGTTCTTGTTTTAGTTTTTTTTTTTTTTTTTAATCGCCCAACAACGCGGTCAGGCCAGGTGCTGAATTTGTAAAAGCTATAAATTGATTCAAGTTGAGAAAGTTAGAGAGTGATGATTAGGCACTCTTTTCTTGTTTTTCTTCCCTCCTGTGGGCCGGTATTATCCTGGTGGAGTGAGGCACAGGGAGAGATGCCAGGGAGACTTGGGATGGAGGGCAGGGAAGTGGAGGGGGGGGGGGGGGGGGTCCTGGGCTGGAGCCGTGCCCAGACTGCCCCTCCAAACCACTGGTGCTGCACTACACCCCCGAGCTCAGCTAACATCCATGAGGCTGCAAAGTCTGGGACAAAGACTGAGTGAGCCTACATGTAGAGAGACGACAGAGAGAGCGGTAAGACATGAGAGAAACAAAGAAAACAGAAAGAGAAGGAAGAAAATGAATCAGAAAGTGTTGAAAGGTTGAGCAAAGGGAAGAGAGTGAAAGCAATATAATGAGCGAGTGTGAGATCACTCCGAGGACAGAAAGAGAAAGAGAGAGCAGCAATTGCACAGTCACAACCCGATGCAACAACTTATTTCAGAGAGTGCAAAAAGAGATTTGACAGCCAGACCGTCTTTTCTCAGGGTTTGGGTTTCAAGCTCTGACTTCTGCCAACCTACAGCTCCCAATTACTGTGCACTCACAGCAGCAATGCAAAAAAAATAAAATTAAACACCAACAAGAAATATTATTTTACCTCAGTGAGGGATACTGTATATTATTTTTGGATACTGTTATGATTGTTGTGGCACTTATGGCAGAGAGCGAGAACGACAGAACATAAAGCAAATATAAAGCTGTATATTAGGTACACCAAGCTAAACCTAATGCAGTGTAATGCCACAGCCCTGCAATAAATCCTGCTGTTATTAAGCTTATAAAGTTCAGTTTAGTCTTCCCTCATTGATATAACTGGGATGGATAAAGTGAATCAACTGCAAGCTAGACTAAGTGTGTTTTATAAAAAAGACATGAGAATATAAGAGACGGAAGGAAAATGTCTTCAGATCATTTACTCAAGTAGAAGGACATGTGTGTTATCAGCAAAATGTGCTTCAGATACCCAAAAGCAAAATGAAAAACATCCTCTGTGCTGATGCATCCAAACATAAATATCATTCATTATTATGGCTGGTTGTGATGGAGCTCTCTTATTAGTCCAGTGGTTCCCAACCAAGATACCACGAGATAAATCTGAGGGGTCCTGATATGATAAATGGGTGTTTATGTTCCGATGCATGAATTTGTATTCTTTTCTTTTTTTTTTTTACTTCTTTGGACCTGGAACAGTTATTTCAGTGTTAACAACTAATAAACATCTGAAATAAGACAATATATTTTATCATAAAGTTAGGAAACATGAACGTAGAGGAGTAAAGAGTAAAACATAAACGAGTACACTACTGAGCAACTGTATTTCATTGCTTTCCACCACTGCACAAACAAACACACACACACACACACACACACACACACACACACACACACACACACACACTCCGGTGAAGGTGCTGGAGGAAGAACCAACATGTCTGATGCTGTTTCGTCAGAGTGATTCTGATGAGACATAACAACCTCCCACATGAACCGACAGTCACTAAGCCCTCAGCATCACTAATTCAGACATCAACTGTCAACTCTTAAAAAAAAAACTGACAGCTATATCAGTTAATTAGGAAACTGTAATAGTTCACAATTTAGGATGTCAAAACTTGAGCAGGGGGGCGACGCCCTGCCGCTCCGACACTGGCCTGTGACAGAGTAACGCTTATTCATCCTTGACGAGTGGGAATAAAGTACAAAAACATCAGGGATTCAAGAGCATCACCAACTCTCATGCTACAGACAGTGAGAAAGTGAGGGGGGGGGGGGGTCCATCATTACTACACATGGAGGCCAACAGCGGATGAGAGGGTAATGAATCTTGTCAGCTGATACTGTAGCTGATATCAATCAGACGGCAAACATCCCACAAACCTCATAGGAAGATGTGATGAGTGTGTGGGCCCTTAAAGCCTCTTACACAATGCTTTTCAACTGAATTACCATTACATCAGGGCAACATCAACAAAAGACTGATTCTGATTTACTTTATCTTGGATAAGGTTGTAACAGGTAGAAAATAAAACATGAATTATTTATCCTTTTCCTCTACATGCAGTGATATGTGATCTGTTTGGGAATTTTTAATAATACTTTGAGTACTTGTTGACCTTCTTGTCCTGTACGCTGGATTACACCACCACACTCCAGTAGTCAGAAATGTTTTTGTTTTATGTGGTTGTCTTTTGTTTAATTCCTTTATAAACATCCTACGTTTCTTCAGATTTGTTTGGCTCTTCCTGGATAATTAAAAACAGCAGCTATAATGGACTACTGACCGCATGTGTTGTTCCTGCATCACCTTTGTCATGAAAACAATGGGCTGTGTCAGCACAATTTAAGCAAGGCCATATTTTATTAATCCCCGATGGGAAATCTGTCCTTTTGACCCCTCATAACTGTTTATTATCTGTGGGCAGCCACTGAACAGTCGCCAGATTCAGGTTTTCATAGTACCTAACATGGAGAGTTTTTATCTAACCATTATTTAATCCTGTCTTTTTTGTCTTTTTAATTGAACTTTATCCTATTTTATTGCATTATTTCATGCATTAACTGTACTATGGGAGTAAGGTCTCTTATTATCGTTGTCATATTATATCTTGGGCGTGATTCCAAAGTTTCTGAAGGGACACTCTGAAACTTGGACCTCTTTGTCAGAGACTCTATCTAGAAAATCCTCAGTCAAAGCCAAAGAAGAAGAAGAAACCTGGGTGGAGTGAGTCGGTACAATAAAGTGGCAACCACCATGGCTCACTGTAACAGGCTCAGACAAGTGTCAGTAATGCAAAAACATACATTTTTTCAGCATTAATCGAGACCCTTGCTCTACTTCTAATTTAGCTTCAAGTTCTCAGTGTATTTTGGTTTTCTTATTTTTTCTGCTTTAAAAACTGAACATGCTGTGTTTTTCTGTCCATATTCTATGCTAGTATTAGCCTGTACTGTGCTAGCAGCCTACTATTGATTGGTTATTGTTATGTTAACCAAGATGAAAGAAGAATTTGAAGAATTTGTGGCAGCTTTCAACTGCTCCAGTGAGTCTCAGCTGCTAACGCTATACATCCTGGACTTCTTCTTTTTAGAAATAAAAGAAACTCTCTCATAAATTGTCTGGCTACCGCTAACAGAACAGAATATAGCTTGAAACAGCCAGGACTTTGATATTACTTTATTATATATTAAATAAAGTATCATGTTACTGTAGTAGAAACAATTTTAATTTAAGATTATGTCCAGAAATTTCTTCAACCCTCTATGGCAAAAAACATTAGCCGAGGCTAACAGAACACAAGCTAGCTTAAAACAGGGCCTGAGCTTTGGCTCGCAAAATGGCAAGGCACTGATATGTAGAACAGTAGATACCATTTTAACTTAGATTTAGTACAGAAACCCCCAATATCACATTTCTTCCATTTGGATAGATTGATAAAAGAAACTCTCAACGGATAGCTGAGGCTAACAGAAGAAAAGCTAGCTTGAAAGGTCAGAACTTGGGCTTTCTAGGTCTCTTTAATGGAACACAAATTGCGAAAATATCCACCAAAACATATTAAAATTAATAAAAGAACTGAGTCTCTAACTTATTGTGAAAACAAATAATTTGCTTTGTATTTTGAGAGAGAAGATGGGATGTACTTTGAATGGATATTTACCACTCCTGTCCATGCAATAAGATGAAGCCAGTCGGTGATTAGCTTAGCGCGACATAAAGACTGGAAGCAGTGGAAACCAGTTAGCCTCAGTCCAAAGACATGGACTAAATGAGATATAACTTGTTAATTAATGAGCTTTATCTTTAAAGATAAAGCTTTAAAGTTATCTTTGGACAAAGCCAGGTTGCTGTTCAGCCCAGTTTCCAGTCTTGATGAAGTTATGCTAACCAACTGCTGTTTGCAGCTTGTTCAGATTTGAGAGTATTCTCTGCTAACTCTTGTATTTTCCAAAACTTGGGACTCCTCCTTCTGATTGCTGCACAGTTCGGTCTGAGTACTGGTATACCGAGCACTGTAATGACCATATTAGCATATAGTTGATTATCTGTATTCCCAGTGGGAGGTGACACTTATACACTACAGTGGTAGTAGCCTGATTTACTCACTGAAGCCTGCCAACACCACGAGTGTCAGAAACACACATATCTATGCAAGCAGGTGAAACAGGTTCAAGCCCAGCTTTGCTGTGGTAGGCAGACCAAACAGCCATAGCACACACACACACACATACACACACACACACACACACACACACACACACAGACACATACACTATAATCAATCTGTCGTGGTTCTTTCCCATTATTCAGACGTGTGCCGGGGGCTCTACAGCGCTCAGCAGCTCATGCAATATTCAGCTCTGGGATTTACCGGCTGGCTGGGGAGACGACGTGGTGAAGTGACAGAGCAGTGCCTGGTAGGGGTGTGTGTGTGTGTGTGTGTGTATGTTTTACTGTATGTGCAAGTGTGTGTGATGGTCACGAAGCTCAGGACACACCGCGCCTAAAATAGATTTCAGTTCAACCTGTCTGACAAGAGACGACAGCTCTGACAGGAAGAGTACAAGTATGTGAATGAATGTGTACTGAAGTGCAGTGTCCGCACACACACACACACATATACAAACATAGACACACACTCATTTACACACAAACACACTTAAAGCAAGTGTTCAACATTTTAGGAATGCTTACTCACTTCCTGGCAGAGACTTGGATTGATAAAACTCTAATGCCCCAGAACTTGCCTGAGTATTATCATGTTTTTAAGTTTTCTTCAGTAGCAAAGAAATACAATGATAGTTGTCAATATATACATTGGCACATTGCAAACAGGAACTACTAATAGTTAATTCAGCTTACTTTTAACGGCACCAATTTCCAAAAATGTAAACAAATATAAGCTACAAACACTGGGGCTCAATTTTGAAAATCCCTGCAAATGGATTTGTTACGGTTGAACAGATCAAGGCTAGCTGTTTCCCCCTGCTCCCAGTCTTTATGCTAAGCTAACCAGCTAACCAGCTGCTGGCTGGAGATTCATATTTCACATACAGATGTGAGGGTGATATCCACCTTCTCTCCATCAGAGGAAAATAAGCGTGAAATACATTCACCTGGCTGTGTTCAGCATGAAAATGCACATTTTGGAGTTCATCCAAACATATTTTGAACATCTTGAGGGGAATAAAATTTTCTTCATCTCACATTAAACAAGTCAATGAAAAGAAGACATAAGTCAACAACACTGTGCTGCATAGACATACACAAGCAGCATTACCTCACAAAATGGACTCAAAACAAAAGCACACATGCACCTACTCCTACGCTCATACACAGTCATCCCCTCTTTGAAGTCGCTGAGGTTCATACATAAACCGTCTCTCTCCATTGCTCATGAATAATAAACAGACGACTGGAGGCAAAGTCTAAACTCCATCCTCATCGGTGCCCTCGCTTTCCTATAAATCACGCTCATATTTGTTCAATGAATCTGTGTCAGTAGATCATTAAGCTCTGAAGGCCAACGGAGCGGCAGGAGACAGACACAGCTATGCTTTAGCCTCTTTACGCCTCACCTTCTTTCTCCACAACAGCAAGCTTTTATCATGAAAGGAGGTGAGGGCGAAGCTTTCCTGCACACTGCCAAAACACAGGAATGCCATTACTTGTTAGGTGGAGGAAAAACAGAGAGAGAGAGAGGAAGAGAGAGCACTTCAGATTTTTATCTGTAAAGCACAGAGGGAAAAATGTAGGCTGGGGTTCTAACTTGGTATTTCCTAATTGGCTCTAAGGGGGAAATTGCAAAAAGAGGAAATCAATGTGTGTGAATGTGTGCACATTAAAGATGAGAAGAGAAAAAAAAAGAGGAGAAACATTTAACATCCAAATGACTGATTTATGTCGAAATAGACTGAAATAAACAGTCTTACTTTGTTTTCTCTGTTGCACACATTGAATCATAAAATACTCAATTATCAGACTCTGCAAAATGACAAATGAAAATGCAAAATATATGAAAATATGAAAGACACTTGGCATTTTATGACATGCCTGCACAATTAACTGGAGGAACAGAAGAAAACATCAGCTGCATTTTAACATAGTATTCCTGTAATTGGTTTGGTGTAAACAACCTGTGATTGTGTGTATGTGTGTGTGTGTGTGTGTGTTCATGTGTGTATGTATGGCCGTGTGCATGAGAGACAGACAATTTAAATTTTTAATTTGCACAGCAGGATAATAATGAGCACAAAAAGAAATTGTGCCAGCTTCAAAAGAAACCCCCCCCCGGGGATGTAAACCATAAAAGACGTCTCAAAATGAAACTGAAAAAAGGAAAAAAAGAAAAACAACCACAGTACGATGACAAAAGTCATAACAAAACCGGATCAGACAGAAACTAAATGACAGCAAAACTCAACCAGGAAGCGGAATTACCGCCTCGCAGTCGTACGCCTCCGCCAACCAGTCAAGCTGCAGTTTACATCTACATCTCTCCAGACTCATTATATACTGCGTGTAGTGACGACACTGAAGGAGTTTAAAGGTATGACGTGTGTTATGATGTCACAGCGAAGTTGACCTATGACCTTTTTCACTTCATTATTTTATCCTATCAGACATTTGTGTGAAATTTAGTCACAATTAGTTCATGAGTTATGGCCAAAAATGTATTTTGTGAGGTCACAGCAACCTTGACCTTTGACCTTTGACCACCAAATTCTAATCAGTTCATCCTTGAATATAAGTGGACGTTTGTGCCAAATGTAATGAAAATCCCTCCAGACGTTCCTAAAATACATCACGTTCACAAGGATGGGACGGACGTGAGGTCAAAGTGACTTTGACCTTTGACCTCCAGTGCGGAGGAATAAAAAAAAGAACATTAAAAAAGAGAGAGAGAAAGGCGTCGACTAAACTTTTAACATGGTTTTCTTCACTGGTTTCATAAAGAAGGAGAGTTTGAGGGTTGATATAAGGACTATGTTTCGCCAGCTGATGCCTTGCAGCCAATTTTGTGTTTTCACAGCGAGAAATAAAGTAAAGGAGACAAGGGTAGGACAGAAAGAGACAAAAAAATAGAGAAAGGCAGACAGAGGAAATGAAAGGAACGGACAACAAGAAGGTGAGTTAAAGACAAAGTGATAAAGGTGAAGGGTGAATTGGATGGGGGAGGTCCTGGTCTCCTAAATATCTCCTGAGAGCAGGAACATACAGACCCCGAGGACACAGACCGTCCCTCCTCCGTGAAATCCCTCACACACGCCTCCTCGACTCCCCTCCTCCGGCCCCATCCCGGCCCCATCCCGGCCCCATCCCGGCCCCATCCCGGCCCCATCCCGGCCCCTGTCGTCCCTAACGTTACTTTGACAGCTCAATAATTGACTGCTTATCTTTTATTAATAGAGGGAGCCATTAAGCCACTGAGCCGTGTCTGGGGTTTGGTCCTCAAGACAAAGCACTGCCAGCCCTCAGTTCAGACACCTCCTCCCTTCTTTTTGTCTCATATTTTGGCATCTGCCCAATGCTTCACTGTACCGTGGCCTCTTAATTGGCCTCATAGACAACAGAGGTGTCCCCAGTGTCACTGTGGTGTTTCCATGTTTCCCACAATGCTTACATCACAAAGCAACAGAAAATAAAAGGGTTCTTTCGCAAACGCCGTCCTGAAAAAAGTTGCTTTAATATGAATTTTGAAGACTGCAGAGGGCCGCTCTCAGCCTCTGCAGTCTTCTTCAAAGAGACTAACAACATCAAACCATTTCAAATAGTTTTCTCATGATCATTACTCAAATATCTCATTAGTTCAAGATAACAAATTTACTGCTCTGCCAAGATTCAAACTTAAGCAAAGACAGAATAAATCATTTGATCACAGGATCAAATTTTCCTCTGAGCAATTTCTGACACAAGCTGAAAAGAATCAAAGAGGTCAGTGTTAATGTATGAAAGGCCAGAGAGGACGGAAACAAAGATGATTTCTGTTGTATTACATTTCTCATGATTATAAGAGATCATAAAACAATTATTTTCAGATAATGGAAAAACAAGACTCTTTCCTCTTTTAAATGTTACTGACTCAATGCAACATAAATCAAGTGTATTACCATTATATAATTATGTTTGTAATGATTTATAAACAATCATTCCATGATTAAGGACAAAGCAAAACCTTTGAAATGAGTACATACTGTACATGTTCACGAGTCTACAGCCATGCTAGCCAAACATTTCACTCAAAAACACAACTGTCTACATCATAGTGGTGCCAGAGAAACAGCCCAAGGATAACCAAACTCGCTGGGATTCATCCTCTGGGAACCATGAACGTCTGTACAAAATTTCATAGCAATCTACTGAATTGTTTGTTTTTTTTAGATAATAACTACAACTTCTTAGATAAGTTTATCATCAAACCATGAATTTATTATGAGGTGTAAGGAGAAACTAAGAAAACAAACCTTTCTTTATTGATTGACGTTGACTAGTTTCCCGAACTAATAGTGAATCTAAACAGCAGTATTGAGCAGGCTAAGTTTCCCCTAACCCTGCAGTGAAAAACAAAGATCAATAGCAGTGTCCCTCACTGTCTTCCAGGCTGTGTACACTGGGACAGAGGCTGATGGTGGTTTATGGCCTTTAGTTCCTCCAGACACCACAGCTGCAGAGTGAAATCTCACTAAGACAGTGGAGGGAGGCTCATCCTCTGATAAAAGCTCTGCAGGGGAGATAAGAGTTATTGAAGGTGCTCTCAAGCAAACACAGGCCTGCAGCTTAGTTTCCCGTCATTCGTCCTGCAGAGACAGAGACTTTCTGAAGCTGATCAGACGGAGAGATGAGGACAGACTGAGGGTGAGATTCAGCGGGCTATAAATAAAGGGTTTAATTCTAAGTTTTAATACATGGATTTTTTTGGAAACAACTGCTATGTAATATTCACTGTTGACTGTTGTTTTATAATATATCATCGAGACTTTCAGACGGTCCTCCACTCTGGTCCAAACTGAGATATCTTAGCAAATGCTGGATGGATCGCTGTGCGATTTAGAACAGATATTCACGGTCCCCAGAGGAAGAAAACCTATTGATATTTATGATCCCCTGACATTTCTTGTTACACCAGCAGCAGGTCAAACTTTGCTCTTAATCTCCATCTCTACTGGACGATTCCCAGAAGATGTTCCCTAAAGACTTTGTTGAACCCAAAACAGTTTAGCATCTACCTTCACCAGCAAACTGAAGGCATTTCTATCACCTTCAGCTGCAGCAGTGCCACTATGCATGTTTGCACGCTGATGTTAGCATTAACCAGCCTTACAGAGCTGCTGGAATGGCTGCAGCTAACACACCTCGAAACACCTGCACCCATTGTTTGTCTGCAATGACATGTGTCAACCTGCATCAGCTCTCTGGAAAAACACCAATTTCAATTTCAATTTCCCATTCTCTCCCCAGATGGAAACATCTCGGTTGCTGGTGGGTGCTACAGGCGTTACGCACCAAATGTCACGGACAGACTCAAATGCATGCACCGAGTCAAACATCGGGGGCTTTTGTGGAGCTCTGTCTGTTGTTAAACCAACACATTTGTGACTAAAGGTTAAAAGAGAATTATCTTGACACCTTGACTGAAACCTTGACACCCAGGACCCTTTTTCTATTTTGTGAATTGCAACAAGCGTCTTTAAGAATCGCTCACGTCTTCAATAAAAACCAGAACCACCTAAAGTTTTTTTTTTTTACTGATCTCAAATAAAATCTGTATTTATTATCTGTATTACCTAAAAATATCCACCTTCTTTTCCTCTGATGAACAGAAATTCCTTAATTTCACACAGCTGAGTGAAAGACACAAATAACAGGCTGCTGAATACTGAAGAGCCATCCACAGAGAAAGAGCCTAATAATCAAATCTATCCCCTTCTGCTCTGGGCCAGATATCCTTGGCCATGATATTTGATGGCAGAGCGAGATGCAGAAGATAGAGTGAGAGAGAGAGAGAAAACACTGGGGTAGCACTGACGTAGAGCTACGTTCACTAAACCAGAAGGAGAAATCTTTTTTTTTTTTTAATCTATAATGAATGCACTCCATTAAAAATGCAGGACAGGCAGATATGAACACCATCTCCTCTATCGGCTCAGAATAAGAGTGACCTAGAAACAATTAAAGCCACGATGGATACTGAAACCAATTTTACCTTCAGGGAGATTTGTATGTGTGCCTCTGTGGTTACACAACAGCATCTGCACAAATGTGTGTTTATTAGTGAGAAAGAAACGGGAGGTATGTAGGTTATGAGTTGGCGCCGAGCTCTGCCGCTAAACCAGCTGACGCAGAACAAGGGAGGGCAGGGAAACTTCCTAGCAGGGCAGCTGAGAGCCAAGTTGTTGTTTTATGTCTCGCAGCCAAAGTGCGGAGAATCTAATCCACTAAAAAAAGGACACAAAATGATCCGTGCCCTCCAAGAGCCCCCCGGGGGGCGCAGCAGAAACTGGAATACAAATGAGCGCTTTGTATGCAGTGATCTGCAGCGTGCTGCTCTACGCTGCTCCACCCATGACGCCTGACCGCCGGACACCCACTTTAATCATCTCTAGGCTGAAAAAGAATTACTAGTCTCTGCCGACTGTTCAAATCCAGGACTTTTTTTTTTGAAATCATTATGAGGCTAAATGTTGGTGTGTGGTCACTGTGTTCGACTTGAAATGTTCAAACCGTCAGATGAAAAGACCGATAAACATTTGCATATGTTTGTTCCTGAAATACTGGTTGTTCCAGTGGGGCTTACTGGTATATCTCTGATATGAAAAGTGTACGCTATGCTATTGGTACATCTACACAACATGACACAAACATTACAGTCATATCTATTCAAAACTATGCTGCTACAACAGTTCTCCCTCTCTTCAGATATTGCATAAGATCTGGGAACCTGGCTGCAGAAATTTGCTTCAATTCAGCCTCAAGGGCTTTAGTGAGCTGCAACACTGATGCTGCGGCGGTAAGGCCTGGCTTGAAGTTGTCCAGATCCTCCCAAAAGTGTTGGCTGAGGTTGAGGTTTAGGCTCCGTGCAGGCCAGTCATTCCCTCCACACCAAACTCAGGAAAACCATTTCTTAGTGAATCTGGCTTTGACCACAGGGGCATTGTCGTGTTCGAGCAGAACAACCTTCTCCAAACTGTTGACACGAAGTTGGAAAACACAATACGGTTTAAAATATCATTGTAGCCTGTGACTTCATTAAGATTTCCCTTAGTTACATTTTAATGGTTCTAGCCTTAAACATGAAACAAAACCATGTGTCCACATACTTTTGGCCACATAGTGTGTCAGAAACATATCATTCAGAAGAAGTCCAATAACTTTCTAACTAAAACAATAAATCCAACATCTGTGAAAAAGGCCAACAAGGATCTTCCCCTTAAGATTCATAAAAACACTGAGCAGGAAACTCCAAAGTTAGACATATTAACTAATTGATTAGTTGATCAATAGAACAGTCATTAGCAACAATTTTGATTGAACTGATTAATCGTTTCACTCTTTTTTTAAAAGCAAAAAGTAGTGAATGAATGGCTGTAAAACAAGGCATTTGAAGACTTCACCTTGTTCTCTGCAAGTTGTTATTGACACTTTTTAACATTTCATAGACCGCGCCATTTATTGAATGTTCCACAGAATAATCTGCAGGCTAATCAATAATGAAAGTCTTTATTAATCGTTAGTCGTGACCATAAATGTCGTCTCCATCAGGCCAATCTGTGCATTTTTAAAAAGCTTCAGTCAAACCCAAAACTGACCCTCCTCCACCAAAATTTAGACCAAAGATGGATTAAACAAACAGACACTTCAGATCCCATTACACCAGGATGTGAAGTGTCCTAGATAATGATTTTCATACCCGTCGAGAGTCTGTAAACGGGACATATAATTGCAAAACAAAAAAAAAAACAAAAAACAAAAAAGGTGGTCTAGCTGTGGCTCTTTTGTCTGAGTAATTATAGAGCAGTCTGCAAATGAAGTGCACAGTCACAACAGAGAAACCACATCTGCGCTAATCTCTGCACTGCTGGTTGAAGAGCCCTTCGGCAGGAGCTCTCATCGCCGCTCTGACAGGTTTCTGCATTTTAGGGTCGGCTGGAAATGGACACGCAGGAGCACTCTGTCCATTTATATCAGTGCCTATTGACGGATGTGTCTGAGAGGGTCACGTTTCAACCACCTAAACCTACAACTGTTTTAATCTGATGGTCTGTTAAAGGTCTTTATGAACTAAATGTGTGTCTGTGGCTAGAGTGGATGTTATACACTAGAGTGCTTTAAAGCCCTTTTTTATTTTTAAAAAAAAAGGACCACTCTGTCTGTCCGTCTGCCCAGTCTGTTCAAACAGTAATATATTCTAAATATAACAACACATTTCATACACAGTTTGTGTCAGTTGCTTTCAATTTCAGCAGATTACGTTTGTCTTTACCGTCAAACGCTAAGCTAACAGCTAGATGCACTAATAAAAATTGGAGGCCATGTGTGGAGCCATATTTTTTCGACGCCATGAACATTTGGGAACACACTGAGCATAGAGAAATACGGCTTTGTTGTGATTCTGACAGATGTTGCTGTTGTTGCAGCGTTTCTGGACAACCGGCTCCATCTCTACGTCCAGTTTTACTGTTGCTAGAACCGGATATTTCTCTGACAGGGTCACACATCAATCACACCGTAACCCATTTCAAAGACAAGCCTGTCTATTCTCTAAGCTGTAACTGAAGCTTTTAATATCCACTGTCTGCTAAAAACAAATATGGATTAAAGAGACAGCAAAGCTCTATTTTAAAGACAGGTCAGACATGAAACATCCCTCCTTTCTGGACTAGATCTGTATAAACTGAGCTATTAGAGAATTACAGTTCCCCGACTGAATGTGAGGTCTGTGTGAATCCTCTGAGTCACTCATTCTCTGCAGCTTCAGTCGATGCCTGTGCTGCAGCAGATTAGCAGGACCACACTGCCGCGGCTTGCTCAGCATCTGGGAGGCCGGAGAGGTTATGTTTACAGGCGTGTAAACCGATGCTTATTTTCTGACTGGCAGTGATAATGAATGCTCATTTCTACAGTCGTCCAGGGGCAGAGATGAAAGGTTTTGGTTTCCGGTGCCAACCTTTAGGATTTTCGCTGTGTCCATCTATCCAGCGATACATCAGGGAGGAGTCCGCTGGAAAATACGACCGATGTCATATGACTCAGCCACCCAGGAGCGAGATGCCAGACGTGGCACAGCAGCTTCCCTAATTACAACAATATGTTAAACCTTTCTAAGCTCTCCTGCCGACTGCAAGTCTTCTAAAAAGGATCCTGACCTACATTTCTCCTCCATGCTCTGAATTCAGAAAAAGTTCTTTAAGCCTCAGTGAAGGGAGGACTGAAATAGCAGCTCCCTCTTTTCACACTGGCTGCTGCAGGAGGAGAGCCCGCAATCTGGCCTACAGGGCCTTCCTGCAATTAACCAAAACTACAAGAAGGAAAAATGGGTTTATTCATTAGAGATTATACAAAATGCAGAGGGTTTGATGGGGAACAAATTATCAAGAAAGGCACGACATCAATAATCAATAACCAATGTTCCTTAGCCTTAGCTTTTTGCCATTGCCACCACCAAAGTGCGAAATAATACAAACACTGTTTCTATGGAAATGAGTGAATGAGTAATGTATTACAAGGATTTCCCTGGAAGTCTCTGTTTGGACAGAAATCAGAAACAGCCATACTGGCAATATGACTGCACGGATAAACAAAAGCTCCACTCAGTGCAGGAATTCACATTTCCACGGGCCAGAACAATCAATATGAGGATGAAAGAACAAATCAAGATGTCAGGAAATGAATCAAAACGTGGCACTCACTGGGAATAATAATAACGCCGTCTGAACGCCTTGAGTGCAAAATGTAAATGTAAAAAATTTGCCTGACTTACTTCACCCAATGGAGGCTGATAATAGAGCAGCTGAAACACTAGTGAGGCAGAAAATTTAATTTCACCTAGAGACAATCATCCAGGAAAAGTCCATGTTATTAATTTTTCTGTGAGCACAGTATGTGTGTATTGAGTGACATTAAAGATTAAAAGGGGCATTTCTGCCGGTGAAAGACGGCAGCAAAACGTCCTCCTGCATTTCCCTAACGTTTTTCACCTCTCAAAGACGGAAAATAACAATATTAACCAAAAGTAATCTTGAGGGCTGAAAGGAATTTGCTGTTAATAGAAGAACAGCTCATCAACATTCCCCTCAAATGTGTCCCTGAACTACAAAGACACCTTTTATATATATATAACAACATATTATTCAGGGACAGACCAGGCAGCCAGCACACACAGCTCTAGAAATGTCACATTTCCTTTTCACTACACTAAGCCTCCACTGTTCGCAAGCTGCCTCGATATAATCTCATCTACATCTGGCCCAAAGTTTTGACACATCTCTCTCTCTCTCTCTCTCTCTGCCTTTTCAGCTCGTTAACCTCATTTTCTGCATTACCCCCAAAAGTGCTGGAACATGGGACAAAGTAAACAAGCCCCTGGATGCCCCGTGTAATCACAAAGCTATTCCGATAATTTGAGCTACATTTGGAAATAAGGTCACCCTCTGCAGCCAACAATCACAGAAAACCCAGTTCTACACGATGACATTCTTTAGAAATGGAATTTATCTATTAGGAGAATTGAGATGGAAATGGGATTTGTGGATTTAGGTTTAAAAATGAGGCGAACATTATCGTAACTAACGTGAACATAATGTGGAAATGGGGAAACGTTACTGACAAGAGTGAAACAAGTCGACCTGAAGCAGGACATCAAACTTCTTTCTTTATCTTTTCAAACAAGAATCTTAACTTCAGGTCCAGATTCAACCTTTTTCCTCAAATCCATTCACTACTGAAAACAGTGAGATGTGTTTGAAAGCTCAAGAGAAAGTGAAGTTTAAGTCAAGATTTTTTTCATCAAACTAGCTATAGTTGCTTTTAGGGAACAAGAAAAGATTTGTTTCCATCATTAATTAATTCCTCATTCATCAATAATAACAATAATAATAATAATAATAATAATAATAACTTGGGAAATTGTGCTCATCACAGTTTCCTACAGTCCAGGTCGACGTCCTCAAACGGCCTGTTTTGTTTGACCAACGGTCGAAAACCCCAAATATTAAATTACAATAAATAAAAACATAGAAATGCAACAAATTTTGAAGACGCTGGAACCAGAAAACATTTAGCATTTTTGCTTGATTAATATTTCAAACAATTAAGAGTCGGTCATCTTAATGATAAATCAGCTAATTGTTTTATCCAAACATTAGACATTAATTCATTTGTGGCAACAGAACAAGCTACAAGCACAAAACTGACATATTATCACCTTATAAAGTTGTTGTGGCTTATGTGCGTCTCACACGTTTGCAGTATTAACTCTCCTTTCAGCTCTGTTTTGGTCTCCACCAACTCCTGAAGAGGAAATAGCCGACTCTTTGGTTGCTAATGCTCAGAATATGTTCACTAGCTAGCTGCTAAATTTGCTTGTCTGCTATTTGTAGTGGAGCAGGAAGCACAAAGTTGGGTTTTACAGCTTTTTCACTGAAAATGAAAGTGAACAGGAAGAGTAAAGACGTGGACTGTAAAACCTCTCTGCTGCTGAACTCGATTTCTTGCCGTGAGCGTGTGGTGATGATAATCACTTGACAAGAGCTTCGGCCATTGTTGCATTTACAAGACAAGAGATTATAATGCGCCCTCTGAGCAGCGCTACGTCTTCAGGGCGGATTGGAGGCTACAGTGAGTCGGAAAGTGATGAGGTGGGCCGGGGCTAGCTGGTTAGCGTGCTAACTGCAGTAGAAGAAAAAAGACGTGTTAGAGACAAGAGTTGACATTGGCGTCGCTTCCTACTGCTGGAGACAGCTGTTGGCGAGTGAAGGGATGAAGTTTGACGCTGAACTCGCGACATGTATGTAAACAGCTGTTAATGCTAACGTTAGCTATGTAGCAACAGCAAAACTTAGAAATAGCACCTTTAACAGAGGAAATTACATTTTGAAAACGTTCAACAAATTCTACCAACAAGGGATCGCCTTGTTTTAGCTGAGTTTTAAAGGCCAAGCAACAATCTTTCCGATGCTTAAAATGAAATGTGCACAGATTTATCCACCGCTGCTCAGACTGGTAGCAAACCTAATTGAATATACTGAAGCGTTACATTTTACTGAGTCATTTCTGCTGATGAACCGTTTGATATCTTATTAGTAAGCTGTTCTTATCATGTGTCAGATTCAGCTGGAAGCCATTTAGTCTGCTCTCCGTCACCCTGAGGTCTATTTGGACTAAAGGACCCAGTGAGGAGGACATCCTGCCCTTGGACTAAACATTTACACTGACATACGGATTGGCCAAGGTCGGTTTAGCTCTGCTGCATCAGAGCTGACATTTCCTTTCAAGTAAGTCAATGTGCTGCTGAACTGAAAAAGAAATGTCATTCTCGACTCCATATCTCAGGTGGCACATGTGCCTGTCCCATCTTCCAATTAGCATGAATTTAATTAGAGGAGCATTTGCTAATAAAACATCAGTGCTGTAGATGCATGTAGAATATTGCAGAGTGACACATTTTAAGCTCCTGAGCTCGAAGGCGTTAATCTCCTCACACACAAAAGCTTCATTTTTCTGCAGTTTTCACAACCTTCATTCACCCAAAAGAAGATTAACTCCTTTCTATGCTGCTGTGCTATTTCTTAACATTCGGGTTAAATCAGGCTATTTACAGTAATCTGGTGTTTATGTCTACACTTTATCAGTTGTATAATACCCTTCAGACTGCCGCAGGCCTTGACTCCTGACTAGAGTCTCGTCCCCTCTGGCAGTTCAAGAACACCAGCTATATTCAATGTAAACAGTCCCATATTGTGCATGTCAGGTTTGCTCAGTATTTCACCTCGTTTGTGGACACACAAAATACACAGACCGTCATTTTTCATGCTCCTGATCTCATTCTGCAGAAAGGCAGTGGATTTAAATATGAGCTGAAGAGATATTATCAACACGGGGTCCTTAAAATCAAATATTGTCTGTGGGGAAATAATAGAAGAATATAAAAAGCAGGCGGTCGGGCAAGGCGCTGGGCACTGAGGCGTGGGGAAAAGTCAGCTGGAGGCAAAATTGATCGGCCTGCAGAGTCACAAAGCATCTCAGATGTGTGTGTGAGGGTGTGTGTGGAGTGAGGAGGCGACTGCCCTTTCCTGTCCTGCCCCGTCTGTCCTCCAGGTCATGCTGCATCAGCAAAATGGAGGGGGGGGGGGGGGGGGGCTGGATATCTTACATAAGGCCCTCTGACTTAACATTCAAAGAACATGGCAGGGAGATTCACTTGACTAAGACATCTGTATGAGAAGTGAGCAGCAGCATGAGACTGAATGACTCTGTTTTTTTAGTCACAGCCCTACGATCAATTATTTATTCAACTTCAAAAAAGGGAGGGGGAAAGAGGAGTAACCTCAATATCAGATGAAGATACAATGATCGGAGCCCTCCAGACGTTAGATAATTAAAAAGTTCATTACCATACATTGTTTTATAACGGCATGACAAGCCAGTAATTTTCTATGTTAAAAATCAGGGACAAAACAAAACACCACAATGGATATTTAAGTGGCGGTAAACCCATAACATAGCGTCTTTTGCTGATTAAAGTGTGGAGGTGTTATTGTTTCTTAATAAACACAGGGCCGGATCTGGACCTAAATCAAATCATAGTTAATCAGCCAAAGTGAAACTGACAAATTTCCGAAAAGGTTGAGACAAAGACAGAAAAGTCCCAAAATGTCCTGTGACATTACCACAGCAGAAAGGGCCGTCACAGTCTGAGGTCAAACCGGTTTCATAACACGTATCTATAAGGTGTGAAATAAGCTCCAATGACTTTGTTATTCATCAGGTGATTAGCTGTATGGTTTAAGTTTGAACGAATCAGTCCAGTCTAAAAGCCATTGCTCTATGGATGACAGTGTTGATCAGTTGGTCCAGCTCTTTGGTTTTGAAATATCTGAACAAATATGGGATGGATTGGCTTGACATTCTGTACAGACATTCATGGTCCCCAGAGGATGCATCTTAATGAAAATGGTGATCCCCTGACTTTTCATCTAGCGCCACCAGTAGGTTTACTTATACACTTAAGATTTCTCGACATCTTTGGTGTATAGGTTTGGTATAGATATTCATGGTTCCCAGAGGATGAATGACTAATGACTGTTGATGCTATCTCAACAATATCTCAACATTTCCTGGATGGATTGGCACAAAATTGGGTGATGTCGCCATCATCTGAACAAAATCAAAAATAAAATAAGGATATTTCCATGAGCCTCACTTTTACTTTGTGTTTAGTGCTAATTAGCAAATGTAGCAAACTGGTGATGATGGTAAACATTATATCTGCTAAACATCATGCATGCTGGTGTTAGCATTTAGCTCAAAGCAGCAAGTACAGCTTCACAGAGCTGCTGGCGCGACTGTAGACGCTTCGTCTTGTTTAAACTCCCAAACGTTGGTACAGAAGCGGCACTGAGCGCAGGACAACAGGAACAACACGAGGAACATAAAACAATGAAAGGCTTTAACTGCCTCTCATTCATCCTACTCTAAATTCCCGCAGTGTGAGCATCCCAGGCAGCCAGGGGACAAAAGAGTGAGTGTCTCTTCTGCTGCTCAAAGCGACATCTCAGCACTCTCGCCTCCAACAGGCCCAAATATGACAGCCTACTGGGTCCAGCTGCCACTCGAGGGCCCGTTCAATCCCGGCTCTGTCTCAGAGACTGGCCCCCATCTCTCGCAACACTTAGCCTCACGCCTGTGGGCTGATGTGCAGAAATGCAACTGATGCCCACTTCAAAAATACCAAGATGAAACGCAGCTCTTTGCCCTTGGCTCTTAAGAGGAGAGAGCTTCGGTGGCAACATCGCCAGCGTGATTGATTTTGCACGCAGGATAGAAGGGGCTGAAGAGGCTTCTTAGAAGACGTGTCCATCTTTAGGAATAAGCATGCAATTATTATAACACGCTGACACACCCTGAGCGACGGAAAGCCACACTTTCACTCAAATGCCTCTCACGATGAGGTGACAGATCTTAGGAGTGCATTTCACATTCACACTCAGAATGTAAGTCAGACACTTAGGCAGTTCTGCTGAGGAGTATAATAAGGACAGCCCTTGTAGGATGAAGTATCCCTCAAGTACTTCATATCCTGGCTTCAGATTATAAGAAGCAGCCTAGACCAGAGCCTCGTAAACGCTCTGCGCTGCCTAATAAAAAGAGTACACAGCAACATTTGCATTTCACCCGCTAGTTCTTGGAGTTACATGCATCTGAATCTGACATCTGGATATCCGAACCACAGGCAGTTATCGTTCAGCCACCCTCTGAGTTAGGTGATTAAGGCCCCTCCCTCACCTATGATAGGTTATTATTAATCATCTCAGCATGGCGTGGCACATGTCCTGATGTGACTCCATGAAACGTGAGATCATTGCAGAGACAGCACTTCTATAAGCCTCCCAGCCTAATAGCCTTGGGCTTCAGAGACCTCCGAGCCACTGCCAGCGGGGTTTATGGACGCATGAAAAAGAAACTACAGGATAAATACACGAAATCAGGAGAAGAACACGGTGTACCGGTTCAAATTAAAAATGCAACCTGGTCCCTTATGAGAGACAGTAACTTTAGCTGAGTTACAACAGTGATGGACCCATGCAAGGTAAACAGATACAGCATGGATCACGCCTAAAATCCTAAATCTAAAACATGTCACCAGCCCTCTCCACTTTCAACCTCCAATATATTCCCCCATATGAAATAAAAAGCATCCATCTGCTGAGCAGTCTGCGAGATGGGTTTCCTGTGAACGCTTGTAAAGTGACCGTGAATTACTTTATTTGTTTATTTTGAGGTCAAGTGTGAACTTTCAAGCTCAATATTTTCCCATGTCTTCCCACCATACCACACCAGTGTCATTAGTGATTCCACTATCCAGCTGTTTAAGTTTTACATGGCTTTAAATGGCCTGATGTTTACTTTCACACCAGACGTGCTCACTCTGCTTTGAGAAATGCATGTATTCAATTTTTAATTAATCCATAACCTGACAACGAGGAAAATAGTTCCACACTGTGGGAAATGTGCTTGTTTTTTTTTTTCTTTCTTTCCAAGAGAAAATCGATACTGCTCTCATATCTTTCAGTTAAATATGAGGCTGGAGCCAGAGGGCGGTTAGCTTAGCTTAGCATAAAGACTGGAAACGGGGGGAAACAGCTAGCCTCATAGGCAACATAACTCAAGATTATTCCTAACATCACAACATTTTGAACAAATCTCATTTCACTCTGAAGAGTCAGTATATTGAAGGTCGAATAAAACCGATTTTTAGAATGAAATGAAATGTGTGAAAACATTGAGTGCCCCTTATTTTCCTGCCCAACGTCTAGATGTTATGCCGAAATCTGCAAATAGATTCTCCCGTGTTTTCTGCTCTGCTGACTCTCTCTAAACTCTCCGACTGTTTCCATTTTAAGAAAATGAAATATTAAGGCAGTGCTGCTGTAAAACAGGTTTTACCCTCTGCAGATAAGCAGCGGTCAGTTTGTTGATCCACCTTAAGAGGCTGATGTCACAGGATGAGGCAGTTGACTTGACATCTGGTTAACAAGGCGAGTTCCCTGTTGTCTGCACTGACAGACAGCGGTCAATAGAGATCTGCAGTGATCTTGATCGGCACGAGAAGTGAAGCCTCCGTTCAGACAAACTCACTGCGCAGGCAACTAACACGGTAAATAAAGTAGATGCACACAGTAAAGCGGCTTCATATGACTGAACTACGCTGTTCATGTTACTGGCAGATATTCGGGGTCACGGGGGATTGAACCTGGGAACTTTTTAGTTACAGGAACCTTTTTATCCAATAGTCCACATCACAGTTTTGCTATTCCTGGAAATGAGTTAGTCTTATTTCAGCTAAAAGCCATGCAATGTAATACTCACTGAAGGTATTAACTTAAGAGGATAGAGAGAGGCTAAGGAGAGGCAGTCATCAGTTAAAAAAATAAATAAACACACATATATTCCCTCATATACTCCTGTATTAATTACAGATGTTTTCCCTTCTCCACAGCTGCTGACCAAAGTCTGGCAGCAGGTTTTAGTCGGGTGGAGTTTAAACCACAAACTCCTTCATTTCTGTCATTACATCAGGCTAAAAATGTGCATTTGCTTGTGCGAGTGGAAAGGAAAAAAAAAAAAAAGAAAAGCAGAATATTTATCATGTTTCAACATGATATCGAAAAGCTTGGATCAAATCTCCAGAAACATTAGACTGAGAGGAAAAAAAAAAGGTTTCTTCCAGTCTTTTTCCGACCACTTCCTCTGAGGTCTTCACTGTGTTTTTGCAGCTGATGACAGAGCGTACAGTAGTTAAACCAACATCGCATGTAGGTGCAAGGTCACTGAGGTTCAGCGTAGATCATATGTCTGATCTGCGGCAGTGTGACCGTTGTTGTGACCCCACACTTCAGGAAGGATGAACAACTATAACAGAAGTGTGCAGTCCTCTGTACTATCGGTTGAATATTCAGTTGGTCCATCAATGAAAAAAAAATGTAAAAGAATTAGCAACTTATGTGATAATCGATTGTCTCTGTAATTATTCAAGCATACATGCCAAACATTCTCCAGCTCCAGCTTCTTAAATGTGAGGATTCATTGTTTTTCTTTGTCATATGTGACACTCAACTGAAGATCTTTGGCCTTTGGTCGAACAAAACAATGAGTTTTAAGAGGCCACCTTGGGCTCTGGGATTTTTCCGACATTTTATGGACAACACGATCAATTTATTAATCCTAAATAAATAAATAAATAAATAAAAGGAAGATTAATTGATAAGAAAATGCAAGAGACCTTGTAATGGCGTAGCAGGTCTGTGACTGAATGCCAAAAGGGCTTAACAGTCACATGAAACAATTGGATGTGGTTTGATTAAATGGCCAGTTTACAATGCTGCAGACTATTTTACCAGTGCAATAAACCCAGAGATATGAACCACGGCTGCAACTCACAATCATTTTCATGATCAGTTAATCAGCCAGTTATCGTCTCGATTACTCGATTCATTGTTCGGTCTGAAAACTATGAGAAAATAATGAAACGCCAAATCACAAATTCCCAAGATTGAATCAGAAACGCTTTCAGACCGACAGTCCAAAACAAAAGATATTCATCGTTTTATCTCAGAAGGACGAGAAAACAAACAAATCTTCAGATCCGAGAAGCTGGAACCAGAGAGTCACTGTTTCGGTTATGGATGTGTCCTTCAGTCGTCTGCATGACCCCAGGTGTTTGATAATGTTCATCATCAGTCACGCAGGGCAGCTCAGGTGTTTGATTTTACGCAGACTGATATTTGTTATTATCTACCTTTAAAAAAATAATACAAACAAACCCTCGTGATTATGTGATACAGCCGAACACGGCAGATAAAAACAGTAAGTGGACCTTGAGTTACAATTGTTTTATAAAAGTATTATCTTCAAGATGAGGAATAAACTTCCATGTTTGACTTATCAACCAACGTGGACAAGAAGTCCTAAAAGAGCTGATATGCTAAGTCAAATAATCAATTAGTTGATTGACAGAAAGTTTAAGTACAACTGTTTTAATAGTCGATTAATAATTGAAGCCATTCGTTTAGCTGACTGAAGCTTCTTAAATGTGAAGATTTGCTGCTTTTCTCTGTTTTACATTATTGTAGAATGAATATCTTTGGATTTCGGCCTGTTTGTCTGATTTAAAAAATGCAAATTTGAGAACATCACCTTGAGTTCTGGGAAGCTGTGATGGGAATTTTCCATTATTCTCTAACATTTTAAAGACTAAACTATCAATAGATAAATTCATAATGAAAATAACTGTTGGCTGCAGTCATGTCAGCTTCTGACCTCACGTGTTAACAAATCAATCTGCATGACATTGATGAAGGCTGCGTGATACAGTCACAAGATCTGGGAAAAGCTGAGTGCACCATGCGTTGTTTAACAATAAAATGTTGCCCCAGAGAGTTTAATCAGAATTTGACACTGAACACCTGCAGTGTGAACTCATCCTCTGAGTCTCTGGGGGTCACAGGAGCCAAATGGTCTCCATGGTGCAGCCTGGCACAATGATCTGGCATAAAGCTGGTTATCCATCATTACAACTGAGTGGGTGATTATGAGCATTCAGAGCCTTCAACACAACATCTATCTGCAGAATACACACATTTACAGCCTGTTTTAAGGCTGCACTGTTTGTTTCTGAGTTGTCTGTATTAGTGGCTGCCTGCCAAATGGTGCTCACCAACTTGAAGCCATACATCTTCTATTTACCACAACATCAAAACAGAGCAGATGGCTGCATGATTGCATTACCCCGTTGCGGGGCCTGCATGGGCATCCACCTGGCATGATGATACAGCTAGCCGGTGGTAAGCCGCTGTGCAGCTGTAACGTTAGCAATCTGACAAATGACTGTGCAGGCTGCACGCCTAGCGCATTGCAAAACACAGGCTTTAAAGTTTAAAAGGACAATGGCTTGTCATGCTTGCAGGGACTCACCTCGGGATGCAGTTCGGGGAGGATCCGTCTATCTCCCATGTTGCAAATAGGTTCATGGGCACCGGTCTGTTGAGAGCCCCGCTGCCGGGGAAACTCAACCGGCCACTTCTCTCCGCCATGGTCCGGGCTGCGGGTGGGACTGTCCGACACCAAGCTGGGGATTTGTAAACAGCAGACCAGTGCGGGTCTTCTGTATGTGTATGTGTGTGTGTGTGTGCGTGTGTGTGTGTGTGTATGTGTGTGTATGTGTGTGTGTGTGTGTGTCCGTGAAGAAGAGCAGTCACACGCTCACGTTAGTGTGATGTGAACGGCGGAGGACGAGCTCATTTCTCCGTCCGTGTTGAGCCGGGCCGGTCGGTGTGGTCCTCTGTGCCGGGGAGGAACTCTGCAGTGGGAGCAGCGCTGGAGTGAACGGACCGACCGCTGAGCTTGTTGTGCCTACCACGCTGCTCCCAGTGTATGAGGGGTGATTAGTGCCACACGAGTCCGAGGAGGAGTGGCACAAACAAGTTTTACAAATATTGATTAAAAATTGGCTTGGTTTCCCTTATTGCATTATATTGCATTTCACAAAGCACTACTCATTAATAATAAATAATAAATGCATTTTATACTCAAAATCTCAGTGCCAAAGTTTGTGTGTCTTGTGTATTAGCATTAGCATCTTAATTTTATTAAAAGATAAATATGTGTAAGGTCATTTAACAACAGTTTTTCTAATTTCAGCTTCTCAAATGTGACGATATGTGGCTTTTCTCTGTTGTATATGGATTTTGTAATGATTATCTAATTAAACAGTAATTTAAAGATAACAACATGAGCTCAGAGCAGCCTTGTAAAAATAAAGAAATTAAAAATAAAAAGAGGATTGCATTGTATTGTCATTGGTAAATGGGTTTATAAGACATTGCCGGGTATTTATCTTTTAAAGAGGTTGCTTATCTCTGCAGCTCAAACAAAGTGCTGAGACATAAGATCTGGCTAACAATAACCTTGTTACTGTAAAACGTCTGTTTCACCACAGCTTATCAATAATCAGATTCTCTTCCCTGCTGCATTCATTACCTTTGAACCAAGGCTGACATATTTATGTTTGTAGCCTGAAAAATGTTCCTTTTTCCTTTCTTGGTTGGAATATTTGAGCTGACAGTGCAGTGAAAAGACATGCTCTGTCATACACCATCACACAGTTGGTCCTCACATGATCTCACCACAGTAAAATTTGGTCATTACAATGAGAAACAGATCAGATTTTTTATTTTTTTATTTCTTAAGGTGGCACTAATTTCCTGCTGCAGATGGCAGCTGAATGACACAGCTTTCAGTTTTAGTCAGCTGGCTTATCTTGTGGCACTAACCACCCCTCATACTTTCTCCCTGGGAAAACGTCATTGAAAGGCCCTCTTGACTGCGTTGGCAGGTGCAGACAGTGCAGGTTTGGGCGGATCCGTGGACTCGGGCCGGGTCGGTTCCACTCCCACACTGATACTGCAGAGAGTCCTGAAGCATATAGAGTCCACTGATGCCAACGGAAGTACCTTTACACCTTTACACGTGACAGTGCTGCTTATATTAGAACAACACCCAAATGGAGAAGCGGAGGAGTTTGACTTTCTCCCTTTATTATTTTTTTAATTTGGATGTTTGCATTTTAACTACCCACTTCACCTCAGTGTTTTGATGTTACCTGAGCTTGTTTTCTTTATTATAATTAAGGTACAATTATTCACTTGGAACAACCCATACCTGTTCCCACACCTGCCCTGCTGAGGTACTTTTGACCAAGTCACCAACCAAACCATGTGAGGAACAACTTTCTAATTGTGAATGAGTAAGTTAATATTTATTTGGATAGTGAACATTGATCAGTTGTTTTCATTAAGCACAGCCAGGTATCCTCCCTAATGTCCAGCTGACTGTCATTGTACAATAGGAAGGCACTGCCACCATGTGGTGATCAGTGTGGTTGAAGCTGAACATGCTGTAAGTGCTCAATGACCCTTTGTTCTGTAGTACACTATTTTATACAACTAAATCTCTAAGTTGTTGAACAAGCTCCGTAACAAACATGTTGAACTTCATTCACTGTCAAGGTTTTCAGAGAGTGCACGGCGTGCATCTTAAGGATTAGTATGAGCTGATGGATAAACTGTTATCATATTAATCCATGGACAGCGTCACTCTTATTTTATCAATGGCCACTCCTCTCGTGCCATTTATAGTTGTCTCCTCATGAACAAATGGACAACTTAACTTTTTACTTTACTGACGGTTATTCAAACATATTGGCATTAACATGATAACATAAATCTGTTTCTTAAAGTCACATATGTAGTAAAAAAACTCCCTAACAGGAATCTGAAGTGTGTTCACCCATTAGATTTCCTCGGATCACTTCATACTGAATCTAGAGCGGATTTATTCCTCACTTTGGACAAAGAAGAAAATCACAGTACTTTCTTATACTGGCCTTCTAAAAGTAGTTCCTCCAGGTGAGGTGGCACCAAGATCTCTTACAGTCACTTACAATATACAGTTGATCATCCACCAGTCCTGGATATTAAAATGTATTTAATCTGAAGACATGATTGTCTATTTAACAACCCGGTGCAGTTCTACAATGTAGTGTTTGTGTCTTAATTACAATTAATGATTTAGTCTTGCATCATACTCGTGTCACATTGAGCATTTAACTATTCTCTCATCATCCACACTGTCTACATAATTAGAGAATTATTCTATACCCCAAAGATATAATAATCTTTTGTTTTATGAAAGAGAAACAGATTAGAGAGTCTGACTAAACAAGTTAAAATCAATTTTCCCATTTAAATTGATTAGTATTATTCAAACAGACTGATAGTATATAAATCAAGAATTTTATGTGTGTACACCTGGGGTTTAGCAACATTTGTGCTGTAATCGCAGCACTGAAATGATTTTGGCTGATAGATTAAATAGTTTGAGAAAGCTTTATTCAGTTGAACTGCAGAGACTTTTAGTATGAGACTCCCAGCATTCACAAAATATAAAAAAAATAATTAAATCGCTCCTTGTCGACATTACTAAAAAAAGAAATGACAATATGCAGTGAGTTTTATTAGTATCAAATCAATGAACGTATTTCTTCCTGCTGAAATAGACACAACAGCACACAAGCCAAGGCTGGAGATAAAGTAAAAGCAAAGAAAATTAATCACCAACACAAGACAAGGTCCTGATACAGCAGTGTTTAAAAAAAGTCTAAATTAGTGCCAGATTCCAATATCATTACACAAGAAAGCTGAAAAATCACCAACTGGGATGTTTGCATTTTTATGTTCACATACATATCAGGGCAGTGAATGCAGCATGTATAGAGGCACCTGTTCTGGTGCCTCATCAGAAGCAGAATCACAGTTTCACGGCAATGCCAGGAGCTCGCATTACAGACAAAAACACACCCATCAACATTTGGGGGGGGGGGGGGTCAAAATCCATTCCCAGCTAACCTTGAACACTCAGGCAAAGCACAGAGGAGTGGATGGAATCAAAAACATGGCAGACAGCGACGACAGGCTGCAAGGTTGTGATCATCACCGATCAAAATATTTTTCTCACTCAGTATTTCATCAAAATATGAAGGGACTTTTTAAAAGAGGGAAATGTATAAATCATTAAGTAACAGGAAAACAAAAATATTTTCCCTGTGAGAGCACAAACTAACAAAAAGAAGAAAAAAGAAAAAAGAAAAAAAAAAAAAAAAAAAAAAATCAAAGCCAAAAGTGGGCACATTAAGAACTGAAGATCTTATTTCAAAAGAAGCCATGTAAAAGGCAATTCCCTCCCCTTCATTAAGAAACAAAACCACGTGTCACCATACAGGCCTATGGTGAACAACTACCAGTCTATTTTACCGCCTACGGGTGTATCGGACTCAGTGCTTGCTGTCTGCAGAGGCGGAGCGGGAACGTGAACGGGATCGGGAACGAGAACGGGAGCGTGAACGGGAGCGAGACTGTTTGTTCTGAGCGGGAGCAGGTGAACGTGAACGTGACCGAGACCTGGAGCGGGACTTGGAGCGAGACTTGGATCTGGAGGGGGATCTGGCTGCGGCCTTGCCCCCTCCGGATGTCTTCTTCTCTGGGGTGCGGCTGAGAGATCTGGAGCGGCTCCTGGAGCGGTTGCGGCTGCGGGAACGACTCTTTGAGCGAGAGTAGCTGCGGGAACGGGAGCGGCTCTTGCTGTGACTGTTGGGAGAGAGAGAGAGAGAGAGAGAGAGAGAAGCCATGTTTAACATTAGTCCTGTGTCGTTATGCAGTTTTACACAAGACAAGAAACAATAACATGACAAATCTTCAAGCCGTACTGAGCAGGATATTAACGCAAAAATAAGAGTCTTGAATTCTCTGATAAATCATAGATCTTCTCTGTTGTCATAAATGATGTTGGCCCCCAATGTGTCGGGTTCAATCACTGGTGGGAAAACAAACCAGCTGGCACTTTGTCTAGACAACGTGTTATTTCTTGCCCTTGTTAAGGTGGAGTTGGTGGAAGATTTGTTTGTTTTTGTTTTTTTTTAACTTTGGACAGAGTCAGACGAGCAGTTCCCATCTACTATCAGTCTTAATGCTAAGCTAATTGCTGGCTATAGCTTCCTATTGAGTGCATCTGTATTAGAGTCTTCTCATTTAACTTTCAGCTAGAAAGCAAAGAGCAGCATTTCCCGAAAACTGTACCATCATGTGAAGAGTTCACTCATCTACCAGATTTCTAGATCACAGGATCAAACACTTTTGTCCTCCTCATACTTAAAGCTACACAAGTGCAAACAGCAGAAAAAGCAGTTTTTAACACATCTTCAATAGAAAAAAAAATAAAAAAATAGTGAAGACAAATCACCTTCTGCTGTCCTCGAAAATCTTCAGCTTGCGTCCGTTCAGTTCCGTCCCGTCAAGCTTGGCGATGGCATTCTTCATATCACTGCGAGATGCAAACTCAACCACCCTGTATTCAAGCAGAAACATTCGTTAGGACCGAACTCTGAAGACAAAGACAGAGAGTGAGAAGTTTGACAATGAGAAGAAGAACTCACCCCTCATTTTTGTTGGGTCTGTGAGCGTCCACAAAGGTAACTTCACCTGCTTTTCTCATCAGGTCTTTCAGATCCTGTTTCAAAGCATAGAGCCGGATTAGTAAAACAGAACAGAGCATGAGGTGCCAGTGAGAGCCTTTTTCTGACCTGGAGGGAGAGAAATGAGCAGGCAGCAAGAAACCAGCACACACAGAAACATGGGTTATCTAATGCTGTCTTTTGTCACTTTGTGATAAGCTCCCATTTCAGTGGAGGGCATGTAAACAAAAAGAGCCACTGAAAATGCTTTGTGAGCGTGGACAAGTGTTGCCTTTTCTTAAAAACAATTTCTATGTCCCATTACTTGGCCCCAAGAATTCGCGTTTATTGTATTTTTTTTTTTTTTTTTTACTCATCACCAAAAACCAAATTCAACTTCTGAGTAAGACGCCTGACAGGTAACACAGCAGTTTTTATGTGTCAAAGCTTAAGACATTTTTGTACAAGTCAGTGCTAAATTTTGTGTCTGCATGTGTGAGATAAACTTATTTATCTCCATGTATTTATTAGGGGATGGATGACGACAGTACTATGGGTAAGTGAACAAAAACCTGATCTTTTTGTTCATGTAAAAGTGATTTGGCTCAAAAGACGTAAAATCTTTACAAAGTAAAACTGCCCCCCCGCTTCCCATTTGAGACCCTACAAACTCTACACCCCGTTACCACCCGACCCTGAACAAACCCAATCACATGAGTTTTATGCTACTTACCGCTCCATACCCAGGAAGATATTAGCATAGAGCCACTTGTCCAAATAGCAAATGGGAACCAATGCAGTGTTAAGCCCTTGAGAAACGACCTCGGCCTTGACTCAGCATCCGGCCTCCACAAGTAAGGAACCACCAGAGAGCAAGTAGTAGGAGGGGTGTGCGCCCAACTCAACACCCCCCCCCAGCTCCATCAGCAACAGAAAAAGACCCAAATGGGAGAGTGTAGGGACCGTGGATTTGAGGGGGGTTACAGCAGTCGGGGATGCCAGCCCACAGAACCTCCAGACTGTGGCTACGGACCTCCTAAGGCTACCGTATCCTGCGCTAGACCACTTTCACCCGCTACGGGGCCCAGCCAAGACTTTAGACCGGCGGCAACTGCGTGTAAGGAGAGGCACCAAATGGACACTATTCAGAAAAACAACCAGGAGAGGGCGCTACACACTTCTGACACCTCCGTGGAGGTTGTGCATTCACCTCTGATGTAAAGGAAACCATATCAGAGCAGCTGTTAAAAATCAGTTAAATGTTTTTGGTTAGAATTCCCATGACCAGCAGTAACATGTGCTTTTGTGCGGAAAAACTTATGTAGATGGAGGTAAACAAAAAAACTGGGGGCTTTCTATTGTAATTAGCCAATTAACTGTTGAGTACATTTTTTTATTGTAATCTGACTACAAACAAATTGACCCGGCCCGATCAAATGAATGCTGCTTCACTTAAAAAACATGTCATTACTATGAAATTTGAAAGAGCTTGTGTTGTGAGATAGATAAGAAAGTTTAGTGATCCTTTACCTGCCAGCTAATCCGTGAGGAGAGGTTCTCGACAATGAGTCTGTGGTCAGTCCGCACAGGAGGGCCATACCTGTACAGGCAGACAAAGAAAGAAGGACGGTCTTTAATGAAACTTTTTTTTGTGTAAACAGGTGTGGACAGATGTTTCCAAATCAATCAGGGAAGCCCTCTGTTGAATGCAGGCTGTAAAATTCACCTGAATTTACTGCTGTTGTATTTACTTTGCCAGCCTGAGAGCTGGGTCAATATTTGAATTTGATGCAGCAGCAGAACAACAAGCTTTCATTTTCCACCAGCTTTGACTTTATCTCAGTTAGTCCTGCTTAAAAGATTAAAGTCAAATATTGTTTTGTGCATGTGTTTTCTGCCACACGCATGTAATTATATTTTTGTCAGGCTTTGAAGTCATTCTTAGTTTTATATTAGTACATTACATGTACCTGCATAAACACCCTGGCCCAGTCGTCATGGTTCACTGTGCTCACTCAAGTCGAATGTATGATGATCAGAACCAGAGATTTAATTGTTTATTTCCTCACAAATATATTTTGCCTGCTACTGCATTTGCTTGCAAAGCTGTGTCTCCGGTTTCTATTCAATTAACTTTTAATGTATCCATGCTGACATTTGATAAAGTGAACTAAACACACTTTCCTCATGACACAAGATTTCAACTGACTGAGTCTACTGGTTTTACTTTACTGGAAATTTGACAAGAACCCGTCTTTCCTCTGTGACCGTACCAAAACATGAGCAGAAGCTTTAAGTAACTAGTTAAAGACTAATGTACCTGGATCCACTGCTGCGAGATGGGCGATAGCTGCTGCTGCTGCTGAAACGTCCCATTCCAGGGCCACCACCTCTTCCTCTTCTGGAGCGTGCGTGCTCGATAGTGACCCTTAACGAGACAGAGTGAGAAATTCATTAGATAAAACATGAATAAGATGAGTAACAAATTAAATTAATAATGTGTCTAAGAAGGAAATGTAGGTTGATAATTGTTAAAAAAGCTCTGGCTAGATTTACAGTCACGTTCACTATCCTATGTGAGCTGACTAAAAATAAATCCTTGGATTAAGTTTTTGTGCTTTTAGGTGAAAATACATGATTAGATGCATCAACACTCTCTTACTTTACAGTAAACAGATCATCGGTGGTGACTGCAGAGAGAAATGCCTTAACTGAGGAACTGACAGTGAATAATGCAACAACTGCCAGGTCTCCTATGAAACACATGCTGGTGATTTTACTGCATTGTTGGCTGATTCATAGTTGCAAGTGCTGCATTTAAGTAAAACTATCTGGATAAAATATCAAACAAATAGTCAATTGACCCAAAGATTCTTTCACTGATTCAATGTCTAAAAAGTGTCAGCTGTTCGTCATGAATGTTTCTCTTGTTTGAAAAGAAATCAAAAGTGTTTTTTTTCTAACAGGCAAAATGGCTGCTGCAAAAATAACTGCAACATATCACTGGTGTAATGTGAGCAGATTGACTAGTGAAGCGTGATGACATTTTTCACAACCTCCAAGTTTCCCCTGACTCCAACATCTGCAAACAGTTAGCAACACCCTGACTGATTTCCTATCATGTATTTTCACTTAAATTTGTTATATGTAGTAATGGGCTGTAAGAAAATGACAGAAAATGTGAAAAATGTCTGTTATATTTTCCCATAGACCAAGGTGATGTCTTCAAATGTCTTGTTTTGTTTGACCAAAATCCAAATAAATTCAGTTCACTATCATGTGTGGCAAGGAAAAGCATCAAATCCTCATATTTTACAAGCTAGAAACAGGAAGTTTGGAATTTTTTCTTTTAAAAAATGACTATAGTATCATTTGATTTTTCATCACTTGACTAATCACTGCAGCTCTGATAAAGTCAAACTTGTTTGCTTCTTATTTTGAGCGACTTTTGAGTCATGTCTGCTGCCACTGTGACTCAGAACCACTCTGAGCAGACCACTGACAGTGACTACACTGGTATTTATCTGCAGCACAAATCAATTCTCATTAGAATATACTGCAAACTATTAAGACTCCTACACAATTCACAGCTACAAAAAGTAGCAGCACAGGAACACAGGAGTATTCATTTTGACTTCAGATCTGTTGCTTTGATTCTGTCCTTGCAAGATGACGAAGCCTTTGAGTCATAGTGGGAGCAGAAGAAGTTAACAGTTACACCAAAGCTAGAATAAGTGTTTGGGAAATAACCATAAATATAAAGCAGGCAACCGATTCTAATTCAGTTCCTTCCACATTAATAACCAATGGTGGGTGTACTGGAGGATGGTGAACATCGGCATTAGCTAACCTTGCTGTGATGGTAGTCTAATGCTGCGCCTCTCTTTGGTTACAATACTGCCAGAGTAATGTGCTCAGAACACAAAGACACCAGATTATTACCTTTCACTGCACAACTCTTTTCCATTCAACTCGTACACAGCATCATCTGCATCTCTGTGGTCATCAAATTCCTGAAAAAAGGGCAAACAAATGGTAATTGTAGAGGCAAAAAACAAGACAGGAACAGAGATCATGATTGACAAAAAGGTGGTCTGTGATACTAACCACAAAGCCAAATCCATTCTTTAAGTTGATCTCCCGAATCCGTCCATATCCCTTGAAAAACTTCTCCACATCTCTCTCTCTGGCGTGTGGGCTCAAACGGCCAATGAAGACACGACAGCCACTCATGTTGTTATCTGCTGAAATGGGAAAACACAAGATTTGGTAAACATTTAACAGCTGGAGAGTAGAGGCAGCTTAATATTTAATATTTGTCAGTATCCTGACTTCACTTTGCCCTCAGTTCATTTTAAGCACATCACAGTATGATGGGTTGCCAAATATATTTTGGCAGCCGTTAATATACCTGGGCAGACCGCCCAAGTAAATTCTTTGTGTGGGAAACACTGTGGTTACAGTTTAGGCCATCTTTTACCAACTAATTTAATGATTAGATGTTCCTGGTGGTTTACCACCTCGTTCAACACTTCCCTGAAAACTGTGCATATGTTACCTTTTCCTATGTCAATGCTTTTCTGCACTTGTGAATAAAGGTCTGACTAGTGCCACATTAAGTCAAGTCTGGAGTGAAACACACTAGCTATAGTGAAACTTGGCATACCTGAACAGGATCAAAGCCACATTATAACCAGGTTCTGGTCAAACCAGTTCCATTACAGTTGTTTACAATCAAACGTTGCGACAGTCTCAAGATCTCAAAGCTGAAACTAATACCCCCGATATTCACACGCTCAGTGCCCAGTTTATTAGGTACACCTAGCTATAGGTAATGCAGCATAATGCAATAGGGCTGCAGTAAATCCTACCTTCATGAGGGTTTAATGTTCAGGTTTTGATGGGCCTGTTTCAAAGAAGTGTTAATTCAACATCTATGATGATTCTGGAGGTTGTGTGGGAGTTTGAGGTGCCGCTGAGTTATCTTACATTACACTAGTAAGTTTCTAACGTTGTCCTTCCTTAATGTTGTAAAAAGAGCGGACAGCATATTAATTCAGTAATACAACACCACAATCTACAACCTCAAAAATGTTCATTAAGTTAATTCGACATCTCTAGAACAGTATTAAGTGACATTAAGCAAAAATTCCTAACTTTAATATTTTAACTTTTGATACTTTAAGTACATTTTACAGCTGCAATGATTAATTGATTAATCAATTACTTCACAGAAAATAACTCAGCAACTATTGCGACGACTGAACAACCATTTAGGTCATTTTTCAAGCGAAGATGTCGAACACATGCTGTTTCTAGCCGCTCACATGTGACGATTAGTTACTTTTCTTTGTCACACATGATAGTACAGTGAACATCTTTGGATTATTGACTTTTGACCAGGCAAGTCATCTGAAGAGGTCACCTTGAATCTGTGGGAAATTATAACACACATTAATCGCCATTTTCTTAACGAGAGGATTAATCGATTAAGAAAATAATTGTTACTTGCAGCCGTAGTACATTATCGTGATTACACCTACACACTTTTTGTTAAGTAACATTTTTATTTTAATGCAGGGCTTTTATCTGCAATGGAGTATTTCTAGCTTGTGTTATTTGTACTTTTACTTCAGTAATGGATCCGAGTACTCCCTACAATAGTCATCACTTAGGCCTAATTTTAGCCTGAGGACACATCGTGATAGATTTGTGTTAAATTTAAGCATCGCTGAAAAGAAGAAACTCAAGAAGTGAAAACTGAACATCTGCCAAATATAATTTTGAGTGAACTGTTTAATATTAAGGTAAAGCAGGCTTTTATTTAAACTGGAAAAACACAGTTAAGACTTGTGGCTCGGTAACGGTTGTAGCTCGCCTCGAGGTCGGCTACAGCTACCTACCGTTAGCTACAAATACATCACTCGCTGCTCGGAATAAACGAAACCAACGGTTATCTACTTAGAAACCAGCGAGTTAAGACAGATATTTAACTCAGATTCAGTCAGATTCTCACCTTAATTTTCTCCTCAAGCCGTCCCCTTTGCTGTTGTTTACGTTGCTAGTTAGCTGCTACCTTCACCGTGCCGTCCACTCGACTGTGTCAAAATGGCGAGCGAGTCTAAAGAGCAAGAGAACAGGAAACGCTGCTGCCTTGAAGTTGCCAGTTCGGGTTTAGTTATTAACCAAACGACTTTACCCCTTTATCGCCCAATCATGTAGTGCGTGGGCTGTATTAACTTATCACAGTAGTGTAAGACATAGCTTATCCGGTTGAAACACAGTAGATAAAAAAAAAAGAAAAGAAAAAGAAAATACTCGGCGTTTCCTAGAATCCTCAAAGGGGGATACGGCACGGATTTGGCAACCAAGGTCAGAGTTCAGGGTTGTGTATTGGAGCTAAACTTATTAGAAAAGTACCATCTAAAATCCAGGTGCTGTAAATTAAGTAGTTCTTTCCTCTATGTGGTAACAGTAACAGAACACGTTACTTCTCCTTTATAAACAGTGTATGAACATTTAATAAAAGGTTTTAACACACTATTGTGTAGTTGGAAAAACAAATATACACTCAACTAACAGTTTATGAGGTACACCTAGCTAAAATACAACAGTCCTGAAGTAAATCCTCCCCTCATGTACGTCTATCATCCAGGTCATGGTATCCCCACATGACAACAATGATCCCTTCACGTAGGTTGTATCTCAGATAGCAAAATTAAACTTCTGGCCCAACATATGCCTGGGTTCTCGGTCCGAGTCTGGCCCGTATACTTCCACATCTGGGCAGATTCTTTTATCTTCCAGTTTTGGCTGACAGCTCAAAGATTTTCTGTGTGTGGACCAGAATTGGTCCAGATGTGGAAGTATCATCTGATAATCGTGCTGTATATGGGCCACATCTGGGCCGTGGAACCAGGCGTATACTCCGCCAGGAGAAAACAAGCATATGGCCCGAGCATGGGCTGGATTTAGTGAGGGGTATGATCATTTTGGATGCTGTATTTTGCGGTGCTGTTGAATTGTATTGCATTATATAGAAAGGTGTGTCTGTTATTTAGCCTATTCTCGTGGATATAAATGGGGTGGACAAAATAACAGAAATGGCTGCCAGTATAAGTGCAATACGATTCATCAGCACCATAAACTGCAGCCTCCAAAATTACCAGGTATATCAACACCTCGCTAAAACAGTTTCAACACAAACTGAATGTATGAATGAATAAAAACAGTGGTTAAATCAGTCCAGTTGATTTATTGGCCTACTTAGGTTTGGGCAATAAAATCAGAGACAGTAGATATAATTGTTAATCACAATATCAACATATTTTGTGAGATTTTCTGTAAAATCAAATTTAGAAATTCTTGATGGCTAGAATAGTTAGAAAATGAATGTTTTTGGCTAATCCAGTGAAAGTGATGTGCAATACCCGGCAGAAGAAGGTACTTCATCACAATGATGCTAAAAACCATAATTTAAAAAAAATCCAATGTTACCATAAAGCAGTCCTGCTCATTGAACTCCAGCACTGCCCACAATAGCTTCATACACCCAGAGATGTTGACCTTGAATTTAACGGGATGGCAAAACTTCGTCTCACAGTATATACCACCATACAGTCTGCTACTACCCATATTTTAGACTAAAACAAAAAAAGCAAAACATTTCTTGGTTATCCATCTCTTTATTCTAGTACTATATCATCATTCTTGAAATTGTCTTGGGTTAGGAAAAAAGAAATACAAGGTTAAGGTTGACACCATACGATAGAAAAAAAATACCTGTCTGTTCTGCTCTGTAGAAAGTGCCAAAGACTTTTGAGTGTGGAATACTGACCACTGTACAGCCCCCGTCAACGTAAAATATACCAAAGAATCTGAACACAATACACTTGGTGAAATGTCAGATACATCAAAAATAAATAAGGATATAGCTTATTTAAGAGCATGAAGAAGAGGTCAAATGATTAATTTGCACTTTCAGCCCCATTTATCAAGGTGTTCAGCAGGAATTAGATGACTTTCAATATTACATGTCATGCGTTTTCCTTCCTGAGAAAGGGTAGCTGTCCATGAAGACACAACAGCAGGAAGGATGGGAAAAGATTCAAATCACATGTGGCCTTGTTTACTGAACTTTTACATTAAGAAAAGCAGGTGACATGAGTAAAACTACAAGGAGCCAATGTTTGTCATCACTGTCATTATAATCACCACCATCATCATCAATAGCAGAGGCGGAAATAATCATTATGCATATCTGCTAAATCCACAATGTTTACAAATAGTTTTATGACATCATATTTTTCCCTTTACGATAATCTGATCTTCTCACTGCAACAAACACAACCTCTTACATGATGAGTAATTTCACAACAAGATTGGTTCCCTATCCTTAAAAGGCTCTGTATCTGTAAACATGTCACAGTTCAGTTCACAGTTAAAATAAATCAAAACATAAAAATATGGTCTTAAAGAAATAGTTTGGCATTTTGGGAAATACTGTTATTCTCATTCTTGTTGGTTAGAGGAGAAGATTGATTTGGGACCTGGGAACATGCCAATAAGTGATAATAAGTGATCTTTATAGGTGCTGGTAGGCAGATCTTGTTACCTTTGGAAAGAGCTAGGCTAGCTGTTTCCCCCTTGTTTCCAGTCTTTATGCTAAGCTAAGCTAACCGGCTGCTGGCTGTTGCATAATATTTACTGCACAGACACGAGAGTGCTATTGATCTTCTGATCTAACACTCTGCAAGAAAGCAAACAAACCTACTTCCCAAAAATGTTGAACTATTCCTTTAAGGATTACTGTAACTTAAAGGGGAATACTGAATTTTTCTGCTTTTCTTTCTCATTGCAGCTCAGTCTTTACCAGTTTAATGGTGAAAAAAATGATTAGACCAGAGAGGAGCAGCCTCTGGGTGTAAATGTACATTTCCTAGCCTGGAAGATATCGCACCGTTATAATATAAATACTATTTGGATATAAAAGCGTAGACAAAAATTGTACTGGGTCACAAAGTCAATAATAGTCAGTGTAGCAGCTTGACTTTCTTTGTGTTTGTGTCTCTGAGATGTTCACAGATAGTGACTGGGCTGCCCGACGCTGTGTGAACAGCGACTATTTAAAACGAACAGTATTTGCCCTTGATTGTTTATAACCGTTGGTGAACTGGTTACACTGGCAGCTAACTGCCAGTTTACGGTTTAAAACAAGTCCCAGTTTAGATAGTTTCTTTAAAAAAAAAAAAAAAAAGGAAAAGGAGAAGAAATACTTGATGATATGATCAGAAATGTGGCATCTCAGTTTAGTTTTATCAAATTCTTTCAACATGCAACATTTGAACTCAGGGAACGGTCCAATCCTCTTTAACCCGCTAACCTTCTAAAATGGCCAAAGTAAACTACTACAGCTCCACACAAAGAAAGCAGAGTCAACAATATTAACTGAAGGCCACATAGAGGTTATTGAACGAGAACTTGTTGAAGTTGAGCAGATTAGCGGTTTCCTGGTAACGTCACTATCAGTAGTCTCAGGTGTCTATCTAGTTATTCTACAAAAGCAGCTCAGAAGGCAGGGCAGGGAACAAGGCTGACAAAGGTTTAAAAGTTCATGGAAAAGACTAATAATAACGTACTACAAACTTCAGATCTACAAGTGGTTGTTGACGAAGCCTGAGCCACGCTTCAGTGCTCAGGGCTCGGGTCAAAGTTTGCCTCTGTCGTCCCGTCATCTGGAGAGAGGACAGGAAGGGTCTCTGTGCTGTAGGTCTGAAGTCTCTGGCTGCAGCTCTCCTCATCAGGAGGAGAGTCTTCTTTCCCTGCCTCTTTACTCAGAGGACAAACAGTATGAGGTCAGGTGGTTGTTCAAGCCTACTAATGCCACTTGAGCCACTTGCAGTGGTGGCAGGAAGGTCCAGAGGTCAGTGTGTGTGTGTGTGTGTGTGTGTGTGTGTGTGTGTGGGGCAGTTCACACCCTCGTGTGGCGACAGCTGTGGGAAGAGCCCGAGCCGGTGGCAGCAGCACCGGACGGGGACGAAGGGTCGTCGTCGCTGGACTCGTTGCGCTCCTCTTTGTGGAGGCCGAGGCTGATGTGGCTCTGCAGGGCGGCCGGGGTTAACCACTCCTTGGGTAGGCAGCTCTGCAGGAAGGGGATGCAGGAGCTGAAGTACGCCAGTCTGTTCACCCAGCGAGGGATTTCCCGTCCGCACAGCAGCTGAAAAAAGGCAGAAGACGTGATGTTAAACATATTGTCTTTGTCTGATGTTAGAATCCTCACTAAGATCAGGGAAGTGGATCATATCCCTCCAGCTCTCAGACCTTTACACCGACTTCCTGTTGGCGAAAGTATTGACTTCAAAACTCTGCTGATGGTTTAAGAGGCACTAAATGGTTTAATGCCAAAATACATTTCTGATGCGCCTAATCCAGATCTCATCCTCATCCAGGCAATCCAGTCAACAGTTTTCAAGACATTTTACTCAAAAGCACAAATGTTCACCTCATGGTGGCGCGAGACAAAAAGTCAGGAGATCATCAGTGTCATCGTTCTCTGGAGTCTGTATAAAATCTGATAAGTGTATTTCAGTGTACAGTATAGTATAGCACGAATATATAGACTGACCTCAGACAGTGAGGAGGAGAAGTGGTTGCAGTTTTTGTGCATTAGATGGTAGGCGTTCCCTTTGAACTCTTTACCGAGCTCCTCCATGATTTTATCTATGTCCTCCTCTGTGAAGTCCGTGGTGCCCAAAACAATGGCCTCCCTGTTTAAGAAAAAAAAAAAAAGCAGAAAAAAAACACACACACTTATCTCCGGCACTAACATTAACAACGTCACAATGCATTGTATGCTAAACTGGAGAATGCTCACTTGAATTTGAATGTCTCTCCCAGTTCAGCAGCATTGCCTGGGTTGATTTCAAAGATGCCACTGAAAGGGTACGGATGACCCCCGTACGCAAATTCTGTGTGGACAAAGATGCAAAACAGAGGTTAACTCTTCAATTAAAAGCACTCAACAGCTGTAATTACACCGAAGCGAGTAATTAATCACAGTCACACTGTACTTAAATCATTAGGCCTGGCTAATTACAGGCCTCCATGCTCTGTATTACAGCAGCACAATGGCAAACAGTGATGAACACCAGGGCCGCAGCAGCATATTGAATACAATGCCTTGAACTGTTACTTATGTAAAATCTGAATTTAATCTGAATTTATACATTTTCACCAACAGACGCACAGCGCTGTTTCAGACGTGAGAAAACAAGTAGTCAAGGATGAAATAAAGTAAGTTTATCAATAATATGTTAAAGCAGTTATTTGCTACTTAGATGTATTAAAATTAAATTTTTCCATATGAAGACCGATGGTGGAATGTAACTAACTACATTTAAACAAGTATTGTGTTTCTTCTTCTCTCTATTACTTGTAACTCCACTACAATTCAGGGGGAAATACTGTCATTTGGACTCCACTACATTTATCTGACAGCATTCGTTACTGATTACTTTAGAAATTAACATTTTTCAAGTGTTCAAATGTTTTACTTGTTAATGAGCAAAAGTTCTGCATTGAAAAATCACATGAATTAAAAGTACATAAGTATCACCAGCAAAGACCTGTGTTGTTATATAATATATTATTGGAAGCATTAACATGTAAACGACATTCTAATGTTGTAACTTGTCATATAAAGCTAATTCTAACTGTTTTATATACTAGCAAGCATTTTCATCTATAACAACGCATAATATTTTATAAAATGATAATGTTTTCTATTTAAATACTGTGACTAGTAAATATAGCCACCAAATGAACATACCACAGTAAAAAGTGCAATAAAGTGCGGAATAAAGTACAAGTGATTCACAAGAATAGATGTAGTTAGTTATATTATATATCTCTCACTGTCTGTGCTTTCTGCAAACCCATGGCTTCATGAAACCTCAATATTCATTAGAAAAAGAAAAAAAAAAAGCTTAGACAATACTAGACTCTTCTGATAATATCAACATTTAAAATCTTACAAAGCTGTGTTGCTGGGTGTCGACGGTTACACAGATTCTATAGGTGGACGGACTCTATGCAGCAAGATTCAATACATGTAAATTAGATTTATTTTATGCCATACTTTGTGGTCTTAGCTATCAAAACTAGGATATTTAGAGTTGGAGCTCTTCACCTGACAGTGAGGGTATATTAAATTCATGGCATCGTTATGTAAAAATATGCTGCAAGCTCAGGATACTATGCTGCAGATCCATTAAAAGGGGTGATTTCCTGCCTGAGTACAGACTGCATTTTCCCTATCATCGTATTTCTCGGCGTGAAGACCCAATATTTCTGGTTGCAAGGGCATAATGGAATTCCCAGTGATCTAGTTTCACGCTGGTTTCTGCATCTTTTTTTTAAAACTACAAACACACACACACACACACACACATTTACAGTGAGTCAGCGGTGACTCAACCCAGAGAAATGGGGTCATGTTATTAGGAGCACAACTCCATATTCCATTTTTTTTTTTAAAGCCCCACTTCATCTGTGTCTGTGAAAGCAGCCTCGCACAAAATTTCATGATCAGACAGTGACGCACCAGGTCGGAGTCTGGCCTGGTTCTGTTTAGCTCAGACGAAACTGTGATGGGATTTCACAGACATAAAGGAAGCCCCCCCACCACCACCACACACACACACACACACCTCCCACCCCCCGTCTTACCTCTGCCATAAATCTCAATGCCTGAGTGGAAGACTCCAATGCCCAGATTGGAAGTGTATTCGTTTATCCAGTACTGCAGAGAAAGAGTGAAAGAAGGGGGGGTTAGGTGGAGTGAGGCATTTAGGATCAATATCAAGTTATTTGGTAAAAAAAAACAACAGTATTGTATCAGCAGCTCTGCAGAAAATACAGTTGAATATTTTACTGCTAGATTATGCTTAACAGGCGAAAGCTGATGTGACTTTTAATGCTACTCAATTCCACTGAAAAAGTAGATCCCAATTACTTGATGATAATTAATCAGACACATTCTTTTGACTTTGTAGAGCCTAATTATTATACAGCACTTTTGCTATTCAATTAAATCGAAAGTGCTTTGTTTTTTCTGTTAAGGGAATTGTTTTACATTCACAATTTTTCTTTGCCGAGAGTTAGATGAGGAGATCAATACCACTCTCGCATCTGTGCGGTAAATAAGACGCCACAGCCAGCAGCCGGTTAGCTGTGTACGGTAACAACTGGGAAGAGGTGGAAACAGCTAGTGTGGCTCGGTGTTTTCAACACAGCTCGTACTGCGATACAACCACTAACCCACTCACATGAAATGAACTCATTGCTGATACAAAACACTGAACAGCTCTGTAATACTCTACATCTTCTGTCTAAAGTTACAACTTCTCTATTAATTGGATATTTTGAATAAAACTGAATATTGTTTTTATACATCATGTCTGCACTTGCCCTATCTAAAGCTGAATCATCCCTTTAGACAGCCCTTGGGTATTAAAGGTGCCATTCTAGGTTGTTCCTACAGGGTGTGAGCTTTGATATGATTCTTATTAGCAATTTTATACACCATTTTTTAAATCACGTTTAGTTTAAGTCTGTTTTTTTTTGATGTTCTGATTTTGTTTTGTAGACATAATTGTCCAATAAATGCAAAGTGACTCGCAGTATTTTATTTTGTTAAATGTAGTATTGTTATTACTGCCTATCTCTGCATGCTCTCTTTGTTAAATACATGTTCTAAAAAAAACTGTTAACCTGCAATTACAGCAAATATTCATTCATTTATTGACTTCCTCTGTTTATTCTTGTTCAGGATTGTAACAGCAGGAGCATCCCAGCATGCACCAGGCAGAAGAGAAAACAAGGGAAACACTTAGGACCAATCCATCTCAAGGGCAAATATACAATCAGTCACAGTCTCTGGTCTGTCTGACCTGGAAATCTTTGGACTATGGGAGGAAAAAGACAAACCCAGCACATCAAACCTGTCTTATTCTAGCTATGAGCCAAGCTGCCGCCTCTCACTGCAATCTACTATCAGGAGATTATTCATGGAAGGACCACAGTTCGCCCCCACCCCACACCCACTGACACTCCCATGCCCTGGGACACCCGGGAGGAGACATGCTAAGAGCTATCCGTGCTGGCCCAGCTGTCCGCTATTAATAATAGAACACATTTCCGGGCTCAGAGTGATACAATAAAAGCATTTCCACCACTTTACTTTGTGTCAACAGAGTCTTCTCGTGTGTCTGCAGTGACCTCTACCCTATTGGCTCTCTAGCTTTTGTCATTTCACACCAGGAATGGATGGAAATCTTTTAACCGGAGCAACCCTCCCAGCTTCCTGGAAAGAAAGCATCTACAAGGGCAAATTCTTCCACCTAAGTGAAATGAGATTGACAAGTCGCCTGTCAAATGACCTGACTTCACCCTAACAAATCGGTCCTGGCAACATTAGTGAAGCTTTCATAGTCACAGATATAAATCTCTTCTCTGGCGATGCACCCTCACTCTCTTGCTTTTGTGAAATCATGTTGCACGCCAGCACTGCTGCAGAGATCCATGCAGCCTCCCCTACAACCTCCTGCCTATGCAGATACAGCATGCGCCACTACACACATCCACCAGTCACGCTGATTTCACATCGAAGATGATCGACTCATCCTCCTCCCTCCTCATATTATTCACACTCAGGCGGATCCCGTCGCCTTCTCGTGTTCTTGTGTTTAATTCTCTGCAAAGTATTTAAGGCTGACTCTGACTGTCGCTGCGCTCAGGATCACTTTCTCCCATTTCAACAGCCGCTGTATGACCTGTTAAGTCCTGGCACTGCAGAGCCACCCTGGAATTAAATCAGCTGTTTGAGCCGTCACCTCCGGCCCCACTGAAGTCCTCAAGGTATCAGGAGAGAGCCAAGAGTCCAAAACTGAAGCCGGTCTTGAGCTTAAGTGTGTGATTAAAGTTTTATGTGAGCGTTCTTAAAATCACAGTCTGGTTTTTGGCTGTATTCACGTATCACGCTGTTGTCTCATAGTTGTACAATTTCTCAAAATATGAAGAAGGTCTTGAAAGCTCAAGGATGAGAGCACTTGTTGAAATACTTAACTTCAAGTACTTCATCTCACTCTAGTGAATAATAATCTCCAAGTGCAGCTATTTTCGTTCTTTTATGTGTAAAACTCTATTTATAAGCAGTATATATAAGGACATTTTAAGTGTTTATCCACATGTTTATTAACAACTGCTCTCATTAAGCATCTGTAACTGATGTATAAACAAATAATGAATGGTTGACCATGCAATGTAGCTGAAATCACTTTTTATATATGAAAATACTTACAAAATATGTGTCTTCTGAATACATAAAAAAAGATCAAACATTATGAGCGCTTATATTTTCTTTCAAATAAAACATTTATGGGAAACAAGAATCCAAATGAGCTTCATCACTGAAAGACTGCTACATATCAACAGCTCATACTGATAATCTCACCTCTCAGGCTTTCTCCAAGTAACTGCCTGATATTAATGTTTTCATATGTGCCAAACCACCAACCCAATCTTTTGACAGTCATCCATATTTACTAAATGTAATGAAGTATAAAGGATTTATTTGTTATATTTAGTTATAATTCTAAACCTAATTTTTGATGCTATTTATGGTGTTTCTTTTCTGCTATGGCCATTAAATGTAATTACACTCATTATCTACCTCCCTATATAGTAGATTTCACTGTCAGGATTCAAATGACATGCGTTTGTACACATTTCATTATCTGTAAATACATTTCTACATAAAGTACTCCATAACTTAACTATTTTAGTATTTAATATCAATATTTGTTCATACGTTTTCTTCACTCTCATGATGGCAAAAAGCTCTCTAAATTTTTTTTTGTGTAACTACTACATCATCTGTCTAGAATGAACCCCTCTTGAGTTTTGAACTGAACTATAGTCACATGTGAATGATTTGCACGCAGCTATAAACGGTTTAATAAATGTTTTAAAATACACGGTAGGGTCATGTGTCTAATCATACATCATTAAAATGTACTAAGTGTTTATTAGAGGATGGATGGAGATTGCAATGGTTGACGAATACATTAATAAACACTCGACATGTCCTTATTTCTGCTTAAAACTACAATACACTGAAAGCAATATTGTGCATCCATGTTGCTCATGAATGCTGAATAATGAGAACTGAGGTGAAGTGTAAACCAGGAGAGAAATAGAGTCATTCTTTGCATTTACAGCAACATGTTGCATAATACTCACACAGCACACTATTCAGCAGTACAGTATGTGAAGACCTGGCAGTGGGCACATGTCTGAATGAGGATCCTTGTCCTTTGCTGATGTGTGTGGGTTTATGTGTGTGTGTTTGCATCATGTGAGCACAGTGACAGAGGTCAGAGGGAGGCTGAGGTTGGAACATGAAACTGTATTGTCTTATGTGCTTTCATTCTTCTCTACTTTTTACCTTTTTTTATGCCTAAATATCACCAGATTATCTTTATCCACAAGTTAAAACACAGTGATACTGCTCAGTAAAGGCTGAATTAGAAGATAGACCTAGAATTTGTCTTTATAACACACAGCACGTCTGCAGCATACCAGCTAAGGCTACGTACACACTGTGTAGCTATAGTATAGGCTGCATACCTCCCAGTCTCCTCTTCAATTAGTGTTGCAGTAAATCTTTGAACATGGGTGTGCCTGCTCACCATATCCCAAAGAAAATTATTTTAATTTAACACTAAGTCAGCTGTTAGAAGTCCACAGGTTTAGTATTACATTAGAAACATCAACATGGAAGATTGTTTATTTTAACAGGTTTTTGCTGCCTTGTTTCCATGTCATATTTGAGTCCAGCTGGCTCTTTGCAACATGAAAATAGCTGTGAAGTGCACAAATGAAACAGGTGTGTGTGGGCCTGACATCTCTAGTGGTGCATTCACTTCCCAAGTTGGTGAAATAGTCTCAGCCAGAAACAGAAAACAAGAAATAAGTAAAAAAAAGAAAAAAAAAAGAAAAAAAAAAGGAAAAAAAAGTGAGTGCAGTTTGGTTGAGATGGGTCCTTACCATATCATACACGTTAAGGATAACAGGTTCATTGGCCATGGTTTAAACCTGAGCTGGAAAGGCGAACGTCCCCACCCTCCACGTTTTAAGGTCGTCAGCACACCTCCACACCCCGCTGAAGTCACAGGGCCACACGGTGGACAGCAGCAGCAGCAGCGGGCAGGCTTCTGCTGGACGGATGGAGGCTGCTCATTCCCCCCGCAGGGCAACAACTACTGCATGGGACACAGCTCTGCGCGTAAAGCCAGCCAGGGGAAAATGTCCAAAAGCAACCGGGCAACTGAAGCTTAGCGAGATGTCACAGAGCCATTATCGCAAGTAAGGTCAGGAAAGCATGAAGCTCAGATCCCTGCAGGGCAACGCGGGGTGCAGCGGTGGACGCGGCCCATGTCCCGGCTCCAGTAATATCTGTTGCAAGGGAAACCGATGCAGGCAGGAGGTGTATTTGCGAAATAAAAGCAACCACAGCAGCTCAAAATATCAGATCAGAGTTGATAATGTGGTCCATAACGGACAAAAAGGCCCTACAAATGTTGAAATCTGAAGCAGGCGCCGGGGGACAGCAAGGGCGGACCGATGTCGAGGCCATTTTTTACGCGGAAGATGTTGGAGCAGCTGTGGAAGAGGACTCCTGAGCCATGGCGGTTAATTGAAGCTGATAGGGGAGTCCGGTTCACCAGCAGCAGCATCCCCGGCCGGTGCCGCTGCTACTGCTTTCCCGCATCCAGCATCCTCTTCGAAGTCGGGAGGGGAAGCTGGTCGGCACAAACCTCCGCGACATGACTCCTCCAACAACACCGAACCGTTCACCCAAACCGCTCGATGATGATTTTCAAACGTATTTCACAAAGTAGCGAGGCAGCCACGATCCGTCCGTATGGCGAGCTTGTTATCCAGCTCCGGCTCTCTTCCTGCCGCTCTCTGGACGGGGCTGAAGCGTTTGATTACATCATATCTGCCTCCGAGGCAACATCCTCCAACAGCTGATGTGAGACAGTGCTGCTGGTGGGTGTACCGGAGCACATTTTGTTACAAAAGACACCACTTTACTATTTCGATCCACCAGCTCCATGCTGAAATGCTGAGATCTGCTTCATTTTCACCTCCGCGTGGTGCACGAGCCACTTACACCGACCGTTAAAAAACGGTTCCGTCACATTTTTTTTGAAGGTCCGTTGGCTCAAAACACAGTTTTTTTTTCGTGGAAGTTGTTTATTTTATTTTATTTTATTTTTTACTGAAAATGGATTAACACTTCAGTAAAAAATAAAAGGGTTAAAAGCGATATAACATGCAACAATACAACAGGTTTCGTGATTTATTTTGTGATAACAAATTAGCTGAGTCGTTAATTTATTCCCCTCCTCCCCACTGTATTATGCTCCTCCCCACTGTATTATGTTCATAGTAAACAGCATTAGACTTAAGGAAATGATTTACTGTATTCTGAAAGGACAGTTTTTTAAATTTTTATTTATTTATTTAGTGAAAATCAAGCAACAGTGTCCACTTTTATTTTGAAACTAAACTGACAGATTCCGGTGATGTACCTGTCGTTTGCCAACTTGACAGACACGGGCCTTTTGTCAAAAGTGTGAGCTACATAAGCAACACACTTTTTTTTTTACACTTACTGTGAAAATTATAAAATTATGACAACATACTTAGAGTCTCAATTTTTATTTAGTATATAATTGTATATATTATACAATTGGCAAATCTGAATTTTAACAGTAAATCAAGCTTTTGATGTAACAATACCTCTTAATTTTGACTTAATACCACATACTTCTGAAACTCTCTCATTTTGACTGATAGTATTTATTTATTTTTTAACAATCTTATCTTTACATCCATCTTTTTTCTTTTGGCAGGACTAAAAAAAAAATATCAAGAATAGTAGCATTTTTAGATTTAAGTGAAACATATGAATTTCCTGCCTAGAAATGAAAAGAAAAGAAAAGGTGAAAACCAGGTGAATTCAACATGAATTTTAATGGGTGCTTAGATGTCAAACACACAGTATTTGCATAATTTAGTAGTGCTTCTGATCTACTTCTCTGGTATACTGCACATATTCACAGTCCCAATCAGCAGAGCGACATGAAATGTATTTACAGACAACAAGAGCCACATACAGTCAGAGACAATTACATGATAGATGCACTGCAGACTGACAAATGTGGACAAATACACCCAGTACACAAAATTCATACAATTCATCTGCTCTATGGCCGTTACTGGAGGAGTTCCATGATTGTGGCTAGTGCAAAAGAAACAAAAAACATTTAAAGTCGTTGACAGCAACTCATCTTTTAGAAAACTCCTTTAAATGGAACTGGCTCGAGCTGCTTTTCACTATCAAGCTGTTGGTCCTTCACACAAAAGAACAACTCCTTTCCTTTCTGACAACATGCTCCAATTTTCATATTCATCCCACAAGAAAAATCACTCAGCGGTTGGTGCGATGTGACTGCAAGCATTGGCCTCGATGCAAAATTAGGAGAATGTTTTAAAATGGCTGTGACACAAACATGGCAGCATCAGCTGTGACTGGACATTAGGAAAAGGGCTGCTCACCACATTATATACATATTTAATGGTTCACCCTGAGTGAACATGTGATGCTTCATAATAAACTCTTCAAAGAGAAACTAATTGGTGATACTCTGAACAAGAATATATATTTGCTTTAAAAGGATAAGTCTGGTGATAATCTACGTTTTTCTTTCTGTCAACAAATCCCGACAATGAATTACTTTTACTAACAAGCATTTCCTGATTTATCTTCTTCCTCTGTGCCATAGAGCTCCATTGTTAGCTATTTGAAATGAGACACACTGGATGACATGATAGGATGATCATGGGCACAAGAGTTAATTTTGACTCAATCATATATATACTGCCCTGCTGCCAGAAATACTCTCTATATAACTGAATGTGTATTAATCCGCAGTTAAAAATAGTCCCCATAACGTTTGGTAAAAGCTACAGTGCCCAGCTGTTTTAGGGAATTACTGAGCTGTTTTTGAAAATTAAACTATAAATCTGTGAATTGAACAAGTGGTTTTGTGGCTGAGGAAGTTGGAAAGCATTAAGAGACTGACTAACTCGCTATTCGTTTGGAGCTATTAACGGGATTTGTTGACAAGAAAAAAAAAAGTTGCCATCCGTATCCATTAATTTAATGGTATGTAGTGGGTTGATTTTCATTTTGATCAACACTAAGGAGCAACATGAACCACCTACTTGGAATATACAGCAAAAGGCACTCAAAAAGTCCATTACAGGACACGATTCATCAGATGAACTGCAGGCTTTTTCAACCCCCAGCTCAATCTAAGCAGCACAGCAGGATGCTGCTCCTCCAATGATTCTGTGCAACAGAGCAAAATGAAAATCAAACCCAGTGCCGTGAACTTTGAACAGCGACAAACTGAAAACCCAGGAATGGGTTCCTCTCACGTCGACAGATCTGCCATTCAGTGATGGGGGGTACAGGCCCACGAGTGACTGAACACAACACCGTATTTCAGTTTGTGAATGGACCCTGAAGCTTGAGTCAGTCTGACTTGACCCAAGGTTTTAATACTTTTCTGCAAACTACTGTTTGTTTCTGCCAGAGCTCAGCCCAGCTCAGCCCAGCAGCAGGAATGTCATGTGTTCATCCTCCTCTATCTCCTTACCATCACAAAGTTATCTATTAGAAGTCATCTCTGTGGTAAGAGAGCATCCTCTTGCATAAGAAGGGTGTCAAGAAGCTACCATTAATTCCATAATAAACATGTAGATGGAGAAACTCATCGGTGACACCAACACTTACTAATAAAATAAAATAAGCTCTACTGTTTAGAGTTTGTTCCCTCTTTCACTTCTTTGGCCTTTAGCAAAGTGTTTGATCTTAAAAATAACATACAGTCGTCGTCAGCTTGGTTAAAAGGGTTTCCTACTGTGCCGTATGTAAAAAAATGACATGAGGGCGATGGCTCCCACAAAAGCACCCAGCATTACCAGAGAAGCTCCAGAAGATTCTGAGTGTGAGGGTGAGGGTCCGTTCATGTGAGAGGGCAACTGCAAGACACAGATATGAAAACAAGAATAAAGATTAAAGCTGCACTGGAGGTGATATTTACATAGAAAGAGCTTAAAACCACATGTCAAACTGAAACAGGCAACAAATTCATTTATTGTTAAACCTACTGAATGTAATGATTTATTAGCAATTGTGGACCGAAGAATAAAATATTGCATTTCAGAGAATTCTTATTTTTTTACCACATCGTTTTTAAAAAAAAAAAAAAAAGCCATGAACATAAAAACCATAGAAGAATTATCAAACTCCCACCAAAGAAAACTGAACTGATCCTGATCACTGCCTAAAAGAAGCTAAGAAAACTGTTTACTTTAAAAACATATGCCATCCCTTGGAAAACAGACAGCTCGAATAAAAAATATGTCCAGTAATTAATGGCTAAAGCAAAGCCAAAACCACGGGTATGGCTATAAGAGTGAAATCCAAGCCTCCGAACCACCAGCGGGGGAAATTTCTGTCCATACATGGCTGGACTCTCCGAACCTGCTTCCAAAACCATTTCATCCATTCCACTAATTCAAAAAACCAAAAGTAGATAAAGAGGAAAAGAAGCCAAGACAAATTTGGCTGCGACTGGAAGCCTGGGTTCAACTTGTTGGCATTGCGCTACTGAACCAGAAAGGAAGTACAAGTAGCATTAAAGCAAACAACAGGAGGCTTATTACCGTTGAAAATGTGATTGTCAGAGAGAAAATGCTCCACGTAAAAGGCTTAGTTATAAAGTTTTATAGACACTGCTTTGTTGAAGAAGTGCCTCCATCTCTTTGTTCTTAGCATGTTGCTGTGGCACAGCATTGCTCAGAGAAATTACAGTGGCACAGAAAGTGGAACTAGATGTTGCCCTGTCTTCACTTGTAATCTTTAGCAGCGGGACATAGTTCACTGATAAAGTGATGTCTGAAACAGAAACCACTGCCCTGAAAATCCATTTAAAAAAAAAAAAAACTTTAGCCTTCTGTGGAGAAACATCAGTTGTGCCATTTCATACAGAAAAAGCTACTTTGATTAGGGTGGCTACTTATCTGCTGTATGTTTAGTGCAGATTTGGACCATCACAGAGAGAATTTGTCTTTAGCTTTACTGGTTGTAGCTTGTAGACTGTCAATACAATCGCTATGAGCCCCCTGATAGACAGTTTGCATCCTTTATTTTCTCAATTTGTGACGGAGAGACTCTATAGTGCACGATAAGATGTGTTTGGAAACATTTGAATACTAGGAAGAATTCATTTAAGGCATCATGGCTCCTACCTTTTTCAGAACACAGAGCTCCACGTCCTCCCCTGCTGTCCTGAACAGCTCCACTGCAGCTTTATGTGTCCGATTCTCCAGCTTGACTCCATTGATCTAAGGTACACAACCCACATGAAACAAAAACTTTACTTAGCTAACTAAATATTCAGGTTGAATTTCCACTGGTGAGTTTTTCAAAATCCTATTTATGTCCTTAAGAGTTTAAATTCAATGTACTTACTCAAATCTATCTAAACAGTGTCGTCTGACTATCCAGCTGTCATTGATAGCCTCATCTCAGCCTCAATTGTTACCGTACGCTTAAAGCAATAAACTTAACCAGTAGGAGCAAAGTGACCCAGGTTTTCGCCTCCCAGGCTACATAGGCTGCTTTTAGGAGGTTTTTGGGCTCTATAAAATGATCTATCTTACAATATCAAGTCTCTATCAAGAAAAGTAATTGTCATTTTAAGTAGGGTGACTGCTTCATTAAACCTCCAGAACTATGCCAATGTTTCACCCAGGAATCTTGTGAGGGCCAGAACTGTGCAAATGTTGTGTAGATAACACACACAAAATATCTGTCCTCTACATCCTACACTTCCTGGATGATAATCAACATTTATTACCGCCAGGATCTTGTCACCCTCTTGGAGCCTCCCATCCAACGCTGCAGCTCCGTCTTCTTTTATTTTGGACACATATATGCCACTGTCATCCACAACAAACTGCTGGTCCACGCCCCCAACTATATTGAAGCCCAAGCCTGAAAAAAAAAAAGAAAGAAAGACAAAAACAATATCTGGCATGAGACAGAGGTTTTTGAGTAAAATTCAATAGGCACAAATCTCAATGTTTGCCAGGGCAGAAGTTGCTGATACAATCATGTCATTTATCTCAATTGATCAAAGTTCAGGAGAAATCCCTCTAACACTGTGCTGTTACTCAAAGAGAGGCCACTTCACGGAATGTTACATAATAAATCCCAAACGTAAACCAGACATTACTCTCTCTTTAAGCTAAATAAACCTGCTAGACTGTCCAGCGCCATTGGTTCAATGAAGAAACTGTCAGTCTGCCAGGCCGTTACTTTTAAAGATTTTAACACAGCGTCGAAGTGCATAAATCAATGTTTTTTTTTAATTAAACGTAGATTTTAGAGCTCAACAGGCTCCCACAACATAACTTCCTTGTGTGCAGTCCACGACAACACATGCTGGGACGGGGTTTTAAGTTTTGATTCGCAAATTAGCCTTTAGCTTGGGGGAGGATACACACTTAGCCTGACATCGCTGCTTTTCGCTGCTACGTAGCTAGCTTCCTGCTAACTGCACGTCAAGTTTTCCTCTTACCTGCCGGTCCTCGCTTCAGTTTTATATCCACCACGTTGGACGAGGAGTGCAGAGAGCCATTCATCTTGTCAACACACCAAACGATTAAAATAAGTCTTCAGAGAAAACGCAGAGGGGGGCAAACTATTTATCTGAAGGTGAACTCATTGAGGAGTTTCGATTTGCTTCCTTCGGCACATTCGGTGGTTTGGGGTTGTGCTGCCCCCTGATGGGCTGAGGCGGAACTGCAGGTTGACCTTTGAATTACACATCAGAAAGCACAGAGGCAGAATACTACACATAAAACGCCCCCACATAATGTAATGTAATGTAATATTACTACTAATACGACTACATACTGCTACCGTTTACACTAATTGTTATTTTTATGTTACATTCTCAGTGGTGGAGGAAGGATTCAGCAATATCACAACATAAAATACACTACTGCAAGTCCACGTTCAATGAACACTACTAGGAATATCATGTTGACACTGGGTAGATCCTCCCTTTGCTATCAAAGCAGCCTTAATTCTTAGTGGCATGAATTCCACAAAATGGTGGAAACATTCATTTGAGTTTCTGTTTCATTTTGACACGATGACAATTCTGCAGTTCGGCAACAATACTGTGATCGGCTGGGGTAATCAAACCATGATTGATTGGTAGTAAGGGGTCCAGTCGGTGCCAAGAAAACACTCCCATGGTTTTTTGTACCAGCTCCAACCAGTCTGGCCATTCTCCTCTGGCCTCTCTTATCGACACTACATTTCTTTCCACAGAACTAGTAGTCTAGACTTAGTTTCTAAGTCTAGAAACTGTTTTGTGAAAACAAAAACTAGGATATCTGCAGTTTTAGTAAAAACTGGAAAAGAGATTCAATTGTATTATCATTTGGAGGCTGCAATTTGTGGTGAACTGTCTTGCATTATACTTCATCCTGCCTTCTTCGATAACCGTGACCTGGATGATGGAGAATCTTCAGACATCCTCAGCTGTTCTTGTTTTGTATGTAAACTCTTGATCTCTAAGATAAACAGTAACTATAACTGTCACTGTAGCAGGTATAACAGGGAGTGCAATCAACGATGTACATTTTATTAGTGTAATATTAACTTTCCAATACATGGGGCTACACCCTAGAAACCCTGTTTTGAGTGCTAACAGAGAACTAACTTTCTCCATGTTTGGGGTAAAATAAAGAAATCTGTACATGGAAACTAATGTTTATTATGTGCGCAGGCAGGTAGCTCATGAAAAGTGTACATCATTCTAAATAAAACAGCAATATCAGTCAGTATTCATTTGTTGCCCCTTTATTTATAAGCAAACACTCTAAAAATACTATACCACTGTTATCTTTGGCAACAAATCATAGGGCCCATTTCCTCCCCTTTTCTACATTTAAATTTGACCCTAATGTTTTTTAGAGTAAGTAGATCTGACTTCAACATGAAATCATAATTCGTAAAACAGCACCCGACCCTCCAGTCCGAGAGCTCAAGAGGATTAATACTGAACAAAGGAGGAGATCAGAGTCTGTATTTAGATAAATTTGAAGAAACTTCATCATTAGCCTACTGTGTGTTGGCCAGCACTGATATACGACTGAGAAGGAGAACTAGTTGATTTTCAGCATCATCATACTCTCATGCATTACAAAGGCTTATCAATGTTTTGATATAAAGGACAGAATAATAAGCATACACGTACTGTAAACAAAATACAGCATACTAGTGGAAAATATATGAAATGTTTGGGACATTGTCACACTTTTCCACTTGGCCTACAATCTTTTCATTAGGAATAAATTAGTATTTCCTTAAAATATCTGTTTTAAATGCACTTCACCCCGTTGAATACTACGCTGTTATGTCATAAAATATATCAGATTGTGAGTTGCTATAAAATGGGAAGTCATCCAGTAAAAAAAGAAAAGGATTATAGTGTGCAGACCTGGGTTAATCTGCCAGGAGAGCAAAGACTGCACTGTGCTGACTATTGTGCCTTGCAAATTCCATCAAATGCATCAAAGTATTTGAAGGGATTTCAAATACAGAAATACAGTGGTTACATTTGACCTATGTCTCCTGTACAGCTTGTGGCTTCGTAGCTCTGAGATTCAGATCATGCTCGGGGCTGCGCTGTAGAGGGTGATGTCTCCGCAGACTCGCAGCAGGGTGACTTCCTCCAGCCCGCCGACTCTGTGCTCGTACTCCAGCAGGTGAGTGCCGTCCACCGCCACTTTAAACATGTCCTCCTCTACAAGGATCTTCAGCTGCAGGGAGAGCAATACAAAACCGGTCAGGACAAGGGAACTGCGGGAAATTCACCTAGAGCTGAAACGATTAATCGATTAATGGATCAATTAATCACAAGTCATTTTTTAAGCAAACTGCCCAAAAAATCGTTCGAGTCGTTCCAGCTTCTCAAATGTAAATATTTGCTGCTTTTCTTTGTCTTCTATGACAGTAAACTAAATGCCTTTGGGGTTGGGACTGTTGGTTGAACAAAACAAGCAAAATGAAGATGTCCCCTTGGGCTTAAATGCTTAAATGTGGTGAACAGTTTACTATCATACTGTAATAGTGTCAGTGAAGGTTTACCAGTAAACCTGTAGTACTGTAAATAACGGCAACAACAAATGTCCACTGCAAAAATAACATTTGATCAGGGTTTTTTTTTTTTTTTTTTTTAATGCAACATTTCTGGTTGAATTGTGGTTTGGTAGAATTTTATGATGCTGCCCTGACATGTGCGTAAACAGCTGTGGACTCAGGTGTTGTGTACATGGTGAGGTCGCAGTACGTACCCGTGACTAACAAGTCTAGTATTGGAGTTTCACCCATGTTCAATATCTTGTGTGACACACAGGACTTGCACTGTTAAGAACACATCCACTCCCTTCTGTCCATGACCAACTGAGCAATTAGCAACCACTATCGAGCTGACTGACAACTTGGAACAAAGGTCCCCCCCCCCGCTGCAGCATTTTCCTGAATTGGTCATTTGTCTGATGTTAAAGGCCCCACACACCCAAATAGGTGTTTTCACTTATTCTGGCTCATTGGTCCCATACTCCTGGTTCAATTTCGGGACCTATGTTGCAAATCACCCCCCTAATCTAGCCATCAAACTAAATGGCAAAAATGCTACAAAAAAAAAAGAGTCGTCTGGTCTGTGCGTACCAACACAGTTCTGAGAACCACAATAAGTGAAAACACTTATGCCGGTGGACCATCGGTGCGTGCGACACTGAGAGGCTCAATTATGTACAACATATTGAAGTTTTTGAGTTTTCTAATGTTTGCTGCAGCTCCAAGACTCTTAACACTTTACCTCAAAACGGCTTCCCTGAACAAACGGGAAGCCTCCTTCCCGCTCCTCTGGACCCCAGCATCCACCCAGGTTGGAGTTTCTAACAATAGTTTGCTCATGAAACCGAGGATTGAAATGAAAGACGACATCTTGACCTTTGATGAAGTCAACATTGAACCTGCAAAAAAGGAAAAAAAAAAAGGGAAAAGATATAGTAGGACTATGTGCTGCTGCTGACAATTAATCATTCTTCTAATATACGTTTTATAAAATATAAAAATAGCTTGAACAAAAAAATAAGAACATATTTTTTTTCATTTTGCAGAACAAAGGCCTCCTTTCATTGTTAACAACTCCATGTTAAAGAGGAAGGAAATGGTGCAGCGTGTAGGGTGGGCTAACGTTAATCATGTGTTGAAGATGACAACATTGTCATGATCTGGAGGATTAGGATGGATGCATGGTTATTATCAGGCATTCAGTTATGTGTCTTCCTCAAACAGGGAGCATCACTGACAGCAGAATTAGAGGCAGACTCTTATCATACCTGTCTGCACCAGGTATGGGCTCCCCGACTACTGTGATCAAAAGTCGTGGCATAATTCCAGCATGAAGAGGGAGATCATACGGCACCATCTGCAAGAAAAATTTACATTTTAGATCATGACAATATATTAAATTGTTATGTTTTATTTTGAAATGAAGTTAATTTCTGCTTATGTATCTTTGAAGCTAATTAAGCAACGTACAAAAATTGAAAAGAATGTTTACCCTGCTCATTATATCCTCATGGGCAATTGCAGAAAGGTTCACATTTAATCACTAATAGTCATGGTCATATACAGCAAAGTGTTTAATGACATTAAAGTAAACAGGCAATTTTTAGTTAAACATTATTCAAAGCTTTGACCCTGCCCACATTCCTACAGCAACATGTCCAATGAGTCACCACCTCTTTCCACTCTTACGCAATTCACAATGATTAGTTGAAACAATGACAAAGTAAAATCTGTTTTCAACATTTTTACAACATCAAGGCATCAGCTGTACAAAGTGACTTTACAGCAAAATGAGAGAAAACTACAAACACCTTTTTATCATTATCATGTACAAAAATGACAAGTCAATGTGCAAAGAGTGATAAACATACAGACTGTGATTTCAGCAGAGAACACGTGTGTTATTACATTAACGTGAGTTTTGTGTAAAAGTGTAATTTTAAATCATCTCACTTTATGAAAACATAACTGTATACTGTGTATATATATTTATATATATATGAAAATTCAGTTTTTGGCACTAATCAAACCATATGGTGATTCTGGAGGTGACGTCCTTGTCCGACTGAAAAGTTGAGTTCATTGCTTTCAATTATATGGTGGATTATATCTGGGCTGAAAGACAAAAATACATTTTTTGATAACTACTTTTGAATATTTGTTGATTCTGCGTTATGTTTTGCTTTGCACCGCAGCAGAGCCAAAGACAGAAAAAGTAATCCAAATACAGCCGTCACAGAAAGTTCACCGTCCTGCAGTAAATACCAACAAGAAAGGAAACTCTTCTTCCACCAGCTGCAGTAGTAGGCAGACAACAAATGAGCCTTATTGAATATGTTAGAAGAAACCTTGTGCTAGAGTACAGCTGAATGTCTAGATAGCAGGTGGCCTGCTAAAGTGGCTGGCAGTGTAGATGAACTTGTCACCCACAGTGAAAGGTTTAAGTACATTTAGCTGGAAGCTGGTTGTAATTTCCCACCCTGAATATGAAAGACTACCACACCAAGATAGATGCTCCACTGCACACCAGAGCAAAAACACACCAGCAAAGAAATGCAGCAAGCAAGCAATATAATGTTATTCATAAGAAGCATTGGTACTCACCAGCATGCCACCTGGAGCAGTAGGCCCACCATATGGACACATAGGCCCAGGGCCAGGTCCGAAGGGGCCAGGAGCAGGAGGGAAGCCTCCACCTGCAGGTGGTCCCCATGACCCAGTGGGTATTGGGGGAAAGCCTCCAGCAGGGAACGCAGGGAAAGAGCCAGGGCCAGCTGGAGGGGGGAATCCACCTGGACCGCCTGGTCCATACATGCCATTTCCTCCTCCTGGCTGACCACCTGGGAAAGGCACATTTGGATAAGGCCCAGGGGGAGCTCCAGGGCCAGAAGGAAATGGTCCAGTTGGGTAAGGAACAGGGCCTCCAGGTAGCTGTCCTGGAGCTCCTTCAGGTGGGTAATGCCCTGGGAACTGCCCAGGGGCTCCAGGGCTGGAAGGGAACTGCCCTGGAGCTCCTGGTGCAGGTGGATATTGTCCAGGTATCCCAGGACCAGGGGGGAACCCACCAGGTGCTGAAGGAGGTCCTGGGTATTGCCCTGGCGCTCCAGGACCAGAAGGGAACGGGAACTGACCTGGTGCTCCAGGGCCGGATGATCCACCAGTGAAGTCACCCGGAGCAGAGGGCTGGGTGGGTGCTCCAGGGGCTGAACCAGGCCATCCTGGATTTGTAGGAGGTGGGGGATGGCTGGCAGGAGCAGACGGGTTATTATTGCCTATTTTCTTTGCCTGGCTCGGGCTGTCGTCTCCTAAAGCATCTGCCAGCTGAAGTACAAGAGAAAGTGAGAGTTACTCTTAGTAAAAGCTTTTTTTTTTAACCACTGGCCACAAGTAAATTAAAAACACCTTAAAACGAGGAACTCACCGAGAAATCTGCCATGATCTGCAACAAAACAAGACACAACTTTCATTAGTTTCATTACGGGGCTATAACGAGCGATTACAACAAACTGTCAAACAGTGCAAGGCATGTCACACCGAGGCTCTGAGTAATGGCACAGTAAATGTTTCCATCCCCGACTGGTGATCAACAAAATCCATTTGGGCAGAGTCAAAATAGCTTGACTTAACCGAATTATTTTAACGACAACCTATAGAGATGCTACTCTGACTTTCGCTGCACATTAACCAGGGTTTAGTTCTTAAAATACCTAGTTAACTGATGTTACACAGTTTGCTACGGACCTAGCTAACAGTAGCTAACTGTTCAGATGGTTAGCTGGTTTGTTTATTTTAGCTTCGTGGAGTCAAAAGAGAGTAAAGTGAGTGAAAGCCGATGTTTCACGCTACCTCGCCAGAAGATGGACTCCTCTCAGATGTTAATAACGGGGAAACAGAGATGATTTATCCTGCTGTGGAAGCCAGTTAGCCAGCTAATTTAGCTGCCTGCCGAGGGACAGGACTACAAGCTAACGTTAGATCTGCTCACACAACAACTACAACTCTTGAAGAGGGAAGGACTGATGACGTATTCTGACACACACGCGCGGACACACACCCAAGTTATATAAAAGTAAAAAGAAGATGAGAGCACAAACATGTTTTAAGAAAGTTTGGGAGGAGTTACTATTTTATCTTATTTTCTTCAATTGTGTAACATATTTACAGTGTCATTCTAAAATTCAATTTCTCTAAATCAAGAAGAAAGTCATGTGAGTACCACTTCCTGATAAAGCACCATTTATAAAGAGTTTATAAGCTCTAATGAATGATTATGCTAATGGTTTATAATACATAATTTACTAATGATTTATAGATCCGTGATGTGATATGTCATTAATAAAAACAACTTTTGAGTTGCCAGGTTGTGGAAAATGCTGCTCTAATGTGATACTTTACTTGCCTTCTTAGCTCTTTAATTCACTGAGGAGACATCAACAATGGACTGTTTGAACTCTAATCTTCTGGAAAAGTGCTGCAGGACATCTGGAACAAAATCCATTTAGAAATTGTTTATCGCAGTTTAGAACTGCTGACTGCTCGTCCCTGTTGCTAATCCACCATTGATTCTATAAAAAAAGACTAAAATTAAGGGCATTTTGGAACAGTTTTTAATGGGGATTTTAAGAATACAAGACCATTTGGACAAACTACAAAAATGTTATATATAATAAGAGAGGACAGGGTTGCAAGTAGTATTGAGAACATTAAAGTCATGACCTCTGTGATATTATTGTGAATTTGGAGGAGTTTCTATTCTGCAATTGCACACAAATTACTCATGCTGGAGTTTTTTTTATGCTGTATTGGTATTTGTGTTACTAAGACTAGTGGAGCTAGATAAGTAGGAATGGCTGGGACATGGCATTCAGATGATACTGCCTGTCAAAGGGAGCCATGGCAGTTTAGTCTGATCAGATGCAACATAGATATGGTCAAGCTGCTCTTTGCTTGGATGAGAGTAGGAATTAAAGGCAGCTTAAAGGTAAGTTAGGTCAGTGTTTCCTGTCATGGGGCCCAGTAGATTCAGGACAGTACAGCCTGATATCCACTGCAGGGCCTAGTGATCATTACTTAATACCAGGAATTAATGAATAACAGGCTTCCCCAGGAATGCTCATCCAACTGTTTGTTGTTTTGTTGTCTATCACATTTTTAATGCTTTAATAAAAATAACTAAACAATAAGCTGACATTGAGGTTTTACTTTATTTTTGTGATCGTTTTATTCAGACTCCTTTTTATCATACAATTATAAAATATCAATATTTTATAATTATTTATAGTATTATCTATAGTTTATTCATATTTAATAAACTACCGGGGCTGTATGACAATAGTGAGGACAGATTTATGACCAACTTTTGAAGGAGGGGGGCGCTTGCCTCGTTGTGGGATTGGCCAAACCAGTCACAAGATAATGTGAAGTAAAAAAAAAAAAAAAACATTGAAAGCGTCCCTACCAGTCAGAGCAGCAGCTGCAGCTTCAGGGAAATTTTAACTCTACAACAATGGTAAGTTGTTCCGTGTTGTTTTGAGAGAGCTGTCGATATTTTGGTCTCTGCTTTTTAATCGTGTGCTCGCAACTAATGTGAAGTTCCGGGGACTATTGAGAAAAAGTAAGGTCGCAGATTGGCTAGCGCTAGCCTGCTAGCTTAGCATTATAGTTCCACCCTCTGTCCATTGTATCAAGCCAGTCAGAAAAGCATCGACGGTTTACCGGCGTTGGATTTCAAAATAAAATCCCTGTACTGGAACAAACATTGATTTCAGTGAAAAAGAAAATCACACAAAACGCTGTACTCAGTTAAACACTGTACTTTAAACAATGTGAATGTACATCATTGCATTTTTGATCAGAGCATCATTTTCATGTCAAACAGTTAGTATCAAATACCACTGTAAAACTGTAAAATGTTGATTTAAAAAAAAAAGAAAGTAAAGAAATAGTTCCAGCTTTTTTAATGTGACAGTTTGCTGTTTTTCTGTTTTATATTCTTGTATTTGAGTGTATTTAGACAGTTGGATGAACAAAACGGGACATTTTGGAGGTGTCACCGAAGGCATTTCGAAGAATGTGTATTTTTGTTAGAATAATCAAAAATTGTCTCTAGTTGCAGCCCTTTTTCACTTTGTGCGTAAGCACAGCATTTGCGTATAAAGTATTAATTTACCACGTTATTTTGGCACTCTGCAAGAAATTGTTTTTGAAAACTGCAAGTGTAAAAACTGAGCCAACTTTTCCACAGACATTACATGCTCTTATTCTGAAGACTAAAGTGACGGGCTTCCTGTTTTGTGGCTCGCAGTGATGTGTTTCAACATGTCTTGGTTTGGGGAGCTGCCTTCATGCTAGCTCGCCTCAATCATGATGAATAATGTTTCCCCTGGGGTTTTGACTGCGTGTCATGACAGCTCAACTCTGTACGGTGGCGACCAACATTAGGACGGTGTTAGTGTATCATTTTTGCACATGAGATGCTTTAGATCAAGTAGATAGTTTTAAGTTTCCCCCGAGGAATTTAAACGAGAAGTAAACCTGTGGCCACCTCCGGCTTTTATTGTCATGCCTGTTCCTCATCTTTTTCCTATGCATCCTGTTTTTCAAGAGTCCCAGCCACAGACACTCCAGTCTCTTTTTAATCTGCAGAGATCTCTCTATGAGCTCAGTGAAATCCTGACTCCCACCAGCCATCTGTTCAGGAAGGTGTAATTATAGAATTCAGAGACTCTGCACAGACTCTTAAAGAGTTTATGTCTTTGCTGGAGTTATGTAATATTGTGTGTGAACGTGACAAGTTCAGACCAATGAAATGTTACCGGTTTTTTTTTTTGTTTTTTGTTGCCTGGATCAGATCAGTTTTGACTCATGCAGACAGATTGTTTAAAGAGATAAACACTCAATGTCAAGTTAATGAAACAATAAGCAAGGGCATAAGTTTGGTAGTAGAGGTGGGTTTATTTAAAAAAAAAAAAAAAGAAGTACAAATGCCAGATATTCTCATATTTTTTTAGACTAAATTCCATAAAATGACTTGTTTCACCAATAAATTTAAGAATAAAATGGTTTTAGTTGTAGTCACATCAAATTCACAAACTGCAATTATCTGTAAAATCATGAAGCCACGTGAAACACAAATTATTTAGCAATACATTACATAGATTGAATACATCTGATATAGCCTGGTCCTTTATGTGCTAGATGAGCTCTCTACAAAGCTGAATTAATGAATGGTGACTTGTTTTTGTATGAATTTGAAATTTAAGTGACCACATCGATGTCTTTGCCTGTTTATTTTATGTCAGAGTGAATCACTGGTGGTGTGTGATGTGGACGAAGATCTGGTCAAAAAGCTGAGGGAGTTCCGTTTCCGGAAGGAGACCAACAATGCCGCCATCGTCAGTGAGTACCAGCAACACATTTTGTGTCCGTCACTTTCTTCTCTTGCAGATTTATTGATAATGTGTTCAAGGTCAAACAGTCATCGGGAAGATGATGTGAGGAGTCCCTGGTGCAAGTGCAATCACAGAATTATGAATGTCATTATCACAGCAGGGTACGATTAGTGTTTTTAGTTTTGTAAATATCAAAATCCTTACGAGTTTACAGAACTGGGTCAGCTCCCAAAAATCGCCCTCCTTCTGTAAAGTCTAAGCCAGTACTTGTGGGTTAAATTCATCATTAACGCTGACACAGCTAGCAGATTGGTCACTGCCTCCTGCTGTGTGGAACAAGATGGAGGCGGATGCTCTGCCTCTTTAAACTCCTGCATCAAATGAATGAAGGTTCAAATAAAATCCAAATTCAGCGACTTTATCGCACTCAAATATTTTCGGGAACAGATTTTGGTTTCTAAGATCAAGCTGCTTTGTTTATTGCAGTTTGAAATCCAGGGGCAAGCCCAGTTGTGTTCACTGACATCCTGCTGCTGTTAGCTGACACTTAAAGGAGAATTTCACTAAACTCAGGGGTCTTACTGCTCGGATTAAGGCCACGGTTTACTCGAAAAGAAGTAGTACATAGAATGTGTCGTACGACCACATCGGATAGCAAACGTATCTGCAGACGTTTCCAACAGCCACTGTTAGAGGCAAGTTAAAGCCGGTCATCATAGAAAGGGATGAGACATGCTGATCTTTTAAAATGTGATTACGCTTGTCTACAACTTTAATGTGCAAAACTTACCTACGTAATCCAAAAAAAAAAACAAAACACGAAATTTAACATATCAGATGAGGAAAAGTGAGCTAGCTACTGTATATGGCTGGAGGATATACAGATGCTGTGAGTGCACAAGAGTTACCTTCAAATACAGCAGGTGGTGTGACAGTGTAGTGTTGCATCACTTTGACTATCAAACTCTGGGTCACAATGTCAGTGCCGCTAAAGGATTACTGCAGGAGTGTGTCTGCACGACATGGACTCTAAAGGCAGAGACATCAAGCAGATTTACATGATTTACATGAACAGAAGATATGAACCAAAATATAAAAATGACGGACTTTTTTTTTGTTCTTTTTCTCTGTATTTTATTGGCTTAAAATAATGTACTATTAACTCACGACGTTTCCATGCTGCTGTTGACTAAAATATTTTTATGCTTTCTTTTTCTACCCTTCAGTGAAGATCGATAAAGACAAGCAGCTTGTTATTCTTGACGAAGAGCATGAGGCAAGTTATCATCTTATTTTCTCTCTTTATTCTTGGATCGGCACATAACGCTGTTGATGTTTAACCTCCACATTTTAAATAAAAAAAAATGTTTAAAAAGTGTTAAATGTTAATGTATAATTAACATTAGACAGTTGTTCATTACCTGTTTGTCTTGTTTTAGGACATTTCTCCTGACGATCTGAAGGACGAGCTGCCTGAGAGACAGCCAAGATATCCTTCGAATGAATGATCTGTCTTATTTCAACTGTATTTAAATGATCCCCCTTCACTGTGTGACATATTAATTGTTTTAAGGTGGATTTTTGTTTGAAGTAGATGATTTTATGTTACATGTTATCTTCTTGTTAGTTAGTTGTGTTCATTCTTGTCCTTCATTTCACTGACTCCTGATATGAATATGTGAAGCGTCCTTAGCACCGGGAACGTTTATCGTCTACAGTTATAAGTACCAACATGATGATGGACGTGTGTCTTATCCCCTCTGCTTCATCTTCTCCAGCCCAGTGGGTAAGAACATCTCTGGAGTTTGATTAATTGATAGATTTAAAACAACAGTTAAAAACTATGAATGGTGTGTAATAATCACTTTTGTAAATGTTGGTTTATTTGTGTGTGGCAGGTTGCAGGCCAGAGCAGCAGATGATGTACGCAGGAAGCAAAAACAAACTGGTGCAAACTGTTGAACTGACCAAGGTTAGTCAGCTGTGCCTGTTATACACTTACACTGATGAACTTATCTAATGCTACATTATAAAGCAGACTGGGCTGTAATTAATGTGACACTGTACTAAGTGACATTTATGTATTAACAGAGGTAATTAATGTAGTGATCTAATTTACAGTGGCTTCAGACAGTATTCAGACCCCTTATGTTTTTTATATGTTTTTTATGTTTTTTATATGTTTTTACTCTCAGAAAGCCATAATGATAAAGTGAAAAAATGTTTTCAGAAAATTATTTCTCATTTATTAAAAATGAGAAACTGAAATCGCTCCTCAATGAAAGTATTCAGACACTTACTTCAGTACTTTGTAGAAGTCCCTTTGGCAGCTATTACAGTTTTGAAACTTCTTGGGTGAGTCTCTACAAGTTTGCAAACCTGGATTTGGGCAGTTTATCCCATTCGTCCTGGAAGATCATTATCTAACAAATATTGCAGTATCAGTTGCTGCCATGCTTCTTCCATATTGTCGTCTATTTGTTACTTTATATGTACAAAACACAAAAAATGTAATACATTAAAGGATTAAAAAGGATTTTGAGATTAAAAAACCCAAATGGTCTCATTAAAAAACATCTCAATAAAAGAGAAGTAAAACACTAACATCTAAAATGAAACTGTATCAATGAAGAAAGAAAAAGAGGAAACACATTAGCACAACACAAACAAGAAAATAGAGATAAAAACGTAATTACAGGCATGTGCCCACGATAAAATACACAATAAAATGACTATTGTGGCCAACAGACATAAATCTGCTTAAAAAGAAAGACATAAGTAAATAGAAGGCCACAATATATAAAAATCAAGTAGTTTGGCTCATTAAATAAGCCTTCAGCCCTTGTGACTGTATCGAATATGATGATATTTATTCCAGAATTGAGATCCTCTGCATCTGACAAGAGAACTGATGGAGTTTTTCTAAATCTTGGACTGTGCAAATTATTTCTCCGTTTGTTGTTGTATGTGTGAATTACTAAATTTGTCTGAAGAAATCTGGCTGATTTGTGCAAGTGAAATGTGTTAAATACACATTTATCTTGGATATAGACACATGGGGCTGATTTTTTTAATAGAGACAGTGTCTTAAAACAGTTGTTGGAATAAGTGGCGGCCCACACAATATTGCGATATGTGAGATAAGGGTAAAACTAAACTGTAGTGAAAAGTTAAACTTTGAACCTACTGATGTAATTGATAATACCAACTGATTTTATCGTATGACAAAATGAATGAATATGATACTTACATGAAACACCACACACATTAGAAGGAAATTGTAAATGCCACTCTTTGCTGTCCTTTATGTTTTCCAGGTGTTTGAGATCAGAAACACAGAGGACCTCACAGAGGAGTGGCTTAGAGAGAAACTTGGCTTCTTCCGCTAAAGTCTTCACCTCATTCAGGGGTCTGGGATGTGAGGAGGATCCAGGATGCACAGCTCGTGTCATCGCTGGGGGAGAACACACCACAGTTAACGTTTCCCTCCTCTTTGTACCAGTCCTGATTTAAATACTGTGTGAAAACACTTTCTGTTCTCAGTTTTAGGCCTCTTTGGTGGAGTCTACTCGATATTACAACTCGTAGTTTGTCTGACGGTTCAGACAGTCACAGGAGTGTGAATACTTTCCTGTGACTGTCAAAATCTGCGGCACTTACTAAAGCTCACCCATCTGGCAGCCTAAAACTGAAAATACTATTTGACACAGGTCTGCTTTTGTCTCCCATACGATCTCCCCATGTGCCAGTTATGTGTCTGTATTGAATTAACACTCCCATAGCTCTTCAACTGAACAGAAATTGATAGTGCTCATCCGCCCTTCCTAACCATGGTCATTCAGGAGAATTTAAAGGCATTTTAACAACCGTTTCTGTTTCCTTAAGTAGTTTACACCTTTTTATGTTTAATCATTTTTCATAATTTGAGGGACTCTTACTTTTTTAGATTTTTTTTTTTTTAATTTTCTCTGGTGTATCTAGGGTAATGTAATCATACACTTCATAGCATTCATTTCCATTTGTTGTGAAAAACAAACTTCCTGCCTGAACAATCACAGCTACAATTCAGACAACAAATCTGAGTTTAGTCAGTTTCTCCTTCAGTATTCATTTAAGGGCATTTTAATTATAATTTAAGTAAAAAAAAAAACAAAAAAAACACTACGAGCATTTGACAAGAGGCTCTCCTAAGACTTACAGTAAATGTGATGTGTTGTACCGTCTCCTCTGCACATGAACACGCTGACAGAAGCCACTACACCCACAGTAACAGGTTAGGCAGGGGCCATCACACGGAGCAGAACTGCCCTTGTGAGTCCGTCATCAGATCACATCCTAGAGAAGAAACAGCGTGAACCTTTGGTAGAGCTGTGTTCTGCCTTTCACCTGCACCAACACCCCAGGAAACAATACTTCCACTGAAACATTCCAGACTGAACAATTTATACAACAAACCCTCATCTCCAGTGACCACGACAGTCTTGAAAACACTGCACACAGGGCGGCATTACCTGCCCTCTTTTTACTCTACTGGGCTACTCTGTATAAGTGGGTTACTGTGTCTTTAGGGAGATTGTTAGCTAATGTTGTGCATTATAGCTATTACTGTTATTAGTGTTTATGAATGTTGTGCTTAATTCTGATGTAAAGCCACTTTGATTGCTTCGTGGCGGTCACAGCCTTGAGAATGAACGGCTGTGACTTCTCCAAACGCCAGTTGTGCTTAAAGTTTAGACTTGGTAGGTAAAGTACAGCATCTGCGCAATTCACATTTTCCATAAAGAACAGGGTTTGACCAATATAACATTTTGAAGGCTGATACTGGTAATTATGAGTTGAATGTGCCAGCAGGTCCTATTTTGTGCCAATGTCTAATATGTTAAGTGAAGTCTATAAGTATTTAGACACTTTTTTGCAGCATTTGACCTGTATTCTGTCATATTGGCTTTGTGATTAAACACAGACGGAGGCTTTAAGCAAGTTACATATTCAGTGTGCTGGAGTACACAGTTAAAAAAACAAAAAATGTGTCACTTTCCACACGCTTATTGGACTCTGTTGTATATTTTTGGCTATTTTCACACCCGAAAAATGACAGTGCTTCCCTGTTTCCTGCTGAAAATCCTCTGAAACTGCACGTAGAACAGTGCAGCACACTACAACTCTAAACCAAGCAGACTAAGACCTTAAGGATTAGCAGTTCTTAACAACATCCTGAGATAGATAAAAAGCTAAATAAATTGTACTCAACATCTGCAAAGAAAATTGCATCGTAGGTGCTACTAAATGGTTTTATGTGACCAGTGAGAGAAAAAAAAAACCTCCATTATAGAGGTGGTGGATGACTACAGAAGCAGATTTCTGGTTATTAATAAAAGCTTAATATCAGCTCAGTATATTGGTCTGACCCTAATAAAGAATAATAGGCACAAATGAATTTCACACATTCCCTCATCAGTGTCGTCTCGTATTGAGAAACTTGTACTTTGGGAACAGATATTGGAGAGTTGTGGCTGATTTAAATCACCACATAGTCTATGATGTCCTACTGCTAAGTTTACCATACCAATGCCTTGTCTGACATTTTGTGTCATATTTATGTCTGTTTTGAAAAACCATGTGGCCAAAATGAAAACATGACACAAATATGTTTTGTGAGGGAAAAATAGATGGTGATTGAAAAAGCTTTGTTGGGGATTTTTTTTTTTCTACAACACTAATCTTAGTTTTTTTTTTTAACCTTCTGATCTGTAAAGTCAAAGAGACATTTTTCTTTTTTTCTGTCAAAGTATAAACCTGGTTACATTAAATAATAGAAACAATTTCTTTTTCTAAAGATCGGACTCAAAGATACAATATGTACGCACAATCACAGCGTGTCCTGTAGATCATTTAGTGATGTCAAATGTTAGACAGTAATCATTTATGATTTACATGTCGGGCAAGGTTTAGCCGAACAGGAACAATGGGATATAACTGTAATCACTTGTTTTTCTGTCTACTAATGACATCTGAACTAAGGTTTAAACTATCAGCTTGATATTATGCTGCTGTAGCAGAAAAACGGAGCTCCATCTGGGTAATTATTATACTCACAATGGTTTCTGTCCTTACTTGAGCTGAAGTTGTGTGCTATCCTTTATGGGTAAAGGAAGTTTTATGGCCCTAAAACCTGCTAAACCCTTTTGGACTTTCAAAAATGCACAGCTAACCTGAAATTAAGGGTGTCTATTGACTGAAGTACAAGGATTGTTTTGACAAAAGCAAAACAGGCTCACTCTGAAACAGTCTTAGTATTTCACTTGAAATATGTGCAATGTACTGCTTTCCATGTGAATACATAAAAACATGTTCAGCTGCTCTCTGGTTCAAAGGAAATTCTTGAAAACCTATAAAATGTGGAGAGCTACTGTATAAGAAGTGCATGCTTTAACGTATGTCTGAACAGTTTGCATAAATCTGACAGAAGTTTCCGAATGGCACGCTCAAGGATTTGCTGTTTTGTTGCACGCTTTCTTTCAGAACAGAGAATTAATCTTAAATGATTAAGTTAATTTGATTTGATTGAAAAAGTTGCATCTCAAACATCTGGTTTTTCGGCTGCATTCTTACTCTATCTAAAGTTTTTACATACCAACAACCCTCTTCTTTTATACATTTTCATGCAAGTGGGATGTAACAGACTGTACATTGGTCACGTATAAAAAACTATTTCCCTAGTACAAGGTCTATTGGAAAAAGAGTTCGCTTTTGGTTTTGAGCCACGTATCTGGTTATGTCCTGTGGATCGAATAGCTTTTCCTTTTATATGGTGAGCCTGTTATATATTTGGCCTTTTGAGTCTTTTTCTGTAACCTGCAAATGTGTTGTTCAGCTTTTGGTGTCCTCTCTGAACAAATGCCTACTATTCTCTTTCCTTTTTAATAAAAAAAAAAAACACCTGAAACATGTATCATAATCAGCTGCCTCATGGCATCAGTGAAACTTGAGATATTTGTATTTTCCCATACTTTATAAAGTGTCTATTGTCCTATTGTCCAAATAAAGTGACAGCGATGTTTACCTCTGTTTTCAGGTGACTGCTCTTTTCAAACTGACATATCTGATTGTATGATTAGCATATGTGTTTATCATATTTGGTCCAGCACTGGGAACAAGAAAACCCTATAAGCCTTCACAATTTGATTAACAGAATAAATACTGTACGGGTAAAGAAGTTACTTAATATATGTTCAATTAGTTTGTTTTATGTACTGTACATAAACTAACACATGTACATATATGGCACTGTGCAAGAGTTTAGGAAACTTTAGATGTTTAGATTGTTCCTCATCATCAGTGCCATCAAGGAGGCATCTGATCAGTCCCAAATTCAGGCTGCAACCAGAGTCATAAAGAATCTTCAGAGGCAGGAACAAGGAATCCTGCAACAGATGGTCAGACCCCCACAGATCCCTCAACTCAACATTGTGGAGTCAGTCTGGGATTACATGAAAAGACACTGAGACAGACTGAATCCACAGAAAAACTGTGGCAGGTTTTCCAAGATGCTTGGAACAACATACTTGCCAAGTACCTTGTATTCAAGTGTAGATAGGAGAATTAGTGCCGTTTCAAAGGCAGGGAGAGTGGTACTGCACTTTGTATGATGTTAACTGACTTCCTGGTATTATTTCTGAAATCTTTTCTGAACTTTCTGTGCCTAAAGCTTTTGCACAGTACTGTAGGCTATATAATGGGTTGTTGCAGTTCTTGTATATTAAACTGTAATATATAATTTATAAGTACAGTACATGTTTTGGTATTACAGGGACAACTTACAATACGGTTAATATATTTTTGTACATTGTTAGTGCCTTTAAAAAAGAAGGCTTCAAAGGTCTTCATAAAATAAGTAAAATAAAAATGATTAAAACTACAGATAATTAAGGAAAGTTTGAATTTTGGGAGACTGACTAATAGAAAGACTCGAACTTGCAGGACATAAACAACTCCAGAAGATGGCAGTAATGCAACAGCAATGATGTTAGCTAGCTGAACAGTCACTGTAGAAGAAGACACACTGACAAATCTCAAATCGGTTGCGAAGCTGCCTGCATCATCCGCCAGCCGAGCCAGGAACCGACGAGCAGAACCGGAGGAAAAAATGGCGTTCACATTCGCGGCCTTTTGTTATATGCTTGCTCTGCTGCTCACGGCGGCGCTTATCTTCTTCGCAATCTGGCATGTAAGTAAACATTTAGACAACTTCAGATTAGACCGTTGGCCTGCCGGTCCAACGGCGCCGGTAGAGGCAGCTGAAAGAGCGGGGAAGGCTGCCAAACACCGGGCTAACGGTAGGCCAGCTCTATAGCCACATATACAGGACGTTTTCGGGTTTTACGTAGCTAGCTCCCCGCCGAGCTTCTCAACGTGTGGATAGAACGTAACCAAGGGAACTCCATAGAAACAGCTGCGCGCTGAGTGCTCAGTATACGTAAACCTTCGTTCTAGAACGGCTGTGTTCTATAGAATGAATGGAACACACCCCGCCGTTGGCTATGAGCTAAAGTTAGCAGTCTAAACACCAAAGCACAATTTTATTGACATGACGTGTTGTCGTAATCTCTTTACACTGTTCGCCATTTATTAACCGCTGTCCAGTTACAGTAACCGTGTATTACCGCGTCAAGCTTGTCACATGATTAGCGTTCAGCTGGTAGCTAGTCAGCTAGTTAGCAGGCTTAGCTAACTAACCTCCAATCGTGGAGGGACAAACCACTACGATGCTGCTGTCATCCGTTATCTTGATCTCAAGCTCCTGACATGTCGCATGTCTTTGTTTAGAAAATAGCATTAATTTTACTGTCAAACTGTCTGCGGCGCCATTAGCGGCGCAGACTGTAAACTTTTGGGTAAAGTGTCCATGACTCAAAAAGTCATATAGTTAACGGCACTCAAAATGCTTCTGTTGGTTTGGTTTCCAGTCACTTTCTTGTAAAAAATACTCAACAAAGAAAGAAAGAAAAAGGGCATAAAGTAACTAAACACACAAATTATTATGCATATAACTGCTAAATGACAGAATAAAAAACAGTTTGTACAAGAGAATTCTACAGCTATGTCTTATTCACCTAATAAGAAGCAAGAAAAAAGAACGTTTTAGGCAAACAGTGTAATGTTTTGACATGGGTGCTGAAACAGTTCATGATTAATGAGTCAATTAATTAGTTCATCCAAAAAATAAAAATGAGAAAAAAAATGTTGATTAATAAATAATTTGGTCATTAATCAAGCCGAAATACCAAACAAACTAAAAATGAGAGTAGACTACATTGAAAACTATTGTTAGTTGCAATTGCTTGTAAGACTGTAAAATTAAGGCAAATAATAAATAAGAGTAATGGAAGATTTGCAATAATTAATGGTATATTGCACATACTGTACAATTAGATAATGTTGCAGTTATTTATTTATTTAAGTTATTTCTCCATCTATGACTCAGTTCAAAGATACCCAATGTCAAATTGCATTTAAAACGTACATCCATATTGTGTGCTCTCTGTTCATTGTTGCATTGTGGTCATCTTGTTCCTCCAGATAATAGCATTTGACGAGCTGAAGACTGACTACAAGAATCCTATAGATCAGTGTAACACTCTAAATCCGGTAAGTGACGCCATAGTACCTGACACACCTTTCTTGCCTCTTTGACTGCATGCAGATATGCTCTGTTGAAAGATATTTCATTTACTTTAGGACTTTATCCGCCTATCTGTCTTTTTCAATCATTTCTCTGCACTGTTATGCTAAATAACCTGCCTGTTATGAATACAGTGATCTTGTCAGCTGTCAAACTCTAACGCCTTTTGTTGTTTTGTTTTTCCTAATCTGCTTTTGTTTTTACACTTTGTTAACGGCAAAAAGACAGTTGAAAAGGTCAAAAAGATTAAAAGAGTCAAAATTGCATTAAAGGTTTGTACCAATCTTTAAAATGCCCGCTCAGTTCAACTCAGTCTGCAGTCTTGTCATTTTGCACGGGGGAAGTGTTTGCAAACGTCTTTTCAGTTAACTAATCTGAGTCAAGGCCAGAGTTCAGGGATTAGACAACGCCACCTGTGCCCAATCTTTTCCACTGTCGTGTTGTAGATAGATTTTTTTTTTTTTTTTTTTGTAAAATTGCCCCTTTTATTTATTTATTTATTTATTTATTACCTTCTTTGTTTTTGTGAGCATTTTTGACTGTTGTGGACTGCAATAGTAGTTATTCTTTCTATTTTGCAAGTCTCAAAGTGCAGCTTTTAAGTTGTAAGCATTTACTGAAATACTGGATTTTTTTTAATATTCTCCTTTTAACACCTCATCTAACCAATTAAATTGACTATTCGTTTCAAGCTTTGTTAAACTGCTTTTCAAGCAGAGGAGCCTTGGTGCTCATGAGAAGCATTAGAATATGAAGTAGTGGGATACAAATACTTGGATGAAATATCCACTGTTATTGATTATTGATAAAGTATAGTTGTTAACTGAAAAGACTTGCAAATGCTCAAAACATGCATGATCTTTATTACAACCTACCCTTTGTTTGCATATAGTGTTACTGGTACAGTAAATTCCCAGTAAACTCAGAAAGTCAGGTAACTTGTCTTGAGTTTGAGATGACAGTAACACGACACCAGACCTATACACTGTCCTGACAGAGCTTTTACATAACAGTATTCATAGAAATCATGTAAAGAGAAAATCAGGTCATTGGATTTTGCAGCAAAGCTTTTTGAACAGTGGATACTTTGAGCTGTAGATTGTGGTGTTGGAGGAAAATAATTTTATATTACAACTTTAAATCAAACTTTTCTTCATGCATATCACATAGTAGTTATTTCACTTTCCTATGAGGGGGAGGCTGCAGTTTGATTCAGCAATTAGCTGAACTAAGCTACTATATATGAGCTCAGTGTTTGGCTCTAACCTGCATCACCTGTGGTTCAGAGCAGATGGCTGCAGAATCCCAACACTCTCCATATCAGCAATATTCAAGACCACTGATTGGTCGGTGATTTCACTAGTAGGAGGAGTTAAGTTAAAAGTACAGTTCCTCGATCTCTACGATCTGCTGTTTTGACCATGCTAGTCTTTTTGCGTGTGGAACGCTCAGCTCAGTTGGCAAAATGTTTTTGTGCTGTGATCAGTCGTTTTGTATTTGGCAGCACAGTGCAGGATTTCAACACATTATAGCCCCCTCCTCCCCCCTTCCTCTTCCTACATGCCCCTCACCTTTCCATCTGTGGGCTGTTGGTTGCCCCCCCCTCCCCCCTCCCACACCTCCACCCTCTGCTCTTTTTGAATGCATGGCTTCCATGTGGTGCCTCCATCTGCCCCCCTGAACCCCGCACCAGTTCAAATTCTTGTCAACCTGAGGCAAGCTGCTGCATCAACACTGCTAGTGCTCACAGCATGGTCTCTCTCTCTCTCTCTCTCTCTCTCTCTCGAGTGTGTCTCCCAGTCCCGTTTGTCAGGAGGTGGGATGATCTCTAGGTTTGCCCTCACTGCAAAAGATGTTGATATTGAGATGCGCAAACATTCTCCAGAGCAAGTTGTTGATGAGTTTCCCTCTTTCACTTGTGGTCAAGACTTGATGCATGACATATAAGCAGGGTGGGAAATTAATTAACCTTTTCTATCCACTTGAAGACTCCTAAATTCAACAACCCACTCTCAAGATTTACCACTATTTGAAGTCGGTGTTAGAGGCTAAATGTGGCTGCATGGCTAAACACAGTCACACATTCTGCCTTGCTCATTGTGTTGCCACATCACACAGAGGATATCTGAGGACAGTGAATAAGCCTCACTGTGGAAGCTTATTAAACATCAAACGAGTGGCGTCTTTTGGTCCTCAGTTTGGGGGCGAGCATAGGATTCAAAAATCACTGAAATTTTGCAGGTGGCATGTTTTAATTTTTCACCCTGTTTGTGTTACACATTCTGTCAGATCAGTGCGATAGCTTACTGTGACATTTTTATGCACATGTAATAATGTGTAGGAAGAAAACATCAAGCTGGGCCTGACAGTGTGAACCAAGAGGCTTAACTGCACAGAACATAGTGCATAGTTGAGCATAAGCGTCTCACTTTAGCTCATTTGTATTTCACTCCTTTGCTGAACCCTCTGTGGAGCTGGCTGCAATTTTTAGATGTCTGGCTCTTTAAATAGCTCAATTTTCTCTTTGTAAAATGTCCTCGTTGCCTTTGAGGCTTTGTGACTCGATGCTGTATTATCTTCTGACCAGTGTGCTTTAACTTATTACAGCTCACTACATTTATTACTGTGAGTCCACACTTGGTATTTAAGTATTTTGTGTGGACAGCCAAAGAGTTTTGTCTTTACATTACAGTCAATAACACAGCACACAGGCTCATGAGAATAAGGTGTTGGACTGACTGTTCACTATATGAGGATTCTGACATGTGTCTAATTTTTCTCTCCGCAGCTGGTGCTCCCAGAGTATCTCATCCATTTCTTCTTCTGTGTGATGTTCTTCTGTGCGGCTGAGTGGCTCACCCTCTGTCTCAACCTACCACTGTTGGCTTATCATGTGTGGAGGTGGGTCTCTGACATCCATTATCTAATTACAGTGTTTGATCCATCAAAAGTCTGTATTGCCCAACGCCCTGATATTTCTTGCTTTTCACAACAGACAGACACAACTGACTTAATCCACCACTTTCGCTCCACTGTGCTGCAGGTATATGAGCAGACCTGTGATGAGCTGTCCAGGACTCTATGACCCAACAACCATCATGAATGCTGACATCCTGGCATACTGTCAAAAAGAAGGCTGGTGCAAACTGGCTTTCTATCTCCTGTCGTTCTTCTACTATCTCTATGGGTACGCATTTATTTTTTATATCTCGTTCATATCTGCACTAAGTGCTCATGATTCGGTTCTAATTTACACAGGACTGTATTATGTGGGGATGCCTCCAATACAAAGCCATGTTTATAATTTGTAAAGTAATAGGTCAACTGTACATAACGTGATCTAATTTCGTAAAGCTTGAAATCTCCTCACAATACTCATCCTGTGCAAATTAAAATCTCATTAAAGGAATAGTTTGACATTTTGGGAAACTGGATTGTTTACTTACTGTACAAGAGTTAGATGAGAAGACCAATACCACATTTGCTTGTTAATATGAAGCCTCAGGCAGCATCTGATTAGCTTAGCTTAGCTTAAAAACTGAAAACAAAGGGAAACATCTAGCCTGGCTCTGCTTGAAAGTTACAAAATCCACCTACCAGCACCTTTTAATGAGCACATTATATCCCGTTTGTCATTTTACACTCTGGGTTTTGTATGAATTAAACAATTACTGGTTCAGGAGTCGTCATGGAGTCCGCTGAAGGCGGTCAACTACTCCTGGATGAGACATAGTAAAGCACAGTCTTCTGTAAAATGGCAAATGAGACAACATTAATTAATGAGCTTTAAAGGTGCTGGTAGGGCTAGCTGTTTCCCCTTGTGTCCATCCTTTATGCTAAGCTAAGCTAACTCTCCTGGCTGTAGCTTCATGTTTACTGTAAAGGTCTGAGTGGTATTAAGCTCCTCAAGTAAGTGTATATTCCAAAATGTTGAATTATTCCTCCAACTTTTAAGTCACAATGACTTAATTTTAACAAAACATATGAACAATATATAAAACCCTGTGATGGTGGTTATGTTATATTATTCCAAACAATGCAGAATATTTAATTATGTTTTCCACTTTCTCATCTGTTTGCGACAGGATGATCTATGTTCTGGTGAGCTCTTAAGCCGGGCGATGAAGGAAAAGGACCTGCATGTACAGTAGTCGACCAGACACTATGATCTTAGTGCTGGAACACTGGACCTGCTGGAGACCACCGTTCAGCAAAACAAGACGCCATTTCAAGCGGACGAACTCTCGAACCCCCACACACAGCGCAGAGTGTCATTTCGGAAACATTTAGCCCGTTTTAGGAGAATATCTTGGTCGCAGCGTTCTTTTCATGACACTATAGTTTAAATTTTATGGAAAATAAGGACAAACCTGAATGGACAAGTTTTTTCTTTTCCTTTTTTATTTTTCATGGTGTGGTGATTTTTGATGCTTGGGATTTAAATAAAGTTTGTTTTTTTTTTGTTTTTTTTCATCTTGGTTCCCAACTTCTGAGTGTTTACAAATTTTAGGCAGACATAATTTTCAGGTGTGCATATATCTGTGAGAATCTAAGCTGTGTGCTGAATTGCATTAGCTTTTTCTGCGAATTAGATCCTGGGCTTCGACAGCTAATTTATACCTGCCAAGTGATCCATTACCATCACTAAAACAAATAGCAAAGTGCAAACCAGACTTATGTTCTTGCCCACAGACACATTAAGTCTTAACATTTACATGAAAGTACAGTAATGTACGGTGAGGGCTGAAGTGCATGGGTTATTATCACTTAGTGAAACATGTTGCACAGGGACAATCAGTCTGGTTGTCACAACATCAGTTTTCAAACCGTCTGACGTATTGTTTCCGTACTTCAGACCTGTCTATCACGTTTAAACCATGTAATCCCTGTTGAAATAAATGGCAATATTTGTTTTAAGTGTGAATCCAGAGTAGAAAGCAACGTGTATGTGACATGTGTTTCTGTAGAATCGCCCCCGCAGCTATCGATAAATTAAGAAGGTAGACTCAACAGTACAATATTTTCAGCATTAGGAAGCAACGGAACTTTTTTGTTCTCTTTCTGCATTTGAGCTTTGAGTACGAGACTGCTGACGTGCCATACTGTTGAATGTACCTTTTCAAACTCAACTGTTTTTGTCATTGTGCATTCTGTTCATTTCCACAACCAAATATTCCACGTCGTTAGAAAACTCTTATTCAGTGTTTTTTAATTTTAACTTCTCATGTCTCCACGATATCAAGCACTCCTCGCAGTGTCGCTCGTCTCCAGAATCAAAATCTGGGAAGTGGTGTTTTTGTTTCTGTAGTGTCAGCGCAATTAGACTTAATTTTTCAGAAATACTAGAGTATTTATTTCCATTTTCAAAATGTGTAAATTTATCAGGGAAAGGGAAGATCATTTGTCACATAAAATTAAATTTTTATGTATTAGATCCCATCTTGTCACGTCTAGGAAATGACAACTTGAGTTTATTTGAATCTAAATAAAATGATCCCACTCTTATTATGGACTGGAATGTTATTTTAGATCAATGTTTTTAAAAGGAGATTAGAATATAATATTTAAGGCCAATTTTTATCTCACGTACTTCATGATTCTTGTGTGATGTGGGACACATTTAGGCAAAAGACTTTAGACTTTAAAATACTTTTTGTAACTGGAAATCCATGAAAACATGTTTTTCTTGCTGTTGATCTAAATGGGATTAAAAACACGTTACATATGAAACAAACTCTTAACAGCAGAGTGTCGAGATGAAACCAGCATTTCCTCTGACCTGTACATTAAGGTTTAAAGATTTCCTTAATTATGTTCAAGATCTCAAATCATTCAATCACAGCGTTGATTAAAATCAGAGCTCATTCTAAAAAAAAAATCCTCATGAAAGTCTTTTTAAACAAATGCACTTTAACAGAAATCTGGGTTGTTTTGTTTTTTTCCAGATATTAAAGTCTCCTAACGCTCAGGTCCAGTGACAAACATTAGCCAGCATGCCGTTATCAAGTTTTGCTCAAGGGTACTTTCCCCAGCCTGAAAATAAATGCAGCCAGGACAGAGCACTTACATGTGACACTGTGATTGAGAAATAAAATGTTGCAAGAAGGAGCAGTGGTTTGCAGGGAAAACAGATTCTGAGAAGAACAAGGAGGAAATCATTTTTGAATATCGTTTCGTGATGAAATTCTGTTTTCTGAGTTAGTTGATCTGAGCAAAATCATCACAAAATTACTAATTGATGTTTTTTGTTTTTGCAAATGTAAGGAAATTATGTCTGATGCATGACGCTGAATCCTTCATTAAATCTCCCTTCCCTCAATATCACAATATTAATAAGCACATTTCAGTATCACTATTGTGATATTGATTCAAGTGAGGTTTAGAAAATATAGTTTAAGTCACTTTTTCAAAATAAAATATATAAAATAGAGTCCAGCTCCATTACTACAGCAGGTGAACAGACACCTCTGTTATTATAAACATGTGAAGACATATATTCTGAACTCACTGCCAACACATCAACGGTTTCCTCATCACGTCTTTATTCCATTATAATGAGGATGACAAAAAGCAATATATTAGAGTATTCTGTTAAAGTGCAATCATTAGAGAATACAATTATATCACACACACACAATCAAAAGAAGAATCACTGACAGAAAAGCAAGTTTGAAGGGATCAATATTTTCATGAGTCACGATTTGAATGAGTGAAACGGCGATCACCGAGACACTGAGCGCTCCGTGGAAACCTCTCTGCTCTCTTGGTACGCTGTGTACCTTTCTTGAAACTCGTGGAGGAAGTTGTATTGCTGTGGGAAAAGTCAAATTAAGTCATTAGTTCACGTTTGTTCTCGAATTCACAGAAACAGACATTCAAGGATCTAAGCCGTGTTGTTGTGATGTTTGAGCCCAGTAACTATAAATACAGACACGATGACTGACGAACAACCATTTCTGTGTGGAATCAGGATCAACTTAGATAATTCACCACAATGGTCATAAACATCGTCACTTAAAACTTAAAAACTTAACTTCATTATATGATAATACTGGCGAGAGTCATTTTAAGTATAAAATGCCACATTCACAATGTTTTTTTTTTTTTTTAACATAAACATATGAAGAAACATTTTTGATATATATTCTTTAAATCTCTTTATAACCAAACTGTTACCAACTTAAAATTCATTACCACTCTGGTGCACAATGCAACTATGTAATGGCAATATTCCAGTATTTCTGTAGAGAAATTATTAATCCTTATTCATCAGCTGACATATATAGCGATGCAGATATATCTGTATTGAGCTAATATAAGCCAATAATATCGAGCAGCCGACTCACTGGTCTCTTGCTCTAATTCATTTCAACCTTTTCACACCTCCCATATTTGCTTACTGTTTGGCTTTCGCTCATGAATGCTTTTCAGCAGCCAAATCTCTAATGTCAGAGCATCCTTAAACGCAGCACCATGGAAGAGCTTCCAAAACAAGAGCCCGCTGGCAGCTGCATTATCACATGACACTACTGAAACACTTCTGAAGGGTCACCCATCTTCAGCAGGTTTCGAGACTCTGCACATTTATTTTCATTCATTTAGATTAATGAATAATGGGCTAAAACATGTAAATAGACCATTATCTTCCCTTTAGAACTACACAGTCAGAGGAAGGAGAGTAACCTCTCACCTTCACAGTTTGTATTGCTCCTCCTCCTCTGTGCTCCCGGAGGATTTCGATGGCTTTGTTTGCTGTCATTGTTGAAGAGAGCTGAAGCAGCAGACAGGCGGCGACTGAACAGAAGAAAACATGAGACATGTGATCATGTGATCAGAGCGCTGGAGTAAAACTAGTAGAGAGAATTTTTAATGTCAAACTTTTGTTTTAGTGTTGCAAGAAAAACCACAGACACAAAGAATAAAGGGTAACTTTCAAAGTAAGAGCATAAATAGAATATCCTTACTTAATGCAGAGCGTCCGAGGCCTCCGAAACAGCTGAAGGGCAAGAAGAAAAGCGCAAATTGCCATCAAATGCACAGCTAAAAGCTGAAAGCAAATTGTTAATTTGTGTAACGAGGGGTGTCCCGCACAGAACTGTGAAAACAGATGCCTTTGTGGTGAGATGTACCCTAGTTCTCTGGAGCCGTCTGGTACTTAATTCAAAGTTTGAAGATACAAAAAGGTTTAAAAATACTCAACACAAAGGGTTTCTTTGTCATAGAAAGTATAGATGCATCTATTTTTAACCTTTACACGACACTCCTCCCGCTTGCTTTCGATTTCATGTATCGTCTCTCTGTTCATGTAGACAAGCTTGAGTTAAGTTTGATTGTATCTGACATCCTCTCTCTGCACATTTTTAAGTTAGTGGTGCATCTTCACAAGGAGAAGCATCTTGAAATAATGGATTTTTAATTGTCTGGGTAGAGAAATAGAAGTCACAAGTCGTTTTCTGTTCTATTTTTATGCCAAAGAGCAAAACATATTTTTTAATTCAGTTCAAATCTCAGTTTGATGGATGATGATTTCACTCACTGGATCACTGTCCTCCTGTTGTTCTCGAGGCTGACCTGCAGCTCCTCAAGGATCCTGCAGCACTGCTCCAGCTCAGGAGCGTCTCCGTCTGGGAAGGGCATGTGGTGAACTGTGAAGCCCTGCTGGTGGTAGACCTCCAGCAGGGAGGGAACCCTGTACTTGTTCAGTTCCCCTCTGGTGCAGAAAACAAACACGTCTTGTACCCCCTGGTTCTGAAGCTCCTCTGTCAACAACAAAAACAGCCGAGATGTAAAACAGTTAAATTTATAAACAGCTGTCAACAGATTAAAAAGATCTACATGATCGACACAATCAAAACCCATCTTACCAACGTCTCTTTGCAGACTCCTGCGGATCTCTTTGTATTTGCAACCTGAAGTCAGATGAAGGACATTTTTTTTTTTTTTTTTTTTTTTTACATTGAGATGCACAAAAACTTTAGTAATAAAGTAAGAACAGCAAGTGTAAAATAATTAATTGCAACTTTACCTGGTAGTGCACATATCCCAAGAAACTGCGAGCACTCCACTATGGACAGAGGTACCCTTAAAGCCAATCAAAATATAATATACATGTACACAGTGAGGCTTGTTTCACCATTTAAAAACAATCTGACTCATTTTTTTTTTTTATTACACAACCATGAAAGAAATTTCACAATTGGTCGTCAAGACAAAAGCACAACTGCTGAAACTCACCAGGAGATGTGGAAGGGCGTCAGCTGCTCCTCTCCGACCTCCTCCTCTTCAGATGAGGAGTCAAACTCACTCGTCCTCATGGCTTCAGCCCGCAACACTGTTGAGAAAGAGGCTTCAGTACCCTCATCCAGGTGTATGGCACACCACAATTTTATCCCAGATGTCTATAGAGTTCCTTTGACTTCATGGTTTGTTTTTTGTCTTGAAATGCAGTGAGCCTTGTGGGAGTTTGTATATTGTATTTATTTGTATATACAGGTGTGTGCCTTTCTAAACTATGTCCAATCAATTCAGTTTGAGAGTCAATTTCTAGACACATCTTAAAGAAAATGAAAGCAAACAGGATACATGTGATCAAAATTTGGATAGCCATAGCAAAGGATCAGAACACTTTGGAAATAAGAAATAAATTCAGTTTTTGATTTTTGATAAATTTGCAAAAATATCTTTTTTCACTTTGTCATTATGGTAGTGTTAAAAAAAATTACAGTTTTATCCATTTAAAATTAAATCAACAAAAAGGTCAGTCTACATAACGAGTACTTACTCCTAGTACTTTAAGCATATTGCGATGCTAACAGTGTGTACTACTCCCACCGCTGCTCGGTGGGCTAACATGCTACAACCGTGACAGGTGTGGTCCTTTAAATAAGCTCGGCCAAACACCAACCTGTACACTGAATTAGACACGCTACAGTCGGGCTAGCAGCTAGCTGTTTCTCCGCTATCCAACATGCTAACAGTAGAAACAGTTGTAGCTAACGTTAGCTGTGTGGCTCATCTGTCTGAACGAAGCCAAACGGGGGAAGAATGTGATTTTAGCTTAATGAGAAAATAATACACAGCGTGTTAGTATTACAGATATGCATATATATATATATATGTGGCTAAACATACAGTATGTCCGTGTTGTTGTTATTTCTCACCAGTCACGCTCTGCTCCTGTGCATGTTTTGACAGCTCCGTCAGCCTCGATTTTGAAAACTCGAAGAACCCAACAGCCAATCAGATTCAAGTATTGGCCTGAACCACGCCCTTCCCAAAACAACGCAGGCGTGAGCGCGCTCGATCTATCTCCGGAGTGATCCACACGGGCGGAGTGAAAATGATTTTTATATGGAGGTAGATTTGTCTCAGTATTAGTGAGAACAGATTGACAATCTGTGAGTAAATGTGCAATCTGTAAATATAAAACCCTTTCCACAAATACAAAAAATAAATTTTTAAACTCAAAAAAGATGTCTTGCAAATATAAAATGGATCTGCAAATACACAAACAAATTTCACAAATAAAAACATGTCTGTGAATACATTCAATTAATTTACAAATAAATGAAAAGCATTTGTGAATATCTTCCTAACATTTACAACTTTCAAACACACATTTGTGAATCAATTTTCTATTTGTGAAGCGAAAAAGCATTTGTAGATCTCAATTCTGCGCTTGTGGATTCACATTTTACACACACAGTTTTGAGACTATGGATGTACTACTTAACAACAAAATAAACATGACTTGAGGAAATATAATGAAATAAACTCACTCTACTCACTCAGGTACAAAGGTGAAACGACAGAGGGAACCAGCTCACCTGAAGGTCAAACAGAGAACGAGCTCAGGACACAGAACAAAGAAAACTCAGGGCACCTGTGTGAGATGGCCAGTTAACACACCTGTTCTCCTGCTGCTCTTCAGCACAGCAAAGTAAAGACAATTAAAAAGAAAATGCATTAATCCGATTTGCATTTTTGTTTTCACATACTCATGTGGGCGTTCTGTGACTGATGTTTTTATTTGTGGAATTTGTTCGTGTATTTGCAGATCCGTTTTATATTAGCAAGACATTTTTGTGAGTTTACGAATTAATTTTTTCGTATTATTATTATTATCATTATTATAATTTTATGTATTTACACACAAATTGTTAATCTGTTCATCCAAATAATATTGAGACAAATTTACCTCCATAAACAGCTCTTTATCTGTTTTCTTACATCTTATTAATGTTTTCTAGGAAATCAAGCCACCACTGACAGTATTTCTCATTTCCATATTGAAAAACGACTTGTTAAAAATGGCAAGCAACATTTTAAAAAACAACATCAAACATGTGCTGGTAAAATAACAGCAGAATAAAATATATTTATATAGAATATATACAAATGCGCAACAATAACTGCACTGCTGTAACTAACTCTGTTATAAAGCAACACTTTCATTAGGACATTAACATGGTTGATACTCGACCTGACTGCTCCAGTAAATCCCAGAGCTGCTCACTGAGCGTCATGCAGGACATCTGCTGTCTGCACAGAGCAGCGCACAGCACAACACCAGACTACCGCCTTCAAAACACCGCAAATGACTGAGGCCAAGTTTCACCACAGAGGAGCAGACACAGGACATTGTTACCGGATTTTAAAATTCACAACATCTTTTAAAATGTCTGGAGAGGCGACACTGAAGAGCTGTGACTGAGGTGAGTTTGTTCTTGAGTCTTGTCTCTGTCTTTGATTAAGTCTTCTGGAGGATGCCTGGATATTTGGACATCACTAACATTATAGTTATGTTGGGAAATGTTAAAAAGATTCTTTATAGCAGCAAGCATGTAAATTGCAGTTGTGCAACCTACAACAAAAATGTGATTTGTACATATTTTGTTTCCTGAAGTGGTTTAAAATGACAATATTATCTATATCACAGGGATTTTTACTTGGTTTCATTTTAATTTTAAAATATAAGGCTTATAATAAGCATATTGCATTTTCCAGTGTTTTTTGCTGACACGTGCCTGTCCTTCTGTCAGCACACTTGTAAGGAGGGATCTTGGCTCCTGCAGCCATTTCCCCTGCAGGGCTGAGCTCTTTGGCTGGCTCGCCACTTCCTTAGCAGAGGGGCTGCTGGCAGGGGCAACATCTGAGCAGGTACCACAAACAAACAAGAATATAGACATTGAAAGTCATTAAAACAGGTTGTAAATGGTATTTTGACTCCTCAGGTGCATGCATACGCTTTGATGTGTTGGTAAATGCAAAAAAAATCTTGACTGAATTTGCATTTTTGCGCTTAACAAAATGTAACTAATCAGATCAAATTCCAGGCAGATATTTAGTTTTTATGTGTTTCTTATAATCTGTGGGAGCTTTTGGTTAGAAAGGGGTTAAATATTCTCATTACTGGGAGAAAAACAGGATGACTATGATAAAACCATACAGGTTAATATTGGCCGCACAGTTCGTGAAGATTCATCACTGAGTGTTTGCAAACAGGCTTGTTTGTGTCTCTGTCTCTGCACAGGTCATGAAGCCCCAAGAGGCAGAGCTTGTCACTGAAATCTCCAAGGTATTCTGCACCTTCCCTCATCAGCCTGCCTGCTGCTGTTTGTTAAAGAGACAGTTCACTTTAAATTAGACGCTGTAATATAAGCAGCAGATGGAAAATAAATCCCCTGTGATGTCCAAGAGTGGAGACCAGGACCAAAACACACTTGAGACATTCAGCTTCAAATATCAATATATATAAAAATCTAAAATTTCTAACTAATATCTTACACCTGCTGTCTCTTCAGTTACAATGCATGGTCTCGGAGCTGAAGACGGGTTTCACCAGCGCTCTGCTGGAGCTCAGTCAGATCCAACATGGAGACACGTTCCTGAGGGAGGAGCTGGAGGAGAACAGGAGGAGCTGCCAGAAGAAGGCCGTTCGTCTGGAGGCTCTGGTCGAGTCGCTGAGGGTGAGACCGGAGAGATTTTAATATCCAGACTTTAAATATTCAGACAAAATCCCAAGGTGAAAAGTTTGGGTTCCACATACATGACTACACAAAAAAAGCAACATACACAATTTAAAGTAAATAATTTGGAGAACGTTCAACCTCTGGCTGCAGGGACTTCTGTCCAGTCTGTACACCCATCACAGATATTACTCAGCGTTAGACGATGATTCTCCCTCAGCTGTGGACAGTATTTAGTCTCAACGCTTCGTCACCCCACAGGAAGAACTGGGTGTGATGCGGTGTCAGGTCTTGCAGCTGTACAGTAACAGACAGAGACCTCAGCAGGACGGAAAGAGCTCCACGTCAAAACAGAGAGAAAGGTAAAACACACACGTAGAAACAACTGTCCAATATTAATACACGATACATTATTAACATAATTTCCAAATTGCATTAAATGTATTAAGCATGATAAAACTTTACAAAAGATGTCAGTGCAAGACAAAGGCTGATGGTCTTCTCAAGGATTTTCTTGTTTGTTTATCATATATATATCATTGATATTATAACCCTTATAACATGCATGGTGTGACATGACACATCACATCAACGTATCTTAGCCTGTTATGCTTTATAATACAACATAGAGACGTGTAAAACCTGCAGACAGACATCTGTCCACTGTTGTGCAGCTGTGACGCAGCAGAGGCGGCCGGCGGACGGAGTCAGTGTGAGTGTTCGTCTGCTCCGCCCTCCTGTCTGTCCAGAGGAAAGCTGCTGCTCCACTGTTTCCTGCAGGGACTCAAAGCAGGACTGAGTGAAGGCACAGGTGAGTTTCAGTGCCGGAGAGGGGAAACAGTTTTCCCACATTTTAGAAATTTAAAAACCAAAAACATATAGTAGTGTATTTCCTCAAACAGCTGCAAAACTAAAACACACATCAGGAACAAAATAAGCATGCTGGGAAAAACACAGAACCTTTAACTTCATGTGCAGATAGTCGAAGGAACGGACACTGTAACTCTGAGCTGTTTGATTGGCAGGTGCTCTCTAAGACATCCCTTTTAAGGCGTTGGCCACCGTTCAATACCTTGCTGAAAAGCACTTCGGCAGTACATGTTACCTCTTTCATTTCAGTCTCCATCTGACTGGATGCGAAGCTCAATTTTGAACAAAGCGCCGAATGTCATTTAAAAAGCTGAAATATAAACGTTACAGGTGAAAAGCACATCTGTGCAGCTGTTGTCCTTTCTGTGCAGATGCACGACATCAGGTGGCGATGCAGCTCTTGCATTCTGAGTGGGAGTACGTTTCAACCTTAAACCAGCTGTATGACAGATACAGGACACCGCCAGCTCACCAGATGACCGTGGAGCCACAGTAAGTGCTGAACTGTTTATATACAACACATCACACTGTAACTAGAGAGGGGAAACACGTGGGATTGTTTTTTCCAGTGGCTACGATCTTCAACTGCTTATAAGGGAAGAAAATGAAGGCACATGAATTTTTCTTGCATGTAAAGTCACTATATTTCACACCTGGGGGCACGAAGGGGTAAATGTTGAGGACATTCATTCTGCAGCACAGAGGCAGAAATGGGAATTAAATAATCCTCTATCCGCCGTCAGTGTCAGCACGATTGTCCAGGTATTATAGTACAAATGTCCTTTTACTGTTAAAATTATGTTTGTAATATTTGACTGTAAAATAAGTCTTTTTTTTAATTTTCTTTCTTTGATTCAGTCAGACATATCTGAAGTTTGTGGAGCAGCTGCTACAGCGACACCTCCTCTTCAGAAACACCCTGCAGGAGCGACTAACTGCCGAACACTGGAAGTCTCTGGTTGGAGACATCCTGGTGCAGCTAATCGGCCAAAATGACGTAAGATGAGGCTTTTATTTTTAAAAATTTTTCATGATTTGAGTCCTTCACTCTGAACGCTGAGGGACAGGCTGCTCACATTTATTCTAATTTGGGTTGTCCAGACAGCTTTTTCAGATATGTACCTCGGATACACGACCACCCTGGCGTCCTTCCTCTCACTGGAGTTCAACAGACTGAATCATCCTGAGAAAGGCCACAAACTGCAGGTATCTGAGGTGATACAGCATCAACGTCACTCACTCATAAAGCTCTAGCGAGGGCAGATCTGCTGATGGGGAGCTTTTCCTCTGATTTTTGCAGAGCGGCCAGATGGAGAGAGAGGAAATGAAACTGCTCTCCCTGCTGTTGGCGCCCGTGTCTCGTGTACACGGCTACCTGAGTCACATTCAGGTGAGTCAGCAGCCGCTGCGGTGAGGCCAGTTTTTGCAGAGCTGTGACGCTGCGGGGCCACACTAACCTTAAAGTGGAGGGCTGAGCTGAGGGGGCCCAACATCTGAAAAACACAAACACAAAATGATTCACATCAGAAAATAAAACCCATGATGGTGTTTTTATTTTTATTTTTTGGAGGATAGTTGGAGGCCAGGTCATGACCTGACAAATGTTTAGAGAGATTAAAGGTCTACTGACAAATCTTATATCATTATATTTAGTAAAATAACCTTGTAGCATTTACTGAGCTGTTCATTCTTCCCTTTGTTTTCCCTCTGCAGAACTTGTTGCAGTGGACAGGTAAAGAGCATCCTGACTGCAGCCTCCTGCTGGGCGCTGAGCGCGCGCTGAGGAGCGTGTTGTCTCGCTGTCACGTGATTCTGGAGGAAGACGTCCGCTGGGAGGAAGGAGAAGGGGCTGGGCAAAGGTCAGAGCATCATAACAGGAATCACAGTTACAATCAGTTGAGATATTTCTTTACTTTGAAAAGCCAAATTAGTCCATGGTGAGATTGTGGAGCAGCAGCTTTTGTACCTGCATCATGAAGCTGAACTTTACGTAGAGTTTATTCATGAGTTAAAACTAAGAGAACATGATAAATAGTAATTATCAGAGGACAGTTAAGAGCAGAATGTGTTTCTGTCTTTAACCAAAGTCCAAAAGTTCAGAGTTAAAAAATGTTTGTTGTTTATCCTTCACATGAACAGCAGCTGCTCTGACGCTGCGGCCGGTGGATCCTCTGCAAACTGTTGCGCAAGAATCCAACAGACCAGAGAGTGTCAGAGGGGCAGGGAGGGGTCAAACTCTGCTGCTCAGGGGTGAGTGTCGCCCTCTGCTGGCGGCAGATCGAACAGCAGCCAGGAGCTCACCTGCAGGAATAATGTCAAGCTCATGTTAAACTCATGAATAGAAAGTCCCCACTTCCCACAGGCAAACATTAGCATCCATTCATTTCAGTACAACAACAACAACAACAAAAAATCAACTTGCAGAGACTTGAGGATCATAAAGTTTAATTTCTGTTCTATTGCTGTCGTGTGGAAATGACAGCACGGTCTGTGTGTTCATGATGTGCTGCAAGTTTCAACATCTGTAGCAACGTTTTGCAAAGTGTGGTCACAGCTGCACACCAAACTTAAAAGTAAGGAGACACATTCAAAGTTCCCATTTTGTACTAAATGTGATCAAACACGCTGAAGATGAATGAAGTCTGGTGAAGCCGTGAGGCGACAACATGCAATGCTGTGCTGTGCTTTAAGGCAGGAAGTGTTTCATTCTCATCCACCTCTTTTGCTGTTGCTCATATTGAAGATGTCGCTGTGAATGCAGACAATTTCCAGTAAATAAAGCATCTGATGCGTTTTGCAGCAGCCGCAGTAAATTGCACAAAAGCCCAAAGAAAAAACTCGCATCCTTGACTTGTGTAAAAAGTAAAAAAGAATTTACAAGAAAAGTAACTCAAGTAAAAGTGTTTACATTGAAGGAGGAAAAAAACTTGTTTATCGAGGGGGGGGGGGGGGGGGGGGGGGAATGTAAAAGTCAAAAAGTCTAAACTGTATTAAAGAACAATAACTCCCCTCCCCTCCCTCAGAGACGCCCCGCAGGCTGCTCCCCTCACGAACGGGGTGGACGTCCACCACTCCATGCGTGTGGAGTGCTGGTCCTGCAGCCCGGTGAGGAGGAAGGGCCAGACCACTCTGAACCAGCCGGCCCGTGACTGCGGACACGCCTACTGCTCCCTCCTCACCCCGGACGCCGCAGGGTGGGGCGAGAACAGCGACTCGGGTCAGGGCACCTTCAGCCACACGGGGAAAGGCACCAACGAGCTGGAGGCGCCTCCCGGGAACCACAGCCTGGAGGACTGCGAGACCGACCCCGACGACACCTCGGCCTTCGACTACTCCTCTGTCACCTCCTGCAGCCCCGACGGCACCCTGCGCAGAGACATGACGGGCAGCAACAGCGGGGAGGATGAGGATGAGGAGGAGGACAGTCAGGTGCCGGTGCTGTTGAAGCCCTCATACAGCCAGCAGCATCAGCAGCATCAGCATCAGCAGCATCAGCAGCATCAGCATCAGCATCAGCAGCAGCAGCATCAGCAGCAGCAGCAGCAGCAGCAACAGCAGCAACAGTCCAGAGAAGCTCCCAGAGAGAGGACTGTGTGTTTGAGGTGGCAGATTCCCAGATTGACCCCTCATCCTCCTCTGAGGAAGACAGCGGGCTCGTGTGTGGACGGGCTGACGCCGTGTCTCGTCGGCTCCTACGGGAAGAGGCTGGTCAACGTCAGGAAAGGGTCACCGCCTCTACACCCGAAAAGTGCCTTCAGGCCCATCTGGGACGACCCGTCCAAACAGGTATCTCAGTTGTTATTACACAAACATATACGAGGTTTATTGTCTCAGGCTGAGACATAAAAACTTTGAGTTGTCCTCCTCACTTCTCCTGATAATAAAACATGTCCTTAGATCTTTACACTGGCTTCCATGAACTGTCAGAACTAAAGCTGCAACTAATTCATTATTGTCTTGTTTATAAATGTCAGTAAATTGTTTAAAAAAAAAAGAAGCCTATTTTAATTTACCACAACCCAAAGAGAAGTTTGCAAAAAGTCTTATTCTATTTGACCATCAGTCTAAAACCCAAAGACACCCATGATACAATCCTCCCATTTGAGAAGCTGGAACCAGCAAAGTTCAGCATAATGGAATAACCCATTATCAGAATAGTCGACAATTATATTTATGTTAATAGTTGAAGCTCGATTCAGAACTGATTCAGCTTCTCTCCACAGCACCTTTGACCCACATATATAAATAAAGTTTTTCTTGCCAGAATTAAATAACACCAGTCTGGATTAGTTACTGAAGTAACTAAACTGAAAAGTAAAAAACACTGGATCCTACACTTTTTTTTTTTTGCAGGTTTTTTGTAACAAATCACAGGCTTGTAAAAATTATTTTCATGTGAAAGAAAAGGCAAAGCCCCTTTAATTTAAGGCTTGACAGAACATTGTTCGACTCTGTCTCCAAAATAAACCCATGTAATTAGTCTTAAATCCTGTGATGTCATCATTTCCTGACGACTCTCCGTGTATCCACATCACCTCATGAGCCAGGTTGACGCAGCTCCAGAGAAAGACAACAGACAAGGCTTCATCCCGATTCAAGCCGCGGCGAGGCAGAGCTATCAGAGCTTCAACCCGAGCAGAGAGAATCTAAGGTGGGTAGGACGGTGATGACACTTTACAGTAATTACAGACAGGATGCTGATGCTGCAAACCCCCCCCCCCCCATAAAAAAACAACAGTGTTTGATCAATGACAACACCTGGTGATCACCTGTCTCTCTTCAGACCAGGCCTGGCTCAGCAGCGGGGTACACACGCAGCAGCGGTCAGCAGTGGAGGATTGTGGGAAGACAGCGAGGACAGCGAGGGACCCTGCAGCACTGTTTGACCCCCGCCCCCCTCCCCCACCCACACACACACGCACACACACGCACACACACACAACACAACTGCATGAATGACGAAGAGAACATGGATTTTTTTCCTGATTTTCTGATGAAGCTACAGCTTGTGTTAAGACGGTTCTTCAGGGTCACACTCCGACATGTTGGACAAAAAAACCCCACAGCATTATGGGGGATTTATGTCCAAAAAATAAACAAACAATTATCAACATGTGAGAAAAAAACTTCTCTAAGCCCAGTAGGCTTACTGAAGCTTTTCTTTCTTGACTTACATTTGAAAAATCCCATTTTAATTTCCAGACCATATTTTTTTAACCAGAGATGTGGATGACATCATATCAATATGTAGCTTAAGAACTAACAAATGTAACTTTTAATAGGTTTAAGCACTTGATTTTAATATTGTTACTGTGCTGTTGCTGGTGATAATGCTAAGCTAACAAGGTGCTAGCTGTAGTTTCAAAATAAGTATAATAATATCTTATCTTTTCAACTTTGCTACAACAGCTGAGATTTACAGAAACTGAAAATAAAAACAAGAGAAATGAGTAGTTCAGTACAAAATAAGACTGGGTGATTTATTAATCTCATCAAGACCATTAATACAAAGCAGTTAAAAGGCCACATACCATCAAATAAACCGACTGCTGGATCAAGCTGTTACAGTGCCACCGGAGGAAAACCAGTCTGTTAATCTGTTGGGGGCTGAGGGGTCTTTAAAAAAAAAACAAAAAAACAACAACAACAAACAAACAAAACAAAAACTTGGCAAAACGAACCCCAACAATACTGACTTGGGAAACTTGGGAAATGGACAGAACACGAGCGAAGACAGTGAAGTGATGCGACTTCAGCTGTCCCTTAAAAAAAAGAAAGAAAAAAATCCTCCAAAACTCCCCTCTCGCCTCGAGATTAGGAGGGCTCTGTTTTTGGTTTTTTGTTTTCCCCAGAGCATAAAGAAAAAAAAAAAAAAAGAGGGGGGCACGAGTGATCTTTAAAAACGTGCTGAGCTCCAGCTTGTAGCGATCAGACGTCCTCAGGCGTTTCTGCGTCTGTTACAAACGTCGAGGGGAATCGGAGTGAGATGGTAAGACTCGTGTTTTTCTTTTCTTTTTTTCTGCCCTGATCCGTGTAGAAAGTGAGTTTAACAGCTGCATAGGACCAATGCATTTACAAACATGACCTATAACAACCGCGGCTCGTCAACAGTACAGCCTAAAGTGCACAAAGTGTGTTTCTCAGAAGAAAAAAAAAAAATAAGAAGAAGAAAGAAAAAGTCCAATTCTTCACTTCGCTCAAATCCTTGCAAACTGAATATACGTCTCGATATATTCAACTGCAACTTCAATACAATTCCAACCTCTTGTTTAATGAGTGTTAGCATTAAAAAGTCTTTGAAAAGGAGAAAAGGCAATTAGTAGGATGTACAAAGTGAAGCACACGTCTAAGTAAGTGCTTGGCATATTCAACTGTATATTTTTTCTTTTTTTTTTTTTTTTAATTGCTTTAAAACAGCTAGGGGGGGGGGGGGGATGGCTTTCCTCAGTTAATACTCCCAGTGTTTCAACTGGAGATTGTCTGTAAGTAAGTTAGTGACAGTGACCTGTTTTTTTTTTCTGTTTTATTTTTTATTTTTTTTTATTTTATTTTTTAAAATTTTTAATCCGACTGTAGCAGCATTGGATTATTAGGCAATATTCGACTGAACAGATGCGGATGAGGGTACAATACAACAGGGGGGGAAAAAAAAAACTTGTCACTTTATACAAATTATTTAGTTAGTGTATACATGTTATATATACACAGTATCCACAAACATGTACAATTTCATAGTGTATAGCTTTGTTCTAAACATTACATAGGCAACTTTATTTTTTAGCATTTTAGACACCATTTGCTTATTTCTGTAAAGTAGAAAACAAAATAAAAAGGCACATCTGAGCATGATGCATGGATTATTTCAGTCTTTTCCAAAGTGAAACAAAATCGTTTCAAGCAGGAAAAAAAAAGAACGAGGGAGAGATAAAGAAGAAGAAGAAGAAGAAGAAGAAGTTGGGTTAAAAAGTTCCCCTTTTTCCATGGGGTTTTTTTTTTCTTTTAATAATAGTTATTTGGGGGCAGCCACTGGGGGGCGCTGACCCAGCTTTGGTGGGAGGTTGCGTGCTTCCAGTGCTGAGTTTGAATACCAATGAAGAAAAAGTTGGTCATGAGGGCTTTAGGAGAAGAGCACAGTGTCAGACAGCAGCGCACGTCAATACGGGGATCAGTTAAGACATCAGCTTTTTTTGAAGAAGTGGGAGACAGAAAAACTTTTTCTCCCCCCCCCCCTCTCTCTCTCTTCGTCCTGGATCGGTGCTGTTTGATATCGTGGCCGACTTCTCCCTCTGTCGCACACCGCAGAGGGATCATCCGTCTAGTCCAAACCTGCTGACTTTGCCCAAGCTTGATGTGCAAAAAAAAAAAACAATAATAATAATAATGGAGTCCCCCCCCTCTCTCTCTTCGTCCTGGATCGGTGCTGTTTGATATCGTGGCCGACTTCTCCCTCTGTCGCACACCGCAGAGGGATCATCCGTCTAGTCCAAACCTGCTGACTTTGCCCAAGCTTGATGTGCAAAAAAAAAAAACAATAATAATAATAATGGAGTGTTCTTGGCTCTCTCTTTTTCTTTTTCCTCCCAATGCGGGGCTGAGAGGACTGGAGCCTGGGGGTCAGAGGTCACCGCTGTTGGATTTTTAAAAGGCAACGTTTTGTGGCTGCGGAGAAGCCTGTCTTCAGACAAACCCCCCCACCCCAAAAAAAAAAAAAACTAAACAAACAAACAATCAGACAGTTTGACTCGCGTCTTTACAGTCACAGTGTACAGTTGAGATACAAGGTGGGGGATTCAGTGTCGCCTCCTGTTTGCGTTTCTTTTAATGTCACATTTGTTTAAAAAAAAAAAAAGAAAAAAAGAAAAAGAAAAAAAGAAAATCCCTTATCCCCCTGCATAAAATAAGACTTTGGCAACTGTTTGTTTTCAGTTAGTAGGAAACACAAGTCAATGGAAATGTCCGCTGCTCACACCCACCGTGACAGAGCTACGTCTACGTTGATCGTTGAGGAGGAGAGAGGTTGTAAAAATCTGTGAGCTGCAGCAGGACTCCAGATGATGTCAATGCCCAAAGAAACAAAGCATGACAGTTAAGGCTACAAAGTCCAAGCCCNATGGAGGAGTGGGACGTGGGGTAATCGTGAGTTAAGTGTTTGAGGGGTGAGAACTTTCATCAGGAACAAACATTCTCGCTCCGTACAGCACAGACAGACAAACACTCAGCTCCTTGTTGTTTATTGGCTGGCACACCGGTGGTGGTTTCTCATTGGCACAGAGGGTTTACGATGAAGGCGGAGCTACTGATCCCCTGAGAGGCACAGCTGGGGTGTGACTGGTCGATGCAGAGGGAGGGCGGGTGGAGTTAAGAGTACGTGGAGCAGTGTTATTCTTTCTGATCAGTAGCTTTGAGTCCACTGTGTCGTAGTTTGCAGGAGACAGTTTGAAGTTTGCATTTCAGGGTGTTTAAAAATAGAACGGAGCAGGCTCACTGGCTGCTGTCGGTGTTCTCCACCAATGAGAGGCCTTGTAGCGGCGGCTGCAGCAGCTCCCTTTTGTATGTCTTTGGTGGGAGTTTGGGGAGTTGCGGGCTGGAGTTGTGGCGAGGCGGGACAGGTGGAGCGGTGATGGAAACAGGTAGCGGGCAGAGGCTGTTCTGGCTGGCGCTGAGCGGACAGCTCCGCCTGGGGACGCGTGGCGACGGCGTGCTGGGCGGGGTGTTGGGGGAGCTGGGGGAGCTGCTGAAGTCCCAGTGGTATCGGCCCACGGGGGAAGGCTGCAGGGGCGGGTAGTTGATGAAGATCTCCGGGGGCCGCTGGGGCACCGGGGGAGGCGTGTCGGGCAGAGGGTCGCGGGGCGGCGGAGGAGGGGGGCTGGGCAGGGGGCCGTCCATGGGGGGGCCGTTGTAGACCGGCGGGGGGGGCGGGGTGGGGCGCCCTCAGGGGGGGGGCCGTTGTAGACCGGCGGGCGAGGCTGGTTCCTGGGAGGAGGAGGGGGCTGCCGGGGAGGAATGGCTGGAGGGCTGTCGGACATGGTGCTCAGCTGAAACACAGAGAGAGAGTGAGAGTGTATGATGCGGCGCAGAGCGGAGGGTCCCAACATGGAGGCCGGGAGCCCCACAAACAGATGATCAACAGAAGAAGAAGGCAGAGAAAACATGTGTCACGTAAAGTTATACTTATTTTATTAAACGCCCCTGTAATCTCAGCTTCTTTTAAGATTTATTTAGCAAAATATTTTTAATCATTATCGTTTTTAAATGTTAAAAATAAACCCCTTAAATAAATCTTTTCTCCAAGTCGTCCCCTCAAACATTAGCTTTCACACTCCTGTGTACTCGGTAGTATTTTTTATAATTCTGTACTAAAGTCTCTTAACAATTTGCACTGAGCAGAAATACTGTCACGTTAAATCCTGTCAAACGGAGGTAGATTGTTGTATTTATTTGTATAATGGCGAGAAACGAATCACTGCTCTTACTTTGGCTTCAGACATTGCATCTTTCCTTCGTGGTGGCAGAGGTGGAGGCTTGAGCTGCTCGTCCCCGAGCTGGTGGAGGCTCCCGCAAGACACAGACTGGAACTCTGGGAAAAAAAAAAGAATAGAAAAGAAAAGACGCTCATTGAGTTAATGAATGAAAGATCCACAGCTGAAACAGAAAACAACAAGGAACAAACTGCAAAAATAAAAAACAAACTCCACACTCACTTGTCGGTGGCAGAATGACTGAAACGAATATGGGGTTACTTCCTGTAAACGGAGGGAAAAAGATCAAGATTTAATTTCACAAAAAGGTGCAAGTTTTACCTTTTACATTAGTGCTCTGAACACAAACACAACACAGTGTCTCTCCATTAAGCCACAGTTAAAGAATTATTATTATTAGTTGTAATAATAAAATTCAAATGAAGTAGGGCATCTTAGGATTTAAATGCACAGACCATGTAATTCAAACTTCCCATATCCAACATTTATTGTCTAATTAAATCGAGAAATGCCCCAAAAAAGAGTAAAAAAAACCCCAAAACACACAAAACAAAACAAAAAAAAACAGTGAAGCTGAATTGAAAGTCATGTAAATACACTGATGTTTGGAAACTAAGAAACTTCCCCTGTAAAAACATTGTTTTTACAGGGGAAGTTTCTTAGCTGAACTCACCGCCGTAGGAGTTGCTGAGGTCGGGCTCCATGAAGACTGAGCTGAGGTCAGAGGAGGCTGACTGCGGAGGGGTCGGCGTGTTCGGAGAGGTGGGCACCGAGGCCGACGCCGGTATCTCCGGCTCGGTCTCGGCGATGCTCCGGAAGGTGATCTTGTGTGGGGGCTCCCTCTCCAGGGGGACGGGGTGGCCCTTCAGGGTGCCAGAGGTAGACGTTCGTACAGGCCGGATCCCCGGGGATTTCAGATTGTACATGGTCTTCCTGGGCTACAGGAGGAAAAACAGAGAGTTCACCATCAGAACCGATTCTGTCTTTCCCCGAGGAGGAAATACTCACTATTTCTGGTCCCTATGGAAGCTACTACTAAATGAGAGTACTGAAGTCGGTGCCATCAAACGGCAAAACAATTTCACACAGAAACAGAGACTGCAGTCCAACGCGGCTTTCACTCATCATCAAGGATCTAAATAATGTTTTTCCCTCTCACCTGCAGTAAATGTGAATTCGAGACTAAAACAAGACAAGGAATTGAAACTGAAACGGCACCAAACATGAACGTCACTAAACACTTACAAATCGAGGAGCCTGCCTGCAGTTCCGTGGCTCAATATCCATAGACATTTTGAACAGGTAGTCAGCAAACTCCTTCTCACTTCTGTTGCCCATCGGGTTCAGGTTCTCAAAGAACCGCTGTGCAACAACAACAACAACAACAACAACGACAAGTTTATAGTTCAGGATCCGTGTAAATGTGTGTGTCAAGCGACAGCAGCGAGACAAACGTGTGAGCGAGCTCTCACCCTGACGTCGTGCTCCACCTTCAGACAGTACGGCTGGTTCTGATACTGCTGGATCTCTCCCGTGATTTCAGCCACTTTCCTCCTCTTGCTGAAGTTGATCAGCTCCTTGCCGTGGCGTTTGAGGAAGTCCGGGTTGCCTTCCTCCGTCTTCAAGATGTTGGTTAGATAGATACCTGGGGGATCAAGAAAAAACAAAAGCTTTCTAATAAATAATGGTGAATCTAAATGTACAGGACGGTTATATAGAAATATTTTGTGTCAGATCGTTTCATACTTCACTTGTCGTGTGTCTGGAGCAACACTGTGGATGACTTACCAAAGAAAGGCACACAAGGTGGGTTTATTGACTTGAGTTTAGCCAAGTATTTCTTAAAATGGTCTTGGCTCAGTTCGACAGCTTCTTCCAGGATTTTCTTCTTCCTCTCTGGTATTGCCTGCGGGCAGAGGAGGTTCAGCTTTAGATTGGATGCTTACATCAAAGTGACAAACAGCAGAGGTTTCCCAAAAAAAAGACTGTCGTTCCAGTGAATTTTCTCAGCCAGGCTCGGCACCATATGGACAGAGTCTTCGTCCTCGGGGCTTGTGCATTATACAACAGCCGAGCAGGAAACGCAAGCTCACAAAATCAGAGTCACATTTAGAATCGTATCAGAGTCTCTGTTTGCATATCTGTTTTAGATTCTCGTGTAAAGTCTTTCAGTCAGGCGCCGCAGTTCGGCCTGAAGGACATGTTGGTTTATCAGTCAACACTTTGATCCAGAAGGAAATAATTTAACAACTGTTGGACATTTTTCAGACACTTAAAGTCAAGGCAGTATGAATCCTGACTAAGTAGTGACCGATCAGCTTCCCCCGAGTGATATGCTATGATAAACGATGTCAGCACGCTCTGTACGGTGGCCGTTTTAGGACATTTTCAGACTCAGCTTGTGTTGTCAGACTTAGTTTCATCCGTCCAAGCCGAGTTTGCTGTGTCAGAATGTTTACATGCTAACATTAGCATGTTATTATGCAAACATTATTATGACTCCTAAATATGATCCACAGGTCGGACTAATGAAGCTTGAGCTTTGCCAGTGTCGAGCTGAGGTCGACAAGCTGAGCCTGTTTTTGTCCTAAAATAGCCACCACATATAAAATGATAAAACATGGACTTTCCTCTGGTGCCATCATTAGGTCAAATAAAGTTAATTTTTCTTTTCCAACTATTAGCAAGGATGTAAAAATAGCAATGTTGTCTCTCCATCTCTCATCCATTTAATCTTAATTTTATTTTGTGGTGTGTAATGAGCAGCTTCAGCTTCACGGGACACTGTGGCTCTGGTCTTTTGATTAACGAGTCTTTGTTGTTTATCTTTTGGGGCATTTTGTCTTAATCGTTCCAGTCGTAAAAGGGGGGTAAACTACCGGTTTGTTTCTGGTGAAAATACAGTCTGCAACCTGCCGATTGTTCGACTCACCTCAAAGGTGTGGTCGAGCCTGTAGACTGGGACAGAGTTGATGGCGCTGACCACCTCCAGCACACCGTTAAAGTTGTTGAGCTCCTGGAAAACCTGCAGAATCTCTATGACCCGCGATAACACTGCCACCCTCTCCTCCAGGTTCATCGTCTCTACAATACACCTGAGAACGACACACACACACACAGTTACAGAAACGTCTTCTGAAGCCAGGTCTCTAAAACCAATGTTGGCTTTTCTTGTGAATGAAATGTTCGAATCCTCAGACTCACTTCTCGAACCACAGTGTGAGGTTTGTGGTGTGACGGATCATACGGAGCAAGTTTGGCGAGTTCTTCTCTTTGTCCTCTTTGGTCCAGACGCTGCCGACGAGCTCGGACGGCCGGACCGCTCTGTGGAAGAAGCAGGGTTTTCATTTTTTCATACAGGCAACAGCAGAGGGATACCAACAATCTGATCGTAACCTGTAAATATAAACTCCGACAGATCTTATTTATCTGTGTGAACAAACCTGCCGACAGTCAAATCACAAGCCTGCCTCTCTGCCCTCCAAGCCTTCGTCCACTCACCTGTAGAGCTCCGACTCGAGCAGCGTCAGCTGGCGGGCGATCTCTATGGGGTGAAGGGTCATGAGCTCAAACATGTCCACTTGTCCTGCTCTGCAGATGTGCCACTCGATGGGAGGAGGCGGGCTCTCGAAGGTGATGTTGTGACTGACGCCGTTCGACTGCGTCTGCAGCTTCCTCTTGATGATCTTGTTGATGGACTCGACCCACTTTCTCATTGACTTGCCTGAAAACAGAAACAGAGCAGAGTGAGCACCAACACACACACAGGATTTAATGGTCTTAATTCTGATGAGGGCCACACTAATAGCACAGGTACACTTTGTGCAATCTCAACCTGCAAACTCTTTTCTTAAAACTGATGCTTGGACCAAATTGTAACTTTCACTTTGAACAGCCTCTCTGTTTATCTAAAGCATCATACTGGTTGTTTCTCATGTGTGTGGCCTGCTGTACAAGAAGAGATGTGCTTTCAATGATGCTGGTATGGATCACTAATCAAATACTTTTTTGCAGTTTTTGCTTTGTCATAAGAAAAGATGTCATGAGAGGCAAAGGGAAGTTTTAATACTGATACATCCCGCGTCCAGCTCTGACCTCTCAGTTGAATTTTGCTGGTGATGTATTCCTCCAGTCGACTTCTCAGCTCCGGATCGTTCTCAAAGTCGTAGAAATGATGTTCGACCCACTGACGGAAAACGTTGAGAACCCTGCGAGACGAACACACGTTTCATTATTGACTGACTATATGTTTCGTTCCTCCTCGTGTAGTTACCGACTTTCAACTGTCCGTGAGAAAAATTCAGACAACTGAAATCTGTCTGAATATGAGCTGAAAATATTTCTCCATTTATGCACATTGATTCAGTAACAAAACAGGAAACAACCCCCCCCCCCCCCCCCCCCCATACACATTTTTACTGTTTCACCACACTGTTTTTTTTTTTTAAACATTTCTGTTTTTATTGGACAGTTGGTGGTGAAGAGGCAGACAGGAACACGAGGGGATAAGAGATTCCCGGACAAAGACGTCGGTAAAACAGAGACATTCAGCAAACATGGTTGAACAGTTCTTGGCTGGTGCCCAGTGTGTATTCCTCACGCTGGTGGTCAGTTAACATTTTCAAAGAGTGGAAACTTAAAAATAGCAGAGACACAGCATTTCTGTGCTTTAAAGGACAAATGTCACACTTTAAGAGGTTTTTTTTTTTTTTTTTTTTTTAAAACCTACTTTGAGTGTCCTGGTTCTAAAATAAACGGCTGGACGCCATCACAATGTTTACCTAACAACAGACCACCCAAACCGCCTGACAGGCCGCTATAAATCCTTTTCCCAATCTGCAAACAAATCCTTGATTATTGGTGTTTTTCATGTACATTTGTTGCCTAAGGCATGTGCTCAAAAACGTTAACAAACCTTTTTGAATATTTTTATCTGCTGACTCACTTCTCTGTTTTTTTTTTTTTAAGAAAAATACTGTTAATTCAGAGGATGTAATGTAAAGTATGTGTGACCACAGGACTGGTTCCTACTCCTCTCAATGAGAAACTAACAACCTCATTGTGTTTTAACTGTTTCTGTGACTAAAGTTTAAAGGATTTTATTGCAGCTGCCCTTCACTACAGTCTGATACTGAGACACTCGCAGTTTTTAAATGGTACTTAACAGACTATTCCTGACACTGTTGCTCCTTATAAGGATAGAAAGTCTCACACAAAAGTAATTCTGTGGCTCAGTGAGAACATTCAGGCCTTAACAGGAGAGTGTAAAAGAGCCAAACAACAACACAAGACAAAGACACACGAAATCTTTGCGGCATTTTAAAGCCCTTGTTAGGAAATAAAAGAAAGCAGTTCAAGATGCTGTAACACGCTTATAAAGTTTATCAGCAAGTTTAGAGACATCGCAAAGGAGCGGAGGCTGCACAAATATCAGTAACCAATGGACTAATATCTACAGAATATTAGGGTAAAAGTTTGACTTGAGTCGTCGCAGACATTAGTCCATCATTTAAAGCTGCGATTTAAGATGAGCACATTAAATTAAGGGTCTGCTGAGAAATAAAGCAGCTCATCTCCTGCCTCGATTAAGAAGAAAAAAAAAAGTTTTATCTTGTGGTGTCTTTTTTTGTCGTTTATGACTTTGATGTTTCACTTGCTTTTTGTGGCACTAAACAAATGTATTCCTTGGAATAGCATTCCTAATCACCACAAGTCTTCGTCAGTGCTTCTGGACCAACATGTTTGTCAAAGAAAATAGACAAACTCAGACATTACTTTCCTTCCCTTGGTTTGTGCAGTGTTCCTTGAATGTTTTTGGAGAATCATTTCCCTGTCCTGTTGCTGTTATTTCCTTTAGTTCGTACTATTCGTGCAGCCGCTGCTCTTTCTCTTTGGGGAGTTCACACAGGAGCGATCAGCTGAGGCAGCATCACCTCTGATTGGACAGCTGTCATACATACCTGAGTTGGACCGGCTGCACGTACTCCTTCCTGAACCTCTGGAGCTCGGCCGCCATCGGCTGATCACCGTTCCAGAGAGCCTGTCGGTCCTCCTCAGTGGGTTCTGGCTCAGGGATGTCAATCCTGAGAGGAAACAACAATCAGACGTGCGATATTTCAAGATGTCAGGGCAGCCACAATATGGAGTCACTGATAAATATTTGTCTGAAAAGTGTCCAGGTGAAGATGATTATCCGTACAGTTCAGATAGTAGTTCAATAAACAACGGCTGAATAAAGATGCAGGTGAGAGGACAGGCGTTCTGGCTAAAGCATACCTGTCTATCAGCAGGGTGAGAAGCTCCTGCGGTTTGCAGAATGATCGGTATGTGGTAAGAAACGTGCGGACAAAGTTAGGATCTACAAACAGATGAGAAAGATTAGATAACACAGACCATCGGCATCACAATGTATATCTTTGCAAAATAACTTCTTCGCCAAATTGAACTGAAATATGTCAAATGTCTCTCTACGGGTCGATGTCCTGCAGCATCTTACCAGCATACATGTGGTAGGTGAGCCGCTCTATGAGCTTGCCCACTGTGCCGGCCTTAATGATGGGGATGCCTGTTTTGCTCTGCACTTTGTCCTCAAACACTATATTCTCCTCAGAGTCCTGCACGGCAAAGCGGTAAACCTCCGGGGAGGGCAGTCTTAGAGGATGCGCCTGTTCCTCGTGCTGCAGCACCGTGTCCAACATGCGATCCAAAGTGGAGCGGTACTGCAGAGTCACCAGCGCCGCCATCCACGCTGCTTTCTCCTCTGCTGTCCGTGCACAGAAAACTGCACAATTTTCATCTTTGCCTATCAGTTCAAAGGCGTGCCGCAGCTCTGACGAGTCCTCGCGGTCCACGATGCGAATCTTCCTCAGCACAAACTTCTCCTTCAGGCGGTACTCCGCCCCGCTGCCCGACCCCGGGAGCCGTGAGCTCTGGTTGGCCTTGCAGCTGATCATAAGGCCATCGAACAGGAAGTTGTGTCTCTCGTGCTTGGCGCCCGCTCGTAAAAGCGGCCCCTCCAGGATGAACTCACTGCAGCACTGACCGATGTCTTTGCCCTCCCAGCCGTCGATGCTTTTCTGGATCTCGTTCATGCGTTTGATGGCGAGTTGTTTGCTACGAACCTGCCTGCTGTACAGGCGGTACATGGGCTCACTGTGAGGGGGGAATAAAGTGTGAAGTCAGAAAACTCAAGAGCTCAATGCATAAATTAAACTTTAAAGGTCCCATATTTTACGCCTTTACAGTGTTAATATCCATGAGAAGATATATTTGTGGTTTTAAGAACCAAAAACCATCTCAGTGTAGTTTTACATCTCCTCTCTCAGTCAGCCAATCAGAAGAGAGGCTCAGAGTCTCTCTTCTGATTGGCTGATCCAATAAAAATATAGCAGATTTCAGGTAAACACTCAGAGAAACCAAATCCTGCAAGGGTGGGCGATGGGTGCAGGTGGGCGGGGCTTGGGGCATCACTGAAGGAGGTGACTGCTTTGTTGTGACATCACAAAGTTACAGAAGTCCTGACGGCTCGTTTCAAGGCTCAGTTTCTGAATACAGGCTGTGTGTACTTCTCTGTGGACTGAGGCTTTGATACTTTCACAGTATTAATATAGAAGCTAGACCTGATCTATAATCAAACAACACATGGAAATCTACCTTTATACAATATGGGACCTTTAAACCACTGAAGTATCACTACTTCGCAAGGATGTGCAAAGCAGGGTCTGCACCTCTGCTACTGCATTTATGACTGAACTCTAAACAAACTTTAGCTTATGTGGTGAATGGGGATTGACTAAATGAATTCTTATATGTATATAAATACTAGCAGAGCAGTTGTACCCAGGTTTACGGCGAGGCTGGTGTTTGGCATAGATGCGCTCCACGCTACACTGAAGGTTGAGCAGCGCTGTGATCGCCTGCTTCAGACATTCTCTGTCATCTTGGTCTTCACTGCGCTCCTGAAGTTGCTGTTATAAAAAAACAAAACAAACAAAACATAATAATATAATATAAAACATTAGTCTATAGATGTTTTTCACAGCAGATATTTTGACATGTCATAGTAGGTGTAATTAAACGAGCCATCGTTAATGTTTATCAGTAACACCTGCGCTGTCCACTGTGTTCTCTATAGGAAAGCTGCATCACAACAACACAGGTGAGATGTGACTACAGTGTTGGATTTCAGGCCAGTTACATTTTAACAGCACATACAGAAACAAAGCTACAGTGTGAGTTTAATGTGGCCAAACTAAAGACAAATTATTTTTAGAGGATATTCAGAGACTTATGATATGGCTAAGAGCTAATCAACAATCAATAGGCCACATTGTTTCTTCCTGGAGCAATGTCTGCAGAGGATTTTCTAACCAACATTTTGACTCTGGCATGATGGTGCCACGTTTATCATTAACCAATAACTAAGAATGTGTTCAACAATTAAAAAAAAAAGAAGTTATTATTCCCACAGAAAAACTGAAGCCATAGGAAAAACCAATCGTATCTTTGACTGGGACTGTGCAGGTGTCAGGACGTACCTGTAATAGCTCAAAGTAGTGCATACAGTGGTATACTGGGACCATCATCAGCTGGGGGAGGACATACTGGACTGCTTCTTTGAATCCTTCTGCCACTGACTGGAGACATAAAGACACATCAGACCAGTCAGCGATGCATCAGCATGAAGAAATTATGAAACAGATTTAAACCAACCAGCATGTGATTGAAGAGAGGACCGTACTCATTTTGAGAAAAAGTCCCCACTCATGCATTTCCTGCTTAGCAAAGATCCAAGCCAAAGTTTGATTTGTATAAAAAAGTGGATTTTTTTCCCTCCTCCAACCCTAATCCAAATCTGTCTAAGGCCTGTGTTTTGTTCCCCAAGTGGAAGCCATCGTAAAGATGTACGTAGTCATATTCACGTCTTCAAAGCCGGTGAGTAAAATGTGATTACAACTGACAGATATAATGTTTCCCAGACTGTAAAATTACCACAAAGTACAACAATTCAGAACTGAAAAAGAACAATACAGCAAAAAAAAAAAATCACAAACAGTTGACAGGAGACAGCTGTGAAGACAAGCACACCCAGAATGTGTATGTTTCAGTTTATAAACCGGGGCTGAATTAGATCAGGCAAGAGGCTGCAGGGTGACGAGTGATGGAGGGAGGGAGGGAGCAGCGGCTGACCGAGTGAGGCTGCAGTGTAACCGGAGAGGGGGCCGTCATAGTATCCATTTAAATCTCCTGTTCCCCTGACAGACGATTCAGAATCAATATGCTAGTACTCAGACTCCACAGCAGCGGCCACGGTGTCTGCGTGGGGAGGGGAGGCGAGGGGAGGCGAGGGGAGGCGAGGGGAGCAGGAGGGTCTGCGTGCATGGAAAAGAAAGCATCATCATCTGCCTGACGCACACTGACGGACAGCCGGGGAACAATGACCTAAGTTTAGATCATGTTATTGATATGACCGAGTTAGTATGTACAGTACAGTATAAATCATTTTTACAATTAATTTATATTTAGTCTAAAAAGACAGCGGGAACATTTCACTCTGCTCTAATGTCCCGGCTTTAAATCTTCCTGTGGTTGTGATTATATTCGGGACATGACATTTAAATGGAACATGAGAAACCTGGCTATTCATATTCCTGTATGCATGATCATAACAGTGTCCAGGCCTCCGATCATCTCTCTTGATTCCTCAACATCTTATTTCTGTGCTGACCAAGCGTCCCTTTATTATATCAATATATTATTATTGTTTATCCTTTATTCCCTTTATCGTCAGTACATCTTTCAGCATCACACACAGTGCAGTGCATTCCTGTTTTATAGGCTCCAGTTTAAAGTGAAAGTGGAGGATCTTTCTTTTACTTTTGTCCAGTTAAATCTTTTTTTGTTTATTTAGAACTAAAAAAATGAATTAACAATTATCAATTAACTGACCAAAATAATCAATAATCAAACTAAGGATTAGTCTCAGCTGTTCAGTTACTTTGTCCAATATTCATCTTATTAACAGTTGCTCTTCATTTATCTTATAGACACATTTACTGCCATTTTTAATACAGTTTAATGTGTAAAATAAATAAATAATTAAATATATTTGTCACAGGTTCAATTGTTTATTTTGAAAATGAATATATAAACTCTGTTTGGAGCTTCAGCAGCATTTCAATGTGTTCTCATATTAATGTGAGGGGCGACACACACATCTGGTTTGAGCAGGTAAACTGGAGATGAGGATGTTTATACTGTGATTGCATAACCTGTAAAAACAAAAATATTTTTTCTTAGCATCACAAGTCTCTACAGGTGCATGCATCATCATCATCATCATCATCATCATCATCATCATCATCATCATCATCATCATCATCATCATCGCTGTGGCAGCCTAAATATAAACAGTGCTGTAAGAAAAAGGAACAGAATGACTATGAGAACAACATGTTGAGGTTGAGGTAGAGAGCTGCTTCAACAGTCTTTTGCCATCTTAATTCACAGCTTATTTTCAACATGAAATGCGTCTTGGGCCACCCGCCCCCCTCCCCGTCTTCTTCGCCTCCTCCTCCTCCTCGCCAGGAGAAAAATGGCCTGCAGTGTGGCTGCCTGTTCTATTTTTAAAAGGCGATGTAATTTACCCACAATACCAGACGCTGCAGAGTGCAGGGGCTGAGTGCTCGAGAGACACATCTATCTGACAGAGAGGGGAGGGAGGGAGAAAGTCAAGAAGGATGGAGTGAGAAAGATGAAGCGCATGCAACGAGACAAAAGCAGAAGGTAGAGCAGAGGCAGCAGCGACGCCACCGCCGACGGTTCAATCCCCATCGCAAGAAACGCTCTCATATGTTACACATTTAAACCCAGTGCTGTTGATTCAAAGTGTCCGTGTTAAAGGTTCATGTTGTTCAAAGGAGGTGGAGAGAAGAGGAACCGAACCTCCAGCCGCTCAGTGATGAAACACAAAGTGAGAGATTCTAAAATAAGATTAGACCACGGTGCAGAAACGAGGCAGCAGCAGTTTGATAAAAGGGGTGGAAGGTGTTTGTGTGGGGGTGGGGGGGGGGCAGTTTAAGAAGGGAGGCTGAACCATTACACCATCTGCCCCTGGGACTGCTGATGATCAAAACACACACATACAAAATCCTGTGCCTGCACACACTGGTGGTACAGTGGCTGAGCTAAACGAATTTTGCAAAGCAACATCGTAAACACCACGTTTTTTTTTGTTTTGTTTTTGTTTGGTTCTTTTACCAGGTCCAATCAGAATACAATAATAATCAACTGATTGTTTCAGTGTTGTTGTTGTTGTTGTTTTTTTTGTGGATGAAGCCACAATAGATCCAATCAGTCTTTTCTTTCATGGTGTTTTTACATGAATCACCAGGTCAAAGATCCTTCAACTGTAACGTTTCCTGAGCACTTTAAGGACTTCTTATCCGCAACGTCACAAAAATTGACTCTAAAACAATCAATCTGTAAATAATACGCTAAATTCAATCTCTACTTTTAAGCTAAATTGGGCAAAACATCCTTCCTGACAACTGTGCTAAACCCATCTGCTGAGAGAGATCATGTTTGTTATCTTCGAGTTTTTATCTACGAGAGCGACTTAATGAGCCGGTTTCTTTTTCTATTGTATGTCAAGTGTTGGTAGGAAAAAAAAAACAACGCAACAGGCTTTTAAATGAACACCTTGGTGTTATCAATACAGTGCACGAATAAAGCCTTATTTTTAACTCCTATGCCCTTTCCTCCACTCTGTTACATTGAGTGCATGAAAACAAACACTGGGTGTGGGTAAGTAGAGGAAAGTGCCAGTGGTGTTGGATCTAACTGGGGTGAGGACCGGTGGTTCGAGGGCGACCAGTGAGGCTTCGCCCTCAGGTACAGCGCTACTCTTGCAACATTTTAATATCCACTTCATGAAAGGTGACTTTAGCGTTCAAAATCTTGAAAAGGAGAGAAGAAAATCGCCTCGTACTGTAAATACTGCTGCGAGTTTGGAGCCCTGATGTTGCTTCATGTGAACAGTCGGACTCGTTGGTCTTTGGCCTGAGAAAACACCAGCAAATATTTCATCTTCAAAGGCTGCCAAACTGCACCCCACCGAGCATAATTCAATGCTATTCTTGTGAGGAATGTCCAAATAAAACAATGCGGCAGCAGCGAATAAACTGTACACAGGACGCTGAATATGACATGACATGCCCTCAAACGATATAGGGAGGAACTCCACCGGGCACCTCAGGTTCGCTTCAAAGCTAAACAGGAACAAGTATTCAAACACTGTGTGCTCGGGCTAAACACATAAATGACCTACTTGTACCTTCATATTAAAAACAAGTCATTTTCATATGTTTTCCTTTATAAGAAAGTTTATATTTGAGAATTTGGGAACTATGACCGGCGTGAACTTTCAAACCCGTAGCACCGCAATTAAATGTCACTAATTTTAACCTACCAAAATAACGACACACAAAGTCATCAAGTTTGGTACAAAAATATTCTATATGGTTTATAGTAAATTAATATCAACCATGGTTGATTACCCATAATCAATCACTTCTGAATGTTAATAACGCTGCATCTTCTTAGTTTTTAAGGCTACAGACGACAAATCCTTAAAATGTGAAAATCACGCAAACCTGAACTCCATTGTTCATTCCTCACTTTCTGTGAATATCCCTAATGGGCCCAGACCCTGATGCCATGTTCCCGCGTTCTCTTCGACCCATCGAGAGCGAAGGCGTCGATAACGAGCTCTGATCAATCATCTTACCTGGAAGTAAAGGCCAACGGTCGATCGTGCCATCAGGTTGTTGAAATGCTCGTGGAAATCCCTGCTGAGGATGTCCTGAGACAGGGTCTCGTAGGGGTCGAATGCCTGCTCCTACACACACACACACACACACACACACACACACACAATAGTCTGAGTTAATATTGACATGCTGAACTGTACAAGGAATCAGATAATTAACTTATAATTTACAGTAACTGTCGCCTTCTTTAACAGGTTCTTACACTTACTGGTTTTATGAAAAATGATTTACCGTATAACGTTTATCGTGAGTGTTTTGGTTAATAATTATGGATGATGTATACAAGGAGCGGTTTGGTAACAGAGTGCATATTTAGTACGGGTTTAGAAGCCAATCAAAGAAATACTGAAATAGTAAAGTGTTCAAAAGGTAATAAAAAGGGATAATAAATATTATTTGTCTTTTTAAAAGTGCACAGTTGACATTGTTGATTGATTGATTGATTGATTGAACAGGTTTTAGGAATCATACAGACGGTCTACCTTTCCGAACTCAACTCATGAGTTTTTTTACAATCTCAAACTAACTTTCAACTTGTGGAAAACACTGCGAGTAAACAAGCACCTGTGTAATTATTTACATCCTTTATAAACATTTCTCAGCGTTACTAACGCTAAAACAAATCGTGTGACTTTTTACACACTTGGCTTCATATTCAGATTAGCAGGGGGGGGGGCAGATAAATTTGGCAGCAGATGTCTGGGAACTGGTGAATGTTATGTTTTTTTTTAGAGGTAAATGATGCGTACCTCTGCTAGATCCTCAAAGCAGCTGCCCACCAGCGGATGAGGACTGCCATCAGCCGTCATCTCCACTGCGTCCTCGATCAGTCCGAGCAGCTTCACCGTCAGCTCGTGGATGTCCAGGATGTTACTGAATATCACCTCCACGTCCTGCAACAAGGGGCGACATGACGTTAGAGATGAGGGGTTTGGACACAAGAGGGTTGCTGAGTCTGAATCCTGTAGTAGGGAGAGGGATCGATTAGCCTATTTAGCAACTTCAGTTTCGATGAGGAGGAAAAATGTGTTGAATGAAAACGAGAATATCTCTGGTTCTGCTGCTTCTATTATAAAAACTGTCAATAACTAAATATTCTAAGAGTCAAACGCCAAATTGATGCTCAACCTGTTCACTGATTAGAGACTGAAGACTTATTGTGTCCTGGATGTGAAAGAAAACGTTCCCATGCACACAAGAAACTGGGCAGCTGGAAAAAATTAGGTGATGGCACGAACACTGCATTAACATAACACTGCAATAAAATGATGATTTTAAACTGTGTTTACATGCGGCTGGTCGCTGATCAGAGTTTTCTCTCTAAGTTACATAAGAAACACCAGCTGTGAAAACTGACTTTTTTTTTTCTTCTTTCTTTTTTTTCTACATTTTCTGCTTGAGTTTTAGTTTCAGTTTTAGTCGCAACTCTGGGTTTAATTATTTTGGATGCAAAAATGCACAACTATGATTGAGGATCTTTCCTTTCATCCGACCACACTCCTGCCACAGAAATACATTTCCTGTCCAAAGTCTTATTCAAGCACATTCATGCTCATAAAAATCCTTTTAGAAACTTGGTTCCGCATCTACACGACCAAATATGTAGTCTCCCATGTTTCTCTTAATCTGTCAGACCAGGAGCGACAGGGAGTGACGGGAGGCAAAGACACTGCAGGAGGTGACAGAGACAGGTGCATGCAGCTGCTCCAACAGCAACGGGGAGTCAGATATTGCGGTTATCAACGCAGTCAGCAGTGTGAGCACATGGAGGCAATTAAGGTACTTGAAACCCCCGTCAAAATGAATCGTCCCAGTCAGTCAGTCAAATCTGACCACACAGACGTGATACACAAATCTCTAGATTCAGTGTGACTCACACTTCAGGGATGCAATTATCTCCAGTGTAAATAAACATAGACGCTGGAGATGATGATCGGCAGATCCACTTAGAGATCATTAAAAAATAAAAGATGTGTGCATTGCAAACAGGGACGTCTAATAGTTAATTTCCCATATTTTTTTTAATGGTGCCAGTTTGCCAAAATGCAAAAGTAAATTTTCGAAATTTGTCTGAGGAAGTGAAACTGTTAAAAGACAAAAGAAACAAAGTGCCAAGCAGTCCCTTTCTCACTCCACCTCCCTTGGCTAAATCAACGCTAAAAACAGCGGTGAGAATCAACTCTAAACAACAACAACAACAACAAGGCTCAGTTCGCCGGAGGAAATCATTAGTCAAGCAGATGAGAACCCTGAAATAGCACAGTAGTGATTATTGACTGCTAAAGTCTGAATAGAAGTTCAATCCTGTCATTATTTGACCGTAACACTGTCTTGACATCTCGGAGTAATTTCAGATGATGCTGTGTTTCAACAGACATAATTGAGGTTATTTTGGCGAAGGCTGCAGATGTTGTTCCTGTCTCAACATAATTACATGTTCTGCATTCCACCAAGCCTCACAAAGGTTTATCCTCTTCACCCAAATGATACCGCAAATTACCCAACCCAAAATATGCAAAGCCACAGCGACCCATTAAACTCAACTTTCCATTCACTTCTTCTTAACCCAGAGACCCACTGTTTAACTCCCTGCTCTTAGCCATACTTCTCCTTTCTTTTTCTTTTTTTTTTCCTTTAGGGGATTTAGAGTTCTTAATTGCTATATTAGACATGGTGTAATTAGTAACTGGTGTCCTTGGTTAGCCCTCTGAGACAGATATGAATGCCAGTTTATTGTTTACTAGGTCAGAGAGCATGGGTACCGCCTCAGGAGATGCAGCAAAATAGTTTGGAGCCTCGTCGTCAGGCTCGGACACATCGGCTCCTCCGAGAAGCTTCTTGGATACAGGACGATTGTTCCGACCGTCGAGTCATCCATCAGAAAAAGACAACTGTCTCTAATCACGCATGATTTGAAAGTAAAGAGTTGGCATTGGTTCTGTTCCGCTCCACGAGGCTGATTACCAGTTAGCCGATTACAGACTTTCAGTTGTAATCTTTAAATGTTCTTATGCTGGATTTGGCTGAAATGGCTTTGTAATTAAGTTTACAGTCAGAAACCTGACTGTTTGTTTATAAGGCAGCTTTAGTGTGAGCTGGCTGCAGCTCCTGTATTCAGCACAAGAGTTTGGAGTTTTCATCAGTGCCGGCAACTGTTGGGAATCCATTTTTTATTCACATAATAACTTTGTGGAGCAGCCATTATTTTACACTCGGTTTAAGACGCATCGGCTACAGTTTCTTATGTAGTACACCAGTCTTACTATAAGGCTCGTGAAGCAGTGCTGAGTTGCATCTATAAAAGTGTGAAACATAATTCCTGAACTCCTTCGTCAAAGAAGCGACAACGGCACATTTTGTCCTCAAGACGTTTCTTATAGACAAGATGTATTCCCAACAAGAAATCTGTTTTTAAGATTAATTCTATTATTTTATATTCATGTTCTATGTGAGCCAGTGTCTCTTAGCAGGATGGAAAGAAATTGTGTGAAAACAGGATCCTAATGATCAGTTTAGTCTGTATTCCATGTTTACATGAGTGACAGGTGTGAAATAAACAATCCTGAGGTTTTGACAGCTTTTTAATTAACAGCACAGGCTTTCCCCACCTGAGGCGTGAAGATTTTGGGGTTGGACAGGAAGTGATGGCGGAACACTTTGATGATGAGGTCGAGCTCTCGGAGGTACTGCCGCTCCTCTGCGATTTCAAGCCTCACCAGGTCGTCGTACGTGAGCTCCCCGGAGGACGACGGCTCCTCTGTGCACTGAGACATCAGGCCGATGTCTTCCTCCTGGTCGAACATGTCCATCAACACCTGGACACAAAATAATTATCAGTCAAGAGACAATCGAAAAAAAAAGCAACTCTCGTCCCTCGCGATGTCCGACAGCTTCAGTTTCTCACCTTGTCTGCGCACATGGACACCTTGATGTCCTGTTGGTTGATTTCATAGTGCCGAATGTTGCCGACATAGTTTCCCGCCAGTTTCAGGATGTCTGCTGATATGTATTCAAGCACTGCCACGATGTACAGGGAAACATGGTAGTCCACTTTGTAACCCAAAACCTCCTGCAGCAGGATAAAAACATAGTAAATATTAAACCAGTTCCAAACAGCAGTTCAAACTTCTGGTGTCTGAACCCGCATGAAGGACCAGATCAGTTCAGGCTAATTCAATTAGTCTGAACCGAGCTGTCAAAACAGTGTGTTAAATTAGATTACAAATATTTCCCAGCAACTGGGAAAACTTTCTGGCATTCGCATCGGAGTTGATTATGTCGTATAAGAATGTGAATACAGCTGCCGTCCAGCGCTGCTACCACTGGTGGTCTCTCCACGAGTCTCTACCTTAAGCAGTGGGTGTATCTTGTCCACAGGGAGAAGCAAGGGGTTTCTCCTCTTCCGTTTCTCGATAGCTGACTGGGCGTCGGCGATCGCCCACTTGTCGATGGGGTGGGGAAAAGTTTTCTGGACGCGTTCCTGGTAAGAAGGGACAGGGGACATTTATCTTTCTCTTAACACTTGATAAACTTGGGAACATTAATTGGCTGCATCGCACAAAAGGAATCAGTTATGTGGGATGCTGTTGCATTGCACAGCAAGTATAACATGTATCGTATTGTTGTATTATAAAGTGTATTGCACCGGTGTATTTTTTTTCCTCAGTTTCTTGCTGTTCGTTCATATTTAAATGTTGCGTAGTGCAGGGACACTATGAAGAGAGAGAAGAGGCCTTACCTCTACATCCTGCACAGAGCGAGGCTGGGCCACACACAGCATGTTGAGCAGCTGCAGGATCAGCTCCTCGATGTGCTGCAGGGCGTCCTCCTTCGCCGTGAGATTCGGGTGGACCTGCTTCTGTACCTGAACGTCACACACAAACACAGGACGAGGAAAATCTGGTCAAAAGACAATTCAGTAAAGACTTGCAGAAGAAAAGAGAAGAAAAGACTCTCTCTTGCCCCGGTCACATGATGTCAACTGAAACTGTGTCATATGTGAAACTGATTGTTACACCTGGTATGATCGGGTCACATTTACTGTCATTTACAAACACTTCTCATCTTTCATTTGTCACTGTGAATATTTAGTTGCTTTTGTCAGTTTTACATCATAATCATCATTATTATTATAGTAATAGATTTAATACAGAAGGGACTTAATTAACATCTTTCTTGCTGCTTTCAAGGACACGAATACATCTGAGAGTCAAAGAGTCAAACATCCACCTTTGAAAAGACAGTGAAATAACAAGTTGTTATAGTCCTGTGTCTCTGTTATAGATTATGACTTATCCTATACAAACATTGATCCAATCAAGTATGATGCGGGCCGACGAGCCGACACCCCTGTCGTTTAAAACTGCTCTCGAACCATTAGCTTGCAGTTTGATGTCGCTAGCAGAGCGATATCATGGCAGGAGGAGCGTGTTTGGATTTCAGCTGGCAAAACCCTTGTTTATATTTCCAAAGAATGCGGCTGAGGTTTACTTTATTCATTTCTCCCCCCTGCCTCCTCCTCCTGATCCAACACTGCAGGTGAGGGCGGCGTGGTGGAGGCGGAGGCCAACAGCCCTCTGCAGCTCCATATCCTGCTATAATCACCAAACTAACGAACAAAATTCACACTGTAACCTCTGGATTTGATTTTGTGAAAAATTTGTGAATGCGACACTTTTTGGCGGCAAACTCGGAAGTCTCTTGGATGTTAGTGTGTCCTCGAATGCACCACCAAAACTCCCTCCCCCTGCTAACGCTGAAAATAAAATCAAACAAAATAAAATCATTTGAAACCAAAAAAATATTCACTATGAAAGATGACATCCCTCAAGCGAGTTTCAAGCCTGGATTTTCATTACACACTAAAATTAAAATGGACAAAAATGTCCAAAAACACATGAAACCTCAGAGATACGGTACAAAAAAATCCACCACAAAAATCCTGTAAAGTCACAACAGATAAATCAACTCTCCATCAAGGCTTTTTTTTTTTTTTTAGCCTGAAATTAAAAAAAGCTGCAACAAACAATAAACCTGTCAACAACTGTAATCTCCAGAAAAAACAAACCAAAAAAAAAACCAAACAAAAACAAAATACAAAGCATGCAAGTTTGCTCAGCAGTGGGAACCAGCCTGACAGAAGGTGTGGTTTTAGGTGCAGACAGCAGAGAAGGTGTGGCTTCATCAGGTCTACATCTACAAGTGGAAAGAGAGAACACCGCCCCCCCCCCCAAAAAAAAAACCTCCCTCCAGCCTCCCGAAAGTTGTCGTCATTTTGGGCCGTGCCCTCTTGCAGGAATGCTGTCAGTTGAGATACTATTATAGCACCCAAGGAAGACTCAGAGGGAGAGAGAGAGAGAGAGAAGGAGAGGTGGATAGAAAAGAGAGCCCTCACATTTACTTTCCACTCACAAAAGCATGGCCTGTTCACATGCTAGTGATGGAATTACCCTGGCATATAGTAAAGAGGGGCGTTATGATGACAAAACATTGCCCCCGGATTAAGGAATGTGAGAGGAGAGTTAAAAGGTCAACGCAGACCGGGCTTCATGCATTCTTGTGCTCTGACTTAACAGAGATGCAGCGACGGGCAGGATGTCCCCCTCTATCTCAAGCTTGACTTCATCTGCTGGAGATAAAATACTGAATCAAAGAAAAACAGAGGAAGCAGAGAAGTCAAGGGATCATAAAAAAAAAAAAAAAGGATCTCTTTCCTGGATCTGTTTTGGATTCACGTTCTGACACATTAACAGCATTCAGATGCTTTTTAAAACAAGAGAAGCTGGAAAATCTGAAGCCACAACTTGGCCTCATTCACGCTTCTGTACGTCATTTCTGTTTTGATGCACACTCACAAGACCGAACAGTTATAAATAAGCCGCAAGTTTAAACTGTACTTGGAAAAAAAATATATATCAAAGCAGAAGCAGGTTATGAGATATATCCTCTTGACCGCAAATAGGCACTTGACCAAATTCCACAGGACACCAGGAGCTGTGAGTCACCACGCTGAAACTACGGGGGTTTCCCCTGACTCCATTCACAGAATAGTTGGCCCGTTTCTGAGAGGCCCACATCCAACAAGTGTCGTCTATCTCCAACAATGTCAGGATGGGAGACAGAGCAACAAAAATACACAAAATTGAATGTCATTTGAATAAAGACATAATAGAAAGTGAATTCCAATACATTGCATGTAACCGTGGGTACAATGCTAAAAAAAAAAGGGGAGGCAACGAAAAGAGCTGCTGCCGAAGCTGCTGGATCCGTCTGTTGTTCGACCACACAAACAGATCTGTATTGTGCTGCTGAAACAATTAGTCGGTTAATGGAAATTTAATTTGCAATAAATATGATAATCAATTGATGGTTTAAGTAAAAATGCTCAAAAAGATTCAGAGCTTCTAAAATGTGAATGTTTCAGTTTTTCTTTTTTGATTTGTACGATAAACTGAGCATCTAAGGTTTTTTATTATGATTAATCTGCGTCTATGTAATTTTGATAAATTAACTAATTGTTAAAATAATTATTCTTATAGTAAAACTACCAAAAATGAATTGCTTCCAGCTTCTCAAACTTGAATATTTTGTGGTTTCCTTAGTCTCCAATAATAGGAAACTGAACATCTTCACGATTTGAATCATCACAATTTTTACAGCTACTTACTCATTTAAGTCTTTTTTTGTAAAAGTGACAAAGACTCAGTCGTTCCACTTCCTCAAATGTGAATATTTGGGGATTTTCTTAATCTTCTATAATAATAAACTGAATTCATCTGATTCATCTTTTGACAATATTAATAATAAGTAAATGTTTATTTATTTTATAAAAATGCTAAAAAATTCAGCTTCTAAAATGTTTTTTATTTTTGGGTTATGGACAGTTGGTCTGACACAAACACGACATGTAAATACATCATGTTGGACTCCAGGAAACTTTCTTATAGATCAAAATATTTATCTAAATCATTAGGAAACTATTCAATCACAAACATCATAATCATTCAAACATAATTAGCAGCAGCTCACATGTTTTAACGTAAATCAGTTGGTGAAAAGAAAGGAGAAATCATTTTGACCATCACAGTCTTTGGTTTGAAGTTGTGCACCCAGTGAATCTGTCAGGTGAGAGCAGAGCAGGGCCGTGTGCAGGTAAGACTGCAGCCCGGGGTGTGTTTACAGTGCCGCTGTAACCTGACGCTAGTGGGTGATGAAAGTAACGTGGTTTGATATAGTTTGGCAGCGGACACCAAAGTTAATTCAAGCAAAGTGAAAGCAATCGAGTGGAAAAATAACAGGGGAACTCCTGAATGTGAAAAGTCCTCACTGGGTTTCTCGTGGTAGGAAAAACACCTTTTCAAATGACAACATCCTCCGTCACCAGCTGCAACAGTTTCACCAGGGAACGGAGTGAATGTCAAAATGATCACCCATTATGGCTGGAAAAAATAGCCAGCAATGTTTATAAAAATTAGTTAATTATTCAATCTGTCAAGGAACAACAAATTAAAAGACAACTTTTATAATTCAGAAAATGTTTACATCATTTATCAAGGAAAAACTCCTCAAATCAGAGTTTCCTCTACTCTTCTGTTCATCGCTGTAAACACGTTGGTTTAAATGGATAAACTCTTCTATGACAATTATCCCTGCGACAGACGAGCTTCTGTTAAAGACGGCCCTCACAGTGTTCAGCGCCCAAGGTAAAGTCTCCGGTCCGCTCGGTTGTCCAGCCAACCAGCCATCCACAACCACCAGAACTCTCGTTTACTATCGCAGACGACTCAGATCGCCAGCAGAGACTCGCAGCTGAGGAGCTGTGAACTGTTGCGCTGGAGAAAAATAACACAACTTACTGAAGGTTTATTAAAACTGCTGCCGATAGAATTTCTGTCGATCAACTAACTGTTTCAACTCTGATTACAATATAGGTAATTTCATATCACAATATCAATAAATATCATCACATATCACCATTTCCTGGAAGATCAATTGAAAAACTGTTGACGAATAAATAAACAAATACACGAAAAATCATGTAAAAATCCAATGTTGTCATTAAGCGATTTGTTTATTTGCTGATCGACAGAAAAGTAATCACCAAGTACTTTTGATCATTGATTAATTGTTTTGCTCATTTTTCAAGCTAAATTCCCAAATAATTGCTGATTCTTAAAATGTGAAGATTTGCTGCTTTTCTCTTTTTTATATAATTGTGAATTTATTATCACATATTTAATTTCTTTCTGATATTTTACAGAAAAACAAAAAATAACATCCAATCTATTACTTGAGAAAATAATATGCAGATTAGTCAATAATGGAAATAATCATTATTTGCAGCCATAAACTGGACAGAATCTCTCATATTAGACACATTTACATAAATTGTCTCAAGGTATTTATTGTCAGTATTGTAGTATCTTTAAATTTTTTGGACTGTTCATCAGACGAAACTATTTTCAGATGTCACCTTGGAGTATGGGAACTTGTGACATTTCATTTAAAAAACAAAACATAAAAACAACTGGCTGATTAATCAAGAAAATATTCGGGAGACAAATGGATAATGAAAACAATACTTAGTTGATTTCCCACCTCTAGCACATGTTAGCTTTCATGCACATCCTCCTGTCCCATGTGAAGGGGTTCAGTTTCATGGGTCAGCTCCATTAAGAAGGGAAAGGCTAGCGTACAGGAAGTCCCAGCGCTCGCTCACTCTCACTTTTCCCTCCTCCGCCTGCCCCCCCCACCCGCCGTTCTCTACCGACAGAGCGAAGCCCCCCGGGGAGAGAAGATCATAGCAGCAGACTGAGAGGTATTGATGTGCGTGTATGAGGAGGCAACAGCAGCAGGCTCGTACTACACACACCGACTGGACCAGAGCCAAAAACCAGGGGAGGGAAAACCAGGATTCACCAGGAAAAAAAACCCACAAGGAAAAAAAATCTAACTGTTCAACGTTAGTGGTTTTCAGTTTAGAGACGAGCAGCAAATAGTCTCATTACAGAAACTGGAAACAGAGAATGAAGTTTTTTTGGTTTTTTTTTTGCTTAAAAATAACTCGAACAGTTAATGAAACATAAAAATAGTTGCCAAATAATTTATGTCAATCAACTAATGAAATAATTGAGTTATTGTTGCAGCTTTGATTTGATACTTTTTCTGTTATACTGTATATCATTGTAAACTATTTTCCGACATTGTACAGATGAAATTAATGAACTGAAAAATGAAATCAATAGATTTATTAATCATGAGAATTATAAATGTAAATAAGTTGCTCCACCCACTCAAAAACTTACTAAACTACCAAAAGGACAACACACAGGACTATCCACCTGTAAAACATTACATAACTATAAGTGTGTTAGTTACGTGCAGTATATTCACGAGGTATCTTAAACATAACATCGTAACATGCTCAGCTTCCACACACTGAACCAATGAGATATGAAATCAAAACAATGGGGCAGACACTGCAACTTACAAGGGAAAGTTAAGAGGAGGAAAAAAAAAAAATCTCATTATTCAAGTGGAAAAGTACACACAGTGTTTTTATCCAAACATTCAAACCACAGACATTTTACCTCAAAAGAAGATTTTATTACCCCAAACTGCAACGTCATTGAAAGTATCAGACGTGGAAACTGACACGAAACTGTTGCTGTCCAGGTCATGCACCACAGAGCTGCCACACACAGATAAATATAAAGTAGCAGTTCAAAATCTAAAGTAACTCAATGTGCAGTGTATGTTTTATTTTTAATCTATTTTCTTTTAAAAATTAAACCATATTTATAAAAGAAAAGCATCAAACCCTCACGCCTGAGCCGCTGTTCTCCACGACTGAAGCGATTATTCGATGAACGAAATATTTGCAGATCAATTTTCTCTAAACCGACTCCTTGCTTATTCAATTAAATTGACTAATCGATTCAGCTCTGACTCATATTTGCAAATGTAATTGTTGGATCATCCGCTCTCCATAAAGTGCGACCTGTTCCATTTATGGTTGAATGAAAATACTGTTTTTACTATATTACTGCTTTCATTGCCTGAGAACAATTATTTTAATCATTTGTCTATTTGCATTTGAGACACAAATCATTGATTATATTTATTATATTATATAAAAGGTAATGCTTATAACACAAGCCTGTCATTAATATCGTTTCCCTACAGCAGATTCATGGAAGACTTATGCCCACACGCCGACACCGATATAAGTCAAGGGACAAGAAGATTCAGGTCACCGGAGCACAGTCGGCTTTTTGAAATCACTTGCACCGTGTTTCATCAGAGGGTGAAACACTCCTGAGCTTTGGGTAGTAAAAAAAAATAAAAAATAAATATTAATGTCTCAACTGTAACCGAGTAATCAGGTGGTGTTGTGTGTGTGTGTGTGTGTGTGTGTGTGTGTGTGTGCGCCGGCGGTAAAAGAACAGAAAGGTTGGGAGGTAATAATAGAGGCCGGACGGTGTTAATACAGGGTTAACATTTCTAATTCAATTGATTATTCTCCTGGATGTGTATGTGGGGCTGCATCAGGCTCAGGTTGCAGGTAATGTGGCTTTGTGTGTGTGTGTGTGTGTGTGTGTGTGTGTGTGGTGAGGGTGGGGGTGGGACTTGTTATTATACCCGAGCATGTGTCACTGTTTGTGATTCATGCCATGACATCATCTGCCATTACAACCAGACTGTCTGGGGAACCATAGGGCAGAGATCAGCTCCGAGACAACAGGCAGGCACACACACACACACACACACACACACACACACACACGAACACACACACAACAGATGCATGGTGAAGACATACAAGACACACACACAAAGACAAAGACAGATAAACAAAAGGTAATCAGCACAAAACCCGTGCACCAAGCTGCACTGAAGATGACGAGCAAACCAACATGCACATGACAAAGAAACAAAAATGCACAACTTTAAACACACAAGTACGCTCCGCTGACACTCAGCTACTCAGCTCGTAAAGACAATAGCTGGCTGACGTGCCGTCCGCTGCAATGTGGCCTCGCCATGACCTCAGTCTGCCCTGACCCAGTGACCCCTGTGTCCACCCATCCTCTGCCTGAACCCCATCTGAGGATGAGCTGATGTCCACAGACCTGATTCAATATTCGGGGAAGGGTGGGGGACCTGTGTATTAATCAGCCTGCGCTGCTCTCTGTGGACGGCCCGGGGCTGGTGCACAGGAAGTGCAACCTGTTACGAGGAACATCCTGTCCGATCAACACAACAAAACTCATCCTGGAGACAAAGTATTAAACTGACGACGACGTGCTGCATGAGACCAACAGGGGCCAGATTATTTCAATTACTGTGTAATTATTCACTCAACTTTAATTAAGGGTGACATTCTGGTGTTTACCGGCTGCATTAGTCGTCTCCTTTCAAATACCAGTTTTTCCCTTTTATATTTGATGTTTTTACTTTGAGTTCTTTGCAGCATAACCAGAGACACAAGGTTAATTTCCCAATTAATAATTAATTTTGTCTTTATTTGTCCAACCAAGTCAATTTTCAATGATATGAAACAGAAAAAAGCAAAAAGTCACATTTCAGAAGCTGAAATCACTGAATGTTTGATTTTTTTTGTGAGAAAAATGACAGAAATTATTAATTAAACAGTAAAATAATTGATGATTAATTTTCAATTGATTGGCAAATTGTTTCAGCTCGAAACTAAAATAACCAAACATAGGATAAAAGATAGCTGTGTGCTGTATGTAGCTGTAATATCTCTGCAAAGTTGGTCTGACGGAAGCAGAAACTTGCCGTTCGTTCCATGTGGAGCGATGTGAGGCCAAAACAAAAACCTAAACCTTAGATAGTAAAGTTGAGTAAAAAAAAGATTGCTGCAGTGACAACAGTAGTATTTTACTGTTACAGCAATGTGTGAACTGTTACTGTGTAGTAGCGCCAGGTTAGCACAAGGCATGAAGAGTCACTTGAGGTCAGTAGATCATCAGTCACCCTCTTAAAGTGAAGATTTCTTCATTCAGCTTGACGGCAGCTCAAAGATTAGACGGATAATGACACTAAAAATAAACTGATTCACGAATAAACTTGCATGAACTTTGCAAAACCGGTTTCTGCTAATGTCAGCGTTATTGGAACTGACCGCAAGTCATGCTGAAATGAGGATTTATGACCTCTTCCCAATTCATTTAAAAAAGTGACATCTCATGTTGACTGTAAATCTTGGATTCATTTTCTTCTTTAGAATTTCTGCCCTTTGGGTGTTGCTTGCTTTTTTTTTTGACTGCTGAAACTTGTGACTGAATTATACAGTATTAGTGGATTTTGTCATGTTTAGATACGCTTTGTGAACACTGGGTTTTCTTCAAGACTCTCTAGATAACCAGATCTCTTTGAGTAAAGCAAAGTGAAAATGAAATCTCAGCTGTAAGAGGCTGCGGGGGAACGTAACGGCAACTTTCTCAAGCAACAAGAGCCCGAGGAGATGGGATGATAAATTCAACTATGTATTTGTGTGCGTCAGCTCTTAAACCCCCATCATTCCTCCTGGTGTGTGTGTGTGTGTGTGTGTGTGTGTCTCATAACAACACTAGGCTTCATGTGAGAGTGAGAGTCATAAACTCAGCAAATCAGACTTAACTGTTTGGTATTGTATGAGAGATGACAGATAGATAATAGTCACAGCAGCTGTATCTGTTATCATAGTTGGACTGGGCCTCATACTGTAGAGCACTGCAGTGGAGGCTTGTGATAAATCACTGTGTCTGATTCTGAAGTGACAACATCTCTGTCTAGCCCTGGATAAATGTGGCAGCAAAACCACCTGACTGAAATAAAAATACAATCTGAGCTGTGAGTTTTGGCCTGCAGTGAAGTCATCCTGTCAGAATTTAACTGACTGCTCAGGTTGAGAGGATAAAAGAGGCAACACGCACAAAAACAAAGCGTGCTTGTAACCTGACCAATCTCAGCTTTAAAAGTTGGCCTGCGCCGCATGGAGCGAAGCCCTGTGAACTCAGCAGCACAAGCGCTGTGCTAACTCAACATGGCAATGGAATGAAACTGTACCCAGCAAAGCTCTGGCCTTTTTCTATCGATGCCAGTGAAACAGCAGACCCGGAGAATGCACAGTTATTATTAACACCAGCATGTCAGAGGCGAAATGACGCTCTTGCATAGCACCAGGCACGAGCCGCAGCGATCGAGAATAGCCAGGACACACAGACGCAGCCAGGAGACGAACGCTAGACTCGTCCCGTGAAAATGTCACAGTAAACGTCGACGACACAGACAGACACACGGGCGGCTGCGTGTGTGTGTGTGTGTGTCAGCCACACATGACTGGAAAAACGAGCTTTCTGCTTTTAACTTCGGCATCAAAATTGGCCTTTCTACTATTGAGATTACAGAGTAGTTTAATACAGGCCTCGTCTCTACCATAGGGACATTAAAAACATTTTCTGTTTATTATATAGCAATACTGGAGAGATAGGAGATGATGGAGAGAGATGCAACAAAGGTCCCCAGCCAGATTCGAACTGTGCACATGGCAGCCATTGAGTCTTAATCCCAGGACAGTATATACTTGCAAGTCTCAGGTGCTTCACACCTTTACTCATCATCCCACATGTACAGTTATGTTTGCATTGCTTACATGTAAAGAGATCACAGTGCTCAGGGTTATTAAGTACTATGATCCAGACCTGCAACTATCATTTTCAATTTAGGATGTTATAAAACAGACAAAAAAAAAAAAAAAAAAAACCCATCAAATCATCAGATGATAAACTGGAACGAACAAATGTTTAGCATTTGTGCTTGATGATGAAAATGATGTAATACTGGCAATTAATTTCTGTCAATCAACTAATCGTTTCATCCTTGAAATCATTAGTCCGATTTCACAGCAATTTGTCAAATGTCAGTAAATATAGGTTCTAGTCTGTCTCATTTATCTGCAAGTCATCAACCACCAGTGGAAGGTGACGCATCTTAATCTCCCCAGCTGTTTGATCATAAAGTTACTTCTCCGCTCCGGCTCTGAAGAGTGTTTACTTATCAACAGGTTTGTCTTTAATCCTGCCTCTAAACAACAACCTGAAATCATTCTCCAGGGTGAAGTCATCCAGCATGGCTCCCTCTGACAAGGAAACACACCCCCTCCCCCCCCAGTGGACAGCTGTGAAAAACAGCGAGTCACAGTCTGTCAAAACCATAACAAACCTCTCTTGCGTCAATCTCTGACAGGCTTTCCCTGCGGCAGTTGTGTAACAAGTTGAGACAATGAAACCGCGGCACCACAGCCCACCACCTGCTCTCTCAGTTTCACCTGATTCATCACACCATCTCTGCCGTGCTACGGACAACTGCCAGAAAAAGGGGATGTGTTATTTATAAACATCATGTTGCTATATGAATAATTCCATGGCTGGTTACCTCTGTAGGCACTTAGTGTTACTAAAGTGAATGTATTAAAAGCCTTATGTCAACAATGTTTGACAAAGTCCCGGCCATGCCAGTTTCAGGGCCTTGCTGCTCATGGACAAAGCACCGTTTCTAAATTAAATTTGAATAATTGATAGCCAGATAAAAAGATTTAAATCCTTTGGAGGCATTTTGATGTTGTCTTAATGTTACTTTGCATTAACAAAATCCAAAACCACAACAAAGGCAAAGAAAGGGCTGATTTTGTGAGTCAATAACCAGTCTGACAGCTAAAATCTAAAGTAGAAGCTTGACTAGCTTCACTTTAAACAAAGGAGTAGTTAACCGGCTTCATCAAAACACAGCACAGCACATAAAGTGAGCACCACTGAGAAGTCTATTACGGAGGTACAGACATGTATCTTTCATGCTGTGAAAATAAACTTGGTCTGAAGTACTTTCATCTATTTTAAGAACACAAATATTTCAAACAAGATCCCTTTCCAAAAAAGTCCACATGCTGTGAGGTTCCTACTGTACCGACTCTGCATGCACTACAAGTATTCCTGACTCTGTTTATTTATCATACGAATGTGGTCTTAGTTCGATTAAACGACAGACAGAACAAAAATGGGAAACTATTTTGCTGATAGATTACAAAAGGACATGAGTTTCAGGTTGGAATTGATGCAACATAAATAGAGAAACAGCAACTGTAAACCGGCTGGACAAAGACGTGCAGATCATACTGTGAGTGCTGCTGCTGTTTGGGTGAACTCAGACCTCCTGCGGGTCACCAAGGTGAGCAACTCTGCTTGCTGTGGCCACCCGAAAGCACCATGGCATCGAAAGCTTGCCTTACAGCTGCTCAGAGCAAAGCACAGGTGACCCGACATGGAAACTCAGCAAAAAAAAAAAAACAAAAAAAAACTGTCCTGTCTCTACTCTGCACAACAACACCGAAAACAGAAAATAAACCTGGTGATGATGGGGAGAAACCAAGATGATGCAAGAAAAGGGAGAGAGAGAGGGACAGTCAAAAAGGAACTGATACAGGTCAGTCCTGCTGACCAAGGACATTAAAATTAAAATGTTTCCTGCCCTTAAAGTTTCAATTAGGCTCATGAGAATTAAGTAACATTTCTTGTGAAGAAAGGAGGGAAAGCTGTGTATGTAAGCAACATAAAGCTGCCGAAGAAGGCCTCTCTGTCTTCTCAGTAAGGATGAGACGTCTTTGCTGTTAGACCAAATGAGGAACAAATAAAGGAGTTGGCAGCAATACATGCATGTCAAGTGACGTTTGAAAGTGCCTTTCAGCTGCAAGGACATCTGTATTAGTATTTAACTTGGATGTAACATCAACACCCGGCAAAGTTATTAGCATAGGCTGTTTGCCCTCAACACTATGAAACACCAGCAATGGATCACGTTGCTGTAAAACCTGGTCAAAATTGATCAACTTTTTTTAACACACTGTGAAAAAAAGTTATTATAGGGAACTTGTGGTGAGGCTTAATGAATACACACGTTACAGGCACGCTAAATTGTCAGAGGATGAGGATAGCAGTTTCAACAGTGTCTCCAGTATTGATTAGTGATCACCAAAACATTAAATACTTGCAATTACTTCGATTTATCAGGGACAATTACAAGTGCTTACATGGGAGAATTTGCTTGTATTGCTCATAATAATAACAGAAAACATGGAAACTTTATGGGTTTTTTTTTTTGGCAACTTGAAGCAAAAGTCTGTGTCAGTAAGGTGTACAGATGAAACCAGTACTCTCTATCTCGCACAAATGTGTGGGAGTGTGAGGGTTTAAGACCTCATGAGGGGTTGGAAAGTGTAGTAAAACTACTGTTACCTTTCGTAGAGCTTGCACGAAGAGGCCTCTCCATTTGTGACTGTTCTCGTCACTTGAAAAGTCGTATATCTGCTGGGGCTGCATTGCTGTAGCGGCTCCTGGCGTTGCCGTGATCCGGTCTGAACTGTCAGCATCGGCCCCGGATAGATAGTCCTTGTGGGTGGGTCAGTCCAGGGCAGGCACGGTGGAAAAAAAAGTCAAACTGGCTGGCTTGCAAATGTGAAGAGTATCGCTAAACTACACCGCGAGTCCCGGGTTGAGTCGGGTTAAACTGCGAAAAATAAGCTACAAAAGAAAAATAAGCACATGTAGCTATAAAGTTAACTCGCTAGCTTGGTGGCTAGTAAGGCTAGCCTGCTGCTGCTGTAAACACGGGACAGCGTCTGACTAAAAAGCTAATGGCTAATAACAATGTTGCTAAGTGTTATACTTGCTACTTGGCGTTTGCTAAAAAGCTTATAACAGGCACATTAAGTTCAGTTTTAAGTCACGACATGGGAGCTCAGCTTGTTGCCAGCTAACTACAGCTACAAGTTACGTTTGGTGATTTTCTGCCTGAACACCTGTAACGTTAGCAGGCTAGCGTTAGCCGACCAGCTAACTAGTGCTACAGGCTGCTGCTGGCCTTGATGCGCTCCGAGTTTTATGTTGTGGCACACGACCCGTTCAGCTCCAAACAAGGCACACTTTCTCCTGCGCTGGGTACTTCGCATTTAGTCATCTTCTCCGCGGCGATCGGGCGCTAAGTCCAAAGTTAATCCCCCCGAAAACAGCGACCAGTCCGAGGCATATCTGTGTAGCGGAGCAGCTGAAGAGCAGTCGAGGTGTTTTTGGTTTGTGAAGTCGAAGATGTTCGTACCAACTCCGCTGCCTGTCTGTCTGCTGCCGCTCTCTGCGCCGCGTCCGCTGTCAGGCACGCACGCTGCGTAATTTCACATTTTATTGGACGGAAAAAAAAAAACAAGGCTGGACTTTCTGTCTCATTTCAATGAAGACCCACAGTGTGAGCATGAGATTCAAAGTTTCACGAATATAGATGGGTCATATAAAAAACAACCTTTACTTAACCACAGTCCTGTTGGAATTGAACAATGTTTACAAAAACACAGCAGAAATATTAAAAAATGGATTTGTACCACATTTAAGCAAAAAAAAAAAAAAAAGCAACTTTATTTTTTATGGCATTTCACAGACATTGACAGTACAAACATAAAGAAGCACTGGTTTAACAACAGCATCTAATTTCGGTATATTTTGTGCTTGCATTGGAGCTTATACAGTATTTTTGTTGCAGTGATTCCGCCTCCCTGTGGACAAACTGTATAAGTGCGTAAAAATTAACAACTGCTCAAATAAAAACTGTCAAAATTTCCAGCAACACTTGAAGTATTAAGAACAACTGAACACAATAAAGTTGTTTATTTTCTGATTTCTAGTTCCTTTTCTCCTTATATTAAAAGGTACCTTAGATTAATGCAAACATTGGTACATTTGTTATTCAAAAATATGTATATATGGTATAAAATACATTAACATTCATTTGTCAGTAAATGGACTGAAATAACAGGGAGGGAGAACAATTTTATAGGAACATTACCTGGATATTTTTAGCAACATGTGAAGCGCCTGAAACTACCACAAAAAACAAACTGCACCAGAATTACGTGAGATCACCTCCCCACAAACACACATTAAAAACATAGAAAGAAAAACACCCAAGTTTTCTCAGTTTGCTTTAATGTAAATATGACATAATTTGAAAGCCTTTTAAATATCAAAATTATTTTGGAAGACAGAACTGTCAAGTGAAGTAAGGACAACCCGTCTTTGTAAAATGTGCGTTCTATAGCTATAACTGTGCGTTACATAGAGAGTTTCTTTCTAAAATGAGATGAACAATTAAAAAATGATACCCAGATACCCAACGTCCCATGTGAGTTATTGGTAAAATCAGAGATCAATAGAAAATATCATCTTTAAGTATTTGTTATTTATAATAAAGAGAATATAATTTATTTAATTCAGCTCAAAACTTCCCCAAATGGATTTACAGTAACTATGTTTGAAAGTCTTCATTCGTTTAGAGTGGACTGTACAACACTCAAAACGACAGAAACAAGCTGCTCTCAGTCAGCTGCTGAGAAAATACACAACACAACCAAAAGTGAAATAAGAAATTCCATACAAGAATAATGCTCTTAAACATCCCTCATTTAAAATGGTGATTGTCCAAAAACAAAAGTTAATATCACCTTCAACACAACGTGTTTGTGTATTTCTATATTCCTTTTTTAATGTTTCAATCTGATGGTAAAGTCACCGGAGCTAAAAACTTTGTTCTGTGCTTGATGCTTTCACTGACAGTAACTCATGATGTTCTCTGTTTTTAGACAAATGTAGTGCAGAAAAATGGATTTTATTTTGAAATGTGGTGGAGTAAACATTACACAACCTGAAACAGCACTACTTAAGTAAAAACAGTCTTAAAAATGTAATTAAATTGAACATGTGCCACTTCTCTACCCCTTTATTAAGGCTTGACCTGTAATAAAAAATGTTGATGATGCTAACGTAGTGACAGCTTGACTCAAGAATTGCACTTTTACTTTTCACTTGGTCACCTCAAGCTGACGTTTTTGGTGTTCCTGTTTTTCTCTACAGCGAGAAGCGGCTCTCCACCTCGTCCGCGACCATCTCAGCGATGGCGAGGGAGGAGGTAGCCGCTGGCGAGGGAGCGTTACGCACGTGGAGCACCCGGCTGCCCACATCCCCAACCCCGCCATCAAAAACAAAGTCATCCACGAGGTTTCCGTCCCGGTCGAGGGCCTGAGCTCGAACTCCTGCAGGACCCCTGTACAGGAAAACAACCAGGGTTACAGAAACACTTTTTACATAAAACCAAAAGCTTGAAACAGATATTATGCCTCTGTATTTCTATAATAAACATGAATCTTTAAGTGGTGTATCATTCCTCTACCTGAGCACGTCACTCAGTGAGAGTTCAGGGATGTACTTCTGCAGGATTTTAACCTGTGCACCGATGAAAACGCCCCTGTACATTTCTCCAATCCCATATGTTATGTTCCTCATCACCAGCTTCTGAAGGCCCCTGCAGCATCAACAGAGAAAGAATGAAATATTCACCCACAACTGCACTGTCATCAGATCATTTCAGAATAGTGTAAATGTTGCTGTTATTAAGACAAATTCTCTTTATAATAATCATCATAATCTTTTAGGTAAAGTTTGATGTTGCACCTGAACGAAAGCGCATCTGCGAAGTCTCTGACGTTGAAGTCGTACACTTTGTAACCCTCCCTCTTGAAGGCGAGGACGGCATTAGGACCGAGCCAAACGCTTCCATCCATCCGAGGGGTGAAGTGAACTCCAAGGAAGGGGAAGCGAGGGTCAGGAACCTGCAAAAATGTTTCATAAAAACAAAAATGAAGCAGCAGCAGTGAGGTATGTTGACATTATTTAATTGGATCCATTCAATAACAGAGGAGGTCCATTGATATTTTGCACATATAAGAGTAAAACTGTTTCCAAAAAAGATGGAAGCATACTTTCAAGCTTTCAATTTTACTTAAAACTGAAAGGACTAACTCTGGACTAATACTTTATAAATCCCCACAGGTGAAATCTTCTGCCACGAGGTCACAGGTTTGGTTTGATGCACTCACAGGATTTCTAATGGTCATATCTTCAACCTAGGTTGATTTAGGTTGAAGATATGACTGGGTGATTTAGGTTGACCCTGGGTGATTTAGGTTGACCCTGGGTGACCCAGTAGGGCTGAAAATATTTTGAATGCAACTCATTTTTCGACAAATTATTTTCAGCTGTCAGGGATCTGCCTCGAAATCAAAGTACAGGGAGTGAAGGATTGAAACATACAAAGATATCCAACCTTTTCAGATGGCAGCACGTGGATGTTATTTCCAGAGAAACCTGGATTCCCCCTGAGCATTTCCAACCGTATGTACCGATTAAAAAAATAGAGTGGCAGCTTCTGATCTCATGTTATGTGATTTTAAGGCAGAAAATTCCTTCATAATTGAAATAATAAAAAAGATCTATTTTTTGCCAAAGTTTGACATTGCCTAACATTTCTCTAAGGAAGTAGAGATTATTTACATCATTTCTCATCACATGCTGGTAGAATATGATGAGAAACATCTGCAGATCAAGACTTACAGGGTAGATATTTCCTTTGACCAGGTAGTGTTTCTCTGGTTTCAGCACCAAATAATCTCCTCTGAAGGGGACGATCCTCGGCTCCCGACTGCATCCAGAAATCTGCGACAGGCGGTCTGAGTACAGGCCTCCACAGGTCAGGACATAACGGCACCGCACCTCGTTACCCTGCCAAAACAATACAATGCAAAGAATGCAGAAGAACGGCGACCAGGCTAAACACTGCGATGCTTTTATTTGTACGCGTCTTACCTTTGTGTCTCGGATTGCGATCGGATAATTCATCCCTGCAAATAGAAACAAATAAAAACCCCATTCATATAATTATAGACTTAAAATAACTACAGCTCGTTTTTTAAATCATAACTTTGTTGACACATTAATACCTTCAGTGCTCCCAGCTGGACTCTCCTTGACCATGGAAATGTCATTGACCTCGTATTCTGTTACCACCGCGCCGCCTGCCTCCTCAAAGTCTGTGCCATACCTGAGAGCCACCATCCTCCAGTCCACGATGCCGGTGTAGGGCGAATCCAAGGCCATTATACCCTGAAAACATGTCTCACTGTAAGCCTTCACTGCTATCTGCTCTTTTGTGTAGATGAAAACCTCGTCTTGAAGCCTCTTACTCTGCAGTACGGCTCTCGCTCTCGGATTCCCTTGGCGTCAACGACGCTGAGGTCACGCACGTTGTTCTTCAACCCGCGCTCATACAGAGCTTTCAGTCTGGGTATCTCCTCCTGCTCCACAGCCACAATGAGCTGACAAGGCAGAGATACAGCGATCAATACTGAGATAGACACAAAGGCAATGATCCACAGGACAGATAATATACAGCACCTGTTCACATCTCAATACTTTGATATGTCGCTGTCAAGAAGCTCATTCTGGCATCAAATGCTCAGTCAGACTTTTATTGTCTTCTTTTTTTTTCTTTAATCAGACAGTTTCTGATTTAAATCATAACTGTGATGATTTCAGATTGTGTTTTATTCAGGTAAAGTTCTCATACATCTGCTTGTGTTTTTGTAAAATGTTGATATTACTAAAAAAGAAAAATGTTATAGAGAGAATTATGTTTGGTGTCAGTACAAAACAGACACATATGAACTGCTACACCTGTATGACAGTGTGACAGCAACAGTCAGGGGCTTAATTCAAACGAATGCCACGTCACAGACGTTCTCAAACTTTCAGTGTCTGTTAATAGATGGTTCATTTATCATGGCGTGTCTGGTAGCCCAAATGTAAAGGTGCATATTACATAACTCTGTGGTCTGGGGTTCGATTCCTGGCTGGGGGGCCTTGTTGCATGCACCCCCCCCCCCCCCCCCCCCCCCCCCCTTAGATCCTTAAAAAACTTCTTTATCACATTGTGTGGATTTTGTTTTTCATGCAATGCCTAAATCAGTTTTTCCCCAACATCTGGATTACATGCGTGTGGTAATTTAAAGTACAGCTGTGTCTTGTGACCCTGAGTCGGCCGAGCACCTCGAGCCGATCATCCTCAGTAAACACGCTGCGTTATGTCTTATCTGGTTAAAACACAAGAGGCAGACCTTTCCACATCTGTTGTAAGGGAGTCCTTTCTTCTCGCAGTACTCGTAGGCTAAAGTGGCTCCTCGCACACACAGACGGGCCTTCAGCGACCCCGGCGTGTAGTAGATCCCGCTGTGAATGACTCCACTGTTGTGCCCACTCTGGTGCGCAGCTGGTGAGTAAGAAGACGACAGAGAAATTGAAGAACAAAAAGAAGAAAGAAAAGGAGGTTGTTTTTTCTTCTTCTTCAAACACCCACAGACTAATGGAAGAAATACAGCTAGTTTTTCTAGATTCTTGAATTTCATACACGTATTTGCTTTCATGCAGAGAGTTAGAATAGAAGACGGCACCACTGTCGTGTTTATACAGTAAATATGAAACTGCATACAGGAGATATTTCAGGTTTATTACTTCAAAGGCCACAAATCAAATGTCAAAACCATAAAGAGCAACCAAATGAGACAAGCAGGACACATTACATTAAATTAGGTAATAAAATAAACAATAAATATTATAATAATTATATTTTTTAATGCTTTCAGAATTGTAGAAATCAGTGCAGTGTGTAATTATGAGAACACAGATGCATTTTTGTTGTTTTGGCTCTGTACGCCAGCACACTGGATGTAAAATGAAACAGTGACTATGAGGTTAAATGGTAGTCTCAGGTTTGAGCATGTTTGATGGAGTTCAGTGGGTGAACAGTGTTGGCTTCTGTCCAGGACGATAACAGGATTACATACCTTCGCTGTTCACCCAATATCTTTGAATTAAAGACGAAACGTGGCAGATCCAGTGAGCTGCAGCACGGAGCCAACACAACAATAAATCTGTCATCTTACAAACCTTCATGGACCACACTTTGTTACTGGGATTAATTACTGACAGACAAAATATTTTACTCTTTGGAACATGTTCCCTTCTTTCACAACAACTGTCAAGCCTCCACCCACCAAGCTCTTTTTCTTTCTCCAGTAGGATGAAGCTGAGAGACGGGTGTCGCAGAATGAGCTCCCTGGCTGTGGCCAAGCCCACGATGCCGGCACCCACCACGGCCACGTCATACGCGCTGAGGGACAGACAGGAGGTGAGGTTAGGGACCGTTCAAATTTAAGATGGTTAACTGATAAACAACTGACTGCAGGAGGTAGAGAGCAGAATATTTAGGTCAGCGGTTCAATGTCCAACTGTACGAGCAACCAATAGACCTTTGAGACTGGTCACTTGTGAAACCCCTGACACAAGGGTTGTAGGTAACAGACCATTTGTAACTTCAAAGACAACATCCAGCTCTGTCTCAAGTTTTTTTTCCCTGACAAGTAAATCCATTTACAAACCACAGTAATTACAACGGGCTATTATGTAGTGGGAGGGCTTAACGTAGCAGCAGTTCCAGTACATCCAACTTCTCCACAATCCACCACAGGGTTTTCACATTATGAAGCATTTGTACAGAGCTGTAAGAACACAATGTACAAGACTGGGGGAACAGTTTGAATCAAATGCTCTCATGAAGGCACGGGACACTTGGAAGAGCAAACATCTTGTTTTGATTTTTGAAAATTAGAAGCAGGCTGAGAGCAGTAAAACTCAATGCAGGGTGGAAGCAATAAAACCAATGGAGAAAAACATTCTCTGGAACATCATCTCTACGCAACTTCAGGTTTATCACTGAAAATGTGCTAAAAAGTTGAAATGTTACAGAAACTTTGGTTGAGGGGCTTTAATTCCTTAATTTGCATTCAGACAAGTAGAGCGGGAGAACAGGACTGTCAGAACTTGTAAAAACATGTAGTTGATCTGACTTCAACCTAAAGAACATTTTATCCGGCAACTTAATCTGAGATGAAATTGGGTTCTGATTTCTTGCTGGTGTCATTTATCAAAACCAGAAGGATGACTTTATTGCAATGAATGAATAAAGTAAAATTATTTTTCAGTGTTTACTTAAAGCAGGCTGGAGAGGGGAGCCAGAACATAAGCTGCATGCCATGTAGATTCTGTAGGTCTAATATAAAAGACAAACTGCAGACATGCTTTCATGCAAAATTTGTGACTGACTGCTGGACACTGGCAAAGAAATATGTTGTTCTGCAGGTAAAAGTAAATCTGACAACACGTGCTCTGACAAATAAAAGTTTAAAAACTCAAAGTTCAAATGCAGATTGAGCAAGCACATTTGGGGAGGCACAATACAGACACCAATGTTTTGTGTGCGTAAACAATGTGGCGGGACTTTTGCAGATCAGGTTATGCAGAGAGCAGCAATGTTGTGCAATCTGGTTCTTGTTCCTGAGTGTCCTTGGTAATTATAAGTTGTAATACGATATTCAAGCAGGTACCCGCTTATCTGCTCCTTTCTGTGCCAGTGAGTAAAATTAAAACAAGGAGTCCTCACCAAACTCCTCACATGTAATTAAACTGGACTACAACACCACACTGGCTGCACACTGTCAGTAGTAGCCTGCCTCCTCCTCTAATGTCAGTCTTACCTGTGCAGCTGTCTGCTTGTAATGTCCTTTAGCAGTTTCGGCTGCGCTGCTCCAACAGCCTTAAAAGACGCGTCGCTCAGTATCCGGAACATTGTCACCGCGTTTTAAAAACACCTCAGAGTCGCTTCTTCATTGTACAACTACCCGAAAGGTTTCCCTGAGTTTTGTGTTTGGTGTTTCCTCCTCCTCCCGTTGCTGCAGCCGCCGCTAGCTCCTCACTCTGCTACTCTATCCCGTAGCCACGCCCCCTCCGTCAGTGACGTACGTACGTAAACAAGTCCAGCCAATGGGACTGAAGGAGCTTATGCGTCACGATGTCAAAGGTTGCAGCGATGGACGCGTCCCAAATGTAAACAGTCTGGTCCGTTGGAGGGCAGGTGAGAGTTTCTAATCTGTTTCTACTGTGTCGCAGTTTCTTCAACTGTTTTTTTTAACCGTATAAATTCAGTTAAAGAACTTATTCGTTTTTTAAATTTGTTTTGCAGCTCAGAGAAATGAGGCTTTTATCGAAGACAGTGCAGTGTGCGGCGAAGCAGAGGGACTGGAGCCGCAGACACTTCTGGGGATGGCTCAATGCAATTTTTAACAAGTGAGACAGCATTAATAAGCCTAGATATTAACAATATACGTGTGATAGCTACGCAGCAAGGACATGTTAACGAGGGACACACATACACTCAGAGGTCACTTTATTAGGTACACTCACTCAATATAATGCAGCCCTATACAACAGCTCTGCTATATAGTTTGCTTTAGATGCCTGTAATGTTCAGTTTCTGTCATACTGGTGCTAATTCAATTACACGTGTGTATATTAGCACTGAGGTCATAGTTAAAGGTGGTGTTAGAGTGAAATACATTATATATAGAGGTGTTTCTAATATTCTGTACAGTGCATTCAGAAAGTGTTTTTCACTTTGTCCACATTTTGTTATGTTGCTAAAAATGTGGTGCAACAACCATACACTTTAAGTCTAAAAGGTTTTGAAATAGAAAACAACAAGGATGTCTTTACATTTTGAAGTTGCTAACAGCACAAATGGTATTTTAACTAAATAAACAAACAGTGGTTGCTCTGCTCAGGTTAAATGTGCGACCTGGTGGGCAGGTTGCCATGTAGACTTTATCTTCTGTTGCCCTCTTCATTCCTCTCCTCTGCCCTGTCAGCCCCAACCAAACGTGACCCATCACATTATGTGTAATCAGTGTTTACCGTACTGTGAATGTTTGTTGGTCTTTATTCAGGGTGGACTATGAGAGGATCAAAGCTGTTGGTCCAGACCGAGCCGCAGCAGAGTGGCTGCTGAGATGCGGTGCCAAAGTGAGGTTCCAAGGTTCTGATCGCTGGCATCACGACTACAACGGACTGCCAACAGGGCCTCTGGGCAGACACAAGATCCAGGCGATTGACGCTACTGAATCCTGCATCATGTACAGGGGGTTTGATCACCTGGGTCAGTCTTACAGTGTGAAGAATATTATGTTTCTGTCCTCGTGTAAATTAGGGGGATCACCAAAGTCACTGGAATTGTTCCTCTGTGGACCATAAATGAAAATTTCATGGGAATCTATCCAGTAGTTGACAACATATCACGCAGTGTTGGATTAACAGACTAACGAGAGCCTTATTAAAAGCCTGTTCAAATCAAAGTTTAAAGCCATGTTCAGAAAGTGTAAATATTACATTAACTATGTTAACGTGAGCTTAACCTCGGCCGCTGAGCTGAAAGTGATTCCCCTCTGTGTTAACAAGAAAGGAAGGGTGAGGGTGAAAGTGCACCTCTCCCAGTCTGATTATCCAAGAGTGACGCAAGTGACGAGGATGTTTTACACCGGGCAGCCACAGATAGTGCGTCGTCTCTGACCTTGTTGGCCGCGGCGCTCCAAACTTGTGTGTTTTTCAGAGCCAGAGTCCACACAGATTTATTTTTGGTGTAAAGTTCTTCTTTGCCCATGTGAATGAAATCAGTAGAATGTGTGCTAATGCTGTTTTTGTGGTCATTTTTCTAGATGGTTTGACACATGTGGAGGAAATCAAGTTCAACAAGTGTATCTACATAGAAGACACCTGCCTGGAGAAGCTGAGCTCCATAGAGAATCTGCAGGAGAGTTTGTACATGATGGAGGTTGTGTCATGTGGAAACGTGACCGATAAGGGCGTCATTGCCCTGCACAGACTCAGGTGAGTGTTAGAGGTAAACTTTAAATCTTTTGTATCAATTTATTTATTTACAAAGGACAAAAGTTATGTTTAAAATGAATCAGCTTCATTCATTTTGCTGAGAGAAAGAGATGAATGATGTAGTAATCAAGTATTAATTCCACACAGGAATCTGGAGTATCTGTTTCTCAGTGATCTGCCGGCAATCAAGGACAAACAGATGACAACCGACAGACTAAAGACAGCACTTCCACGTCTGGATATAGCACTGGACCTGGACTGACAGCTTCCTGCTTCTTAGAGCATGCTGTAATTGTAACATATGAATGCCTTGTAAAGGTTTTCAAAGTAAAAGACCCAAACATGTAGAGGGAAAGACTGTAGCGTGCAGGGCTCTGAACAACCAGGTGAATTTACATGCCGTTCATTATGTTTTAGTGTTTCTTCATGGAGATAGTGTGAAGCAAGTTCTGGGTTAATGGGAAATATTTAAGTTGATGTTTTATGTTTAAGCTTGTGTGATTGAATGTTAAAGAAACAGTCCAGCAAAGAGAAAAGTTAAAGCACTTTATATTGTTGACACCATTTTTTTTTCTTTTTCTAATAGAGTGAACTATTCTTTACTTTATTATATTGTCAACATTCAAAGTATTAAAAGTGACTCCATATGTACACAGAGAGAAAGAATTTGAGAAAATGCTGAGGAATCAAGGATTCAATAATCTTTTAAATCATTTCTCTTTAGATTAATTTGGCATTTGTACAATATGAGGACAGACAGATGGCTGAGAACATCCATAGCACCAAAGTTCCAGAGATAACGAGTACAGCGTCGTACTGTCGCTGCTAAATGCGTGTGAAAAGTGGTTTAAGGGAATGTTTACGACTGTATTCACTCCTGACGTCAATAAATATTATCAGAAATGCTCATGAGTCGTTATCTGTGACAAAAAAAAAAGTCAAAGTTTGTGTCCTACGTTATAACTTAGAACCAATCATAAAACTCACTACCAAAACATGTCACTCTTACAGAGTCCGTCATTATATATATATATATTAAAAAAAAATACATTTGGCAAACCAGGCAAGGCAGTACGTACGTCGTAGTTTTACCTTCAGTCCACTGGGCGACTACGAGCGGAGCAACACGTCGCTCCTCGTCTTTACACAGCTACACAAAAACACAACCCAATCAGCTTGAAATGTAGGCAACGTACATAAACCAACATGTCCCGAGTCCATATGTTGGGAATAGTGCATAGACTCACATCGGTATCAAGACACACCCGACACACCTCACGTGGAAAAACGGAACATTTTAAAAAGTGGTTGGATCCTCTCGAAGGCTTTGAGGAAATAAAGGTGCTGCCAGAGTCTGCTGCGTTTCCTGAGGTTTTTTCCAGAAAACGTTGATGCTTGACGGTGATGTGTTCAGGGTCAGATTCAGATCAGTGTGTTTAGATGTTCGGTAGGTGATAGTTGAACTTGCGCAGGTTGTTGTAGTACTTCTTATTGTCCAGAGCTGGGAAGATGCTGCTGCCGGTCAGCTGTGGCAAATACTGGATGGTGGAGAAATAATACAATTAAATTTAAGGGACAATTATGAATGAATATGATTTTTACTAAAAAACAGCTACTTTACTGATCCCTCTAGTTGTGAAATTAAATACAGTTTGAGTATGTGGCTGGCAAATATAGAAAATATAATAGTGAATAATGTAAACTTTGCTGTCCGAGTCGTTTCATACATTCTTTCATGGTGTTTCCCAGTGGTTTAGTTTCTTCTACAGCGACACATCATCTCAGAAAGATAAAACTAACAAGATATTTAAAAAAAAAAATAACAGCAATGCAGAAATGTTATGTTCCTGTCCACCTGCTGGGTTGAGTAGGGATTGCATGCATTTCAAATACGCAACAGAGAAGGTATCAATACATAAACGCTGCAGTTTCACTCAGAGATTTTTCACCAGCACAGTGTCCTCGAGTCCTTTGAGCAACATCTCTCCTTTTTCCTTTTCTTTTATTCTACTTCTATTTGACGAACTGTCAAGATAATCTGTTAATAAAGTGAGACACTATTCCCTAATCGAATGTGAAAGGATATCTGGGAAATATAAAAACCAACAAAGTCCAACAGGACAGAGAAGTTTCCTTTGACCTGACAGTTTGTTCGTGGGTCAATGTTTTGTTTTTCTTTGTTACTCACATAATCTACATATTCCTCCACTGTTCACCCCAGAATTTCTCTCAAAGTTAATACAAATTTTCTAGCAGATTTGACAGATGATGGATTAGTTGGCACCACTGACTGACGTTAGCCCTAAATGTGTCAGCTGATCAGTGTTGTAAGTCCAGTCATCATTCTTCACACACACGGCTGCTCACCCCAGGGGGAAGGTGTTTGCGAGGTAAGCGCGTCCTCTTGTTGACGGAGCGGTCCTGCTCTCGAGACAGGCTTTTTTCCCGCAGGCTGTCGAAGTACGGATGCTGGAGGAGCTGCTCGCAGGTCAGCCGCTCAGACGGGTCCATCCTCAGACAACCCTGAACCATCGACAGGAGACAGGTGACAGGTGACGGAGCGGGTCTGTTTTATGAGATCTAGTGTTTTCCTTTACTTTTTCTGACACACACATATATCTATCTTCGAACAGTAAACGATGTTGGGAAAAGGGGAATTTATCCAGATTAAAATCCAAACCTTTTCAGCTTGTGTAGCTCGTGTGTATTACGTTAGATGTGCATTTGATTTTTATTTTGCTGTGAGGTTAAAGACGACATCTTTACCTTCATGAGACTCAGAGCTTGATGCGAGAGGTTCGGATATTTCTGCTCCAAAGGTTCCTACGGAAACAAAACGACAGACACTTAACATTAATTCAATGTGACTTCTCAGACTTCACTGCTTCCTGTTTAAATTTACATTATTTAACCTTTTTGTGCCAGGAAAAAGTCACTCAACTGAATACCACATTTACAGAGAAGAATGACAGTCTCTGTATACAGCTGATGTAGATTAAAAAGCAACAACATCCACTCGTGTGATGGAGGCAGACGGAGCACATCCACAGGGAGTGGGTGGTGTGTCTCACCATCTCTAGTGGCTCCGGGATGGAAACTCCGCTGAAGAACTGGTTGTTGCTGAAAACCTGCTGATGTCGAGGGATCAGGTCTCCTGCAGAGGACAAATTAACATAACACACAGTTTGAGTCGATCAGTACGAGTCGTTGTTGTTGTGGTTGTTGTTTTAGCCTGAACTCAAAGTCAAAATTATTCCTTGAAGTGTATTTGATTTTTTTTCAGGATATGAATAAGAAGCTTGGCATTGAGATTTCATCCAGTCCTGCTAAACATTTCCAACTTAGAAACATGTTTTTTTCTTTGTTTTGCCTTTTTAATTCTCACTTGTGAAAACAAAGACTATTAATAACAGATGGACTCATCTTCATAATCAATATCCTGATAATCCTAATAAATAGATTTAGACATGTGTTACACTCAAATCAAATTCTATGCGGTTGGTAATAATGTTCCTCACATTGTAGTGCACTTTCTGTTTTGTTTCAGCAACAAATTTTGTGAACGATTTGATTTGAATTTGCTCTTTAATGTAAATATTGTCAGATTGGTCCGAATCATCATTTCATCACGATATAGTTCTGTGGAAAAAACTCCATTAATCATCCTCACAGAAATCATTACAGAAAACAAGTAGTTTTACTGTAAAAAGGAAACTATTTCTCACTCAGTTGGACTGCACACGTGTTTCCCAGACTGTAAGAGACCAGCAGCAGCTGACTGATCTTACCCAGAGTCTTTCTGATCAGGTACAGCTGGTCCATGTCGGACTTCCCGGGCCACAGAGGGATCCCTGACATCAGCTCAGCGAACACACAGCCGATGGCCCACACGTCCACCGGAGGGCCGTACTGAGTGTCTCCCACCAGCAGCTCAGGGGCCCGATACCAGCGAGTGGCCACGTAGTCTGTGTAGTAGTCACAAGGACCAGCTGATCGGCACAACACAGAGGCAGAAACACGTGACACGAGGGATGAGACCTGGCTAACAATATATCTTTTACTCAATCAATCAACCACTTGTTTTACTTTAGTAAAAATAGTTAGTAGAAGATGAACCTAACAAAATGTTATTAAGTATTTCAGTCAGTGTAGCTCAGTGTCTGTTATATAATGAAGGTTTCAAAACAACCATATGTGACTGAGGCTTCTCCAACCAGACAAACAACTAACTCTGATCTTGAGGCTTTAAAAAATTAAAGTACATTTTTAAAAAAAATTGACTGTTCTCTTTCAGTAGAAACCTGAGCTGCATATCTGAAACACGCCGGAGCCATAAACTCCATAAACTAAAAAACATTCAAGCAGAGCTGTGTCCACCAGGTGGCATCGTCACTCGCGTTGACAAAAACTTACTGAGAATCCTGGCAAAGCCAAAGTCACAGAGTTTGATGACTTGGTGTTTGGTGATGAGGATATTCTCCGGCTTGACGTCTCTGTGGATGCACTGCAGGGACACAAACGCTCACATTTAATCACTGTATGAACTTGGAAACAGGCCCGAAAGCTCAGTAACGTTCAGATGGTTGTGGCGGTGAGACGTTGAGGATAAAGGGCCTGTGTGAGAAACAGTAAAAAAAAAAAAAGGAAGAGAGAGAAGAGAGAGAGAGTTCTTTCTGGATTTCATGCCACCCTGTTAAATAGAGGCCCTTGTTGCGTTTGTTGTGTCTAGGTGATACATTAACTGTCGGTCAGCCAAAGGAAGGAATTCTTGTTAAAAAAAAAGAGCCATAAAGCAGGAGGCTTGTTGGGAGCCGGAGGAGGGAGGAGACCTGAGGAATTCAAAAACAAGCCGAGGAGAGGGTCGGACAGACAGCTGTAAAACCCGCTGTGTCCTGCACTGAGAGGCAGGTAGGAGAAGAGACCGAGCCACTTACGTTCTGTTTGTGACAGAAGTTGACGGCTTGGAGCGTCTGCCAGGTGATACTTTTCACAAGGTGCTCGGGGACTCTGGGAGACAAACACAAATCAATATGTTAGGGCTGATCGATCAGTTCCAGCTGATCAACAGAAATCAATAAGGTTCAATTACTGACTCTGGAAATAGTAGTTGAAACATAGTTCATGAAAACTGAGCAAAACTCCATCAGCTGAAGAAGCCCATGAAATGTGGTTGAAAATTTCCAGTAGATTAAGTCAAACTTTGATTTAAACAACTAGATTTTAGTCCTTTAAGGAAAAAAGCCAAACATCTGTTGATATTATATTGATAGTTTAATTACTTTTTCTTTGTTTTATATCAGTACAAAGTGTAAATATCTTTCCTTGTCTGTTTTTATACCCGTTAGACAGAAGTGAGTAGATCTAAGTCAGGGACGAGTTTGGAGACAAAATAAAAACATCAAATAAGTTTGTTCTTCAGGAGTAAATCCCGTCAAGACAAGGAAACATCTCGCAGCTGCAGATGTTTTATCTTCAGTGGATCATGGTGAAGTGACCGAGAGAGTCTGTGCGTCACTGTGCAGCGCTGCACTCCGTTACTCTCCTGCTCATCGCCATATGTTCACAGACTCATCCTCAGACTGCTTCCTCCTTTCTCCGTGTGCACACGCAGAAGTCAAAACCAAAGCGGCCTGTGTTCTCGTGATGTTGGTCTCGTGAGTCAGGACACAGTGAAAGGGGTTTTTTTTTTTTTTTTTTAAATGCTGCAACTTTTTCTTTGAACAACGTACAGAAGGACCCGGAAACATCAGAGCTGATCAATGCTGGTGAATTTGTCATATGTGGGTGGGATATTGTGTATATTCTTATGGTGAGTGACAGCTCTCTTTGTCTGTTTGTTGTTTGTATTCATTGTCATAACAGTGACTTTTGTGCTGCCTCTTAGTAATCGAAACATTTAACAAGACGACGATGAGACGTGTGTGATCAATCACCAAGGTTACTACAGTTCATCCTGATGGGGACATGAATATCTGCACCGAATTTCACAGCAATCCATCTGATAGTCGTCAATGTGTTTCACTTCAAAACCAAAAAAATGTCGACCTCGTGATGGCGCCACAGGAGACGTCAGGGGATCAACCAAAGTTAGTCAGTCAGTAAAATTGATCCTCTGGGGAACTCGAATGTCTGTAGAACGTTTCATGGCAGTGAATCCAGCAGTTGTTGAGATATTTCAAAGTGGTGGATCGAGAAACAGACCAATGATCCCTGAGCCACACTGCTAATGGCTAAAAATTCAACTAATTAGTTGCTGCAGAACTAAGTTTGTTTGGGGACCAGGAATCTGGAACAAAAACTGGTTTAACACAACCCAATAAAAGAAGCATGGACAGATGGATAACTCTGTTCTTGTTCTTCGTTTTCTGTCGCTCTCTAGCTTTCCTCTCCGCAGCTCTGTTTTTTCCCGACACCTCTTCTCCCTCAGACGACGGTGAACAGTTCGTTTCCATTGTGAGTCCCGATGCTCAACACTGAGGCTTTGTTGGTTCAGGGACCATCATCTATCAGTGTTGCCGGGGAAATGGCTAAATCGAGCCTTGTGACTGGCAATTAATAACAATCTCCGCCCCTTCTCCCCACTCTGTTTTCTCTTCTTTTGAACCCTCTGCGTCCAGGGGGCTGCAGGCCAGGACCAGAGGGGGGAAACCAGACAGCGAAAACACTCCATATAAAATGTGGCCGAGCCTAAAGAGTCCCGACAGCTCCTCGACAAATGCAAAGCATTCTGGGACAGCATCACTGTAAACATTCCACAGTGGGCAGGTCAGCCTCCCGGGAGACGGGCCTTGTGCCCATCAGAGGCGGACAAAGCGCGGGGTACAGTGTGGTACGTATGTAATGCAGAGATAATAGAAAGCACACAGCAGTTTGTTTAATGAAACGCAACCGAACTCAGATTAATGCTCCGAGTTTCTCAGTGTGTCAGAGTGAAAGTCCGTACAGTACACGGAGCAGTCAGCTGTGTGCTCCTTTCACATCATTCAGACCCAAATAAAGTCCTTCAACAGACGTGTTTTCTTTTGATTGCATTACTGATACAAGTTTCTACAGCTGGGAATGAACTTCACACACGGATAAGGATATTTTACAATGTCAATATAAACTTTATCTGTTATTTGCTGCTGTTTTTTTGTTTCTTTTTGTATTTTTTGTTTTTGAACATCACAAAATATAAAACCTTGAGATTTCGCCACTTTTTTGAGATTGACAGTTGTTTCTTCGTCTTGGAAACAGCAGCTGACAACACAATCTCACCACCGCATCCATTTAGCAGCCGTTCTGGAGCTTTCGCTTGTATCGCATGATCTTCAGCAGGTAGCGTCTTTATGCAAACGGTTCCTTAAAAATGCTCAATACAACCGGAAACTTGAACGTCTTCAAGTTCCGCGAAGACTGAGCGAACTGTCAACCGAGGAAGGCCATGAGATACGATTGAAAGCGCCACAACAGCTACTAAATGGACCTTGTAGTTCTCACAGACTTGAATATAATATATATAATATAACTTGTGCTTGGAGCATTCATTTAGACATTTGTGTGTTTTATCTTTTTCTTATGATTCAGCTGAAAGTCACAGAAGAAAATAAAGATAAACTGAATTATTATTAGAGTTGAGCAAAACTCAAATATCTTAATTCACTCTGTACAGGCACAGAAGGGAAAGTCTTAGTTATGGTGTAAACTTGCATGAAAGTGTTGGAATGTGACCATTTCATTTATGCAGTGAGTAAACTATAGTGTTGTTTGGGCCTGGTATATTTTTATACTAGCAAAAATTGTGTTTCATACATTTTATATTGTAATGTTAGAGTCAATAAAGTCAGTAAACTAACTAAGTGGATCTATCCCTGTGTCGTCAGAGAGGTAACCAGAGTGAGTCACTCACCCTCTGGGATGTCGGTCCAGCTCGTTCAGGACTGTGTGGTCGCAGTACTCAAACACCAGGTGAAGTTTCCGTTTACGTCGAAAAACCTCGATCAGATTTACCAGGTTGGCGTGTTTCAGTTGCTGCGCAGATACAAGAAGGGAAAGACATCTTAGCACCCGCGGGTTCTTTTGTGAATCACGCACATTATCAGGGAGAGGCAGCAACACACACGAAACCAGTTCAACTTATTTTAGTAAACCAGTAAATCTCGCTGCTCAGAGGACGGTAAAATCAGGGGTTTGCTTTTATCAAACAGACTAAACTGTTAACAGCTGGTAATAAACATGCTGTTGCCCCTGACAACCTGTCCCCATCCTGTCCTATTTATGAGCTCCTGGTGTCCTGCAGGCCACTAACACTCCCACCCACAGCATGACTAATTAAACCACTAACAATCGTACCAGTACATCTTTGAATTATTATTACGCAACATAAAAGAAAACAAGAAAAAGCAGGTTTGAGTGTTTATGTGAGATAAACTTGACAGAGATGGAACAGCATCAACGTTTGGCCACTAAACAATCACTGTTTTTGTTGTTTATTTAAAGTCTCTGTCGGCCAGAAAACTAACTAATCACTCAGCTCTTTAAGATTAATTAACTAAGACGCCAATTTAAAGTTAAAGAGCTGAAAACAAAAACAGAAACGATGATGTTCAGCTGATGCCAAAGCCTCTTCAGTTCTTCAAAGCTGCAGAATTTCTAATTTCCTGTTATAAAAAGACATCTCACAGAGATTTCACATTTTAATGAAGGTACCTGAGTGGCCCTGATACTGCAGGGCTTTTCTTTCATTTGATTACAGCCCTCTAAACCTCTCTTAAATGAGAGTTTCTCTGTGCAGCAGCAGCTACAAAAATGCTTCCCCTCTGCAGAATTTATTGCCCAGTGTCTGCCTCCTGCTGCCCTGCACAGCAGAGAGCAGGCTGTATATTTCACAGCACTAAAACCAGGATTTGAAAAATCAAGAACTGCATCAATACATCTTATAATTTAGATTTTTTTCTCTCTCATATAATGTTGACTACATAAGCCAAATTCTATATCAAAAAATCTCGACCTTTTCCTTCACAATCAGCAGTTTTTAATTTCTATCAATTGTTTTCTTTTCCTTTTTTTTTCGGAGAATAAACAGGAGTGTATTGAGGATAATAATTGTGCATGTGTGGGTTGTTACCTTGAGCATCCTGATCTCCCTCAGTGCAATCTTTTTGATGATGGGATCGTCCTCGGACTCCACAAACTTCTTGATGGCGACAATCTGCCCCGTGTCTTTGTTTCTGCACTTGAAGACGACGCCGTAGGAGCCCTCTCCGATCTTTCCAATCTTCTCGTACTTCTCCATCCTCAGCGGGGGACCGGAGCTCGTCCGAGGGTAAAAACACTTTTCCAAGAGGGCAGCACCGTCTCTGCTGCCTATTAAAAAAGGAGAGAGGAGACACAGGAGGGGGTTCACACCGGGGACACGGAGAAGAAGAGAGAGGGGGAGTTTGACCAACTGTTGCTCTTATGAATAGTTCATCCAATTAAATTTTAAGGATCAAAAATGGATGAAAACCAGGTGATATGAAGGTTGGGTCTTCTCAGAAATAAGACAATAATGCTTTTATAATACACAGAACTGACTCAGGTTTGTCTTTGTGGCTGTATTTTGACAATTTTGCACAGAAATGTTATGCACAATTATCTGAATATACTGAAAGAGTTTGCAAAACTTTTACAAGACCGAGCAATACAATACCTGCGTCCGAGCTCAGATTGGGTTCAACCTCATGAAGGTGGGGACCTAAATGTTAAGATAACCTCTAAAACTGCCTCCAAAAGATAGATTTAATTGCTTGGAGGCAACATTACACCTGTCTCCCAACAGTTTGGTTGCGTAACGAAAACATTTGCAATGCAAAGTATATTAGGTCATTTCCCTGAGGGGGACACAGAGCGAAAACAAACAACACAGAGTGAACAGCCAGGGGGATGAAATCAAAGTGCTGCACTTATAAATAGGCCAACAAGGAAAAGGTAAATAAATGTCAAAAAAAAGGCAAAATGAACAGCTGAGGCTTCATGTTTATAACTGATGCTGAGGGATGATAAAATAGTTCCTATCATCCTAAAGTCTGAGTAAAGTTGTCCCATGAAACCAGCTGCTCATTAAGTAAACACATTTCAATATTTCTAGAAGTATTTAGGTGAAAACACTTCCTGTTAGACACTGAATTAAACGTTTAAACTTACCTTCAGGGAAAACGTTCGCAGGTGTCTCTCAGGCAGAAACACAGAGGCGTTTGTTCTTCCACACACATCGACCAGTGAGGTGGACGAGCCCGGCTCAACTGTCCCCGCAGATCCAAGGGTGTCCTGCTTTAAAGACAGAGTACACCCTGACATCCCGGCCTGCCTTTCAAAATAAAACACAGAGTCAGCACACGTCACTTCTTTCAGTAAAGCAGTAAAACCCCAAACACAGTGACTCTCAATGCTCGTAGGCAATTTACTATCAAATGTTTTTTCTTGTTTTGTACAACCCAATTTATTTATCTAAATAAATAGATTAAATACAGTACAAACACGTGGAGTTCAACAGCAGAGTTCAGAAACCCTAAATTACCTGTGTAGATCATAGTAATATCCATATTTACCGTCTGAATCTTCATGAAATAAGTTGATATTAATGATGATGACACTAGTACTACACAAACATAACTAGAACAGTATATTATAAACATAAAGCACCTTTATAACCACTTTAAAAGCAGCCTCATTCTGAGCACACAGCCACAAGTTCTGATCACATTTCTGATCCTGGTTCAAACATGATACTGACATATATTTACTTAGGCTCAAACATGATAACACATATATATTTTACCTTTCCTCTACTTATTTTTAAAGTCTAAATTAATATATTTTACCGGAGTGTGTTTCGTGTATTTCTGTAATAAGATAAGCAACTGTTAAAATGGTTAAAGCTGATAGAATCAGAGTCTGCGCTTTCTCTAGTTTGTCAGGTCCAAGTGAAGATGTAACTGGAAGAAAATCCCAAATTACATAACTGCTTTGTTAAGGAGCTCCAGTGATTTACGTTGAAAAATCAAAAATAAAAGACACATTGTAAGAAAAATAGAAAACAGATGGCAACACAAAGACAGAAGAGGCAGCAAAAATTAGCTACTAAAAGAAAAAACTTAATAGTTTAACTTTTCGATCACCTGTTTTTATGAATCAGCTGGTGCCTTCATGTCAGCAAAACTAGCTGTAGTCTTATTCTGAAGGTAAAGTCATCTGACTTCCTGTACTATCCGCTGACTCTCTGTTGTCAACTTGACACATTTCTCCCTTTTCCACCACAGTCCCCATAGGAACTACTGACTCCACCTACAGAAAAAAGAGAAGACGACTCCTGAGGGGTTTTTGTAGATTAGTAAATGTTCACACTTGACAGACTGAGTGTCTGAAATGTGTGAAAATTAAAGATGCAGGTAAACCACAGTCAGTAAACGTCAGAGAAAACACCCACACAGGTGCACAAACTCAATCTGTTTAATCCCATTCTTAAAAGACCTAAAGTCTCACACACCTGACACCAGGTTGAGTTGGTGGTTAAATGAGTTTGTTAGTGATTGTGCTGAAGATTTGATCATTTTAGGATTTATTTCTTTACGTTTCCAGTGGCATTCAAAACAACCACATCCCCCAATCCACATCCGTCTGACATCATTCCACATGTGGCAGTAAACTACGGGAAAACTGAACCCTGATGTGTCGCCCTGTCGCACAGAGACCAATTAGTGTAGTCTTGTGAAGTCAGAGCGATGGCAAGACTAAATAGGGAAATAATGGAAATTAATACTCAACTTGTCTCTCCCCTTCCTCCCATTAGAGACGCATCATCAGCGAGGAGTGACGCGGCGCCTCATCAGCTCACAAACACAAAAATAAACCCGAGTCCATTCATGTTCTCTTGTTAACAGCGTTTTTTTTTTATTACAAAAACAGCATACATTAAACATTTTGCGAAGGGAATGCAAAGATGTTAACAAAACCTAGCATTGTCCCTCATTTTGTCATTTTATTTTAAATTAAAAAATGTACAAAAGTGCTTACATGGTGCAAATAATGAGAAGTAAAAGGTCTATAAAAGAAGAGGGTAAAGAAAAAAATGTACATTATATCCAACTTCTAAAAATGCAGCAGAGCAGGAGAGATGCGACTATATTACATAGCTGTAAAAATAACCAAAAGCTGCTCAGGAACTGTTTACTAGGTAGTTAATCCTCACACAGCAGGACTGCTGTCACTGTCTGTAAATCCAACATACCCTATTACTTAACATGAGGTTAATAAATATTGCTTAAATAACCCACATGGCTCATGGGTTCCTGTTTAATTTGATCTATTAGTTTGACTACAAAGTTGTAAAATCTCTTTTCAAGCCTAATAACGTTTGCCACTGGCAGTGATTATGTGTGACATGTTACAGACAATTACACAATAAATCTCCCATTGTTTGCTAATACAATCACAAATTCTTGTGAATCTTAATGGCACTTTTGTCAATAATACCTCTAGATAACGTGTTTGTAACCCAGTCCACAGTACAGAAAAGTGAGAGAAATGCTAGGTAACATTGTTCATTTGAGCTTTTATTATTTCTCATAAGTTTCCTCGTCGCTTGTGATGAGCGGAGCTACAGCGAACGTGTTTGCTGGTGTAAGGCTACTCATGAATCCAGTCTGAAGACGCTCCGCTTTTACTGACCTGTCAATCCCGCAATCAGTAACAAAAGCTCCCAATATCTGTTTGAAACCAGTTTCTCATGACACTGAACCCTAGGCGAAAGTCTGGAGTTTTCTCCCAAAACTGAGGCATCTTATCCACTTTCCTAAGACCTGTCCAGTCTCTGGCAGAAGATCAGTAACTGTTCTCATGACCTGCTAAGATGTAGAGGTTGCTCAGGGCCGTGGGGTTGTCTGTGGGTCGACTCTCCAAAACCACCACCCTGCAAAACAAACACAGGAGACGAGAGACATTACATGAAGGTGGCCATGCTACACCGTGAAGCCAAAGCTGAAGAAACTGGCTGCACCTTGAGAAAACTTCAATGTCAATCTGGCAACTTTAAAACTGAACTCAGCCACAAGGAAAGCTGCTATTTTCAAAGACGTCATTCAAAAGATGTCATATAGATAGCATGCTAATTAAAGGAACACTTTCTGACGGAGCCATGCTAACAGTTTCCCCTCTGACTCCATGCTAAGCTAAGCCAATCTTCTCCTAGGTTTAGCTCCATTTTTAAGAAACAGACAAGAGAGTAGTAAACTCTTAAAGCGTTCTGTCAAAATGATGGATTATTCCTTTAACTCTGATGAGTTTTCAAAACCATTCAATGACTGAATTCTCTTTTCTCCCTCCAGACAGCCACCGGTTTCAGTTCATGGCTGTATAGTTTGCAAATAAAACTTAAGAACATTGACCTTAAAACATTTGCTTTACTTTGCAAAGTGTGAATTCTGTGTATTTTACAGTTACGAGGCTTAAAGACTTTACTGACTGGATAACACAACAAATCTCTCTTCTCCAGGACGAACACCTTGACAAAATGTTAGGAAACAACATTAAGTCGGTCGGTTAACTTCTGCCACCAGCAGAGACGTGTAGCTCATTGTTAGGGTGATTGATAGGAAACTTGCTAATAATTTAACTGCAACGACAACGACAAGACTCGTAGCATCATGTTAACGGTATCAGCCTGCTCAGAGGACAGTGCGGTGACAGAGCCGTGCATGTTAAATGGCACGTTAAGCGTCAGTCAGATGACAGCTCGATCGGGACGGCAGCGGGTGCATCTTCAGATGCCGTTTGTCTCGTGGCTGTGACAGGTGAGCGGGGACGCTACAGTCCATACTGTCTGTTCCATCAGATGAAATTACAGAGGCATGGAGAGACACTCAAACCAGGCTGGCAGTGTCTGGGCAGCGGTGAATAAAACATGGGAGAGGGGGGCTGGGCAGAGAGAGGCCTCGCTCCGGTGCCACAGGCGGGGCGGCTCCATCAGGAGGCATCACCAGCTGAGCGCCGCTGCTGGGAGAGTCTCCTGAACTGAGCATGCTGTGTGAGTGTGTGTGTGTGTGTGTGCATGAGAGAGCTAAATCACCTCCTGCTGTGTCTGCAGTTGAAACCAATCATCACGACATCAGTCTAGAGTTGAAGCGATTAATCGATTAGTCGACTGACTGAAAATTAACTTTCAGCTTCATTTATAATCAATAAATCATCAATTTACTGTTTCTCTCTGTTTTATATCATTGTGCATTGAATATCTTTAGGTTTTCACTTGTTGGATCATTTCACCTCAGGTTCTTGCAAATCATGATGAGCATTTGTTCCACTACTTTTTGACATTTCACAGACTAATTGTTCCCTGCAGCCCAGTGTCAGTCTGTGCAGGAGTGAAGCTGTTGCACTCGCTGCATTAACTGCACAGTTTTAATCATAATATGTAACAACTGTGTCATTATCTCTTTTCCTAGGTGACTTTGTTATAGTGCTGAAATGATTAGTCGAATTGTCGAATGACAGAATCTACAACTATTCTGGAAAATTACTGAAACTAAAACTAACACTCAACATTATCTTGCTCTGGCTTCTCCAGAGTGAAGATCTGCTGCTTTTCTTCATCTTATGATCGTAAACTCATTAAGTTTGGGTTTAAAAAAAAAAAAAAAAAATCTGAAGGCATCACATTGGACTTGAGGTAATTATGATGTCATTTTTCAATATCTGACATCTTATGGACAAATGATTATTGGATTAATCTGAAAAAACAAACAAACTGCATATTACTCAGTAACTGCTCAAGTAATGTAACAAGCAAAGATGCCGAACACTGTCTGGTTCCAGCTCTGAAAATATGATTATTTGCTGCTTTTCACTGTTTTATATAATTTGAACTGGAATATCTTCTGCATTTTGAACTGTGGATAAAATAACCAACGTCAAGACAGATAAGATCGGGCTCTCACAACCTACGAGCATTTTTATAAATCCACAGTGACACTACACAGAGAACTGCTTGAGCAATGACACATTGCAGTTTTGTTGTATTTTATCAATGCTCTGCCTTCATGTCACTGGCACCAGATCTACTGAGGCAACAAGCATCAGACAGAGAGAGAGAGAGAGAGAGAGAGAGAGAGAGAGAGGGTATTCAAGGTTAATGTCACAGGTGCATTCAGGGACAGTCAGTAAGGGTCAGATCCATCAGAGAGGAAGATGCAGGGGCAGAAACAGATTGAGACAATTAACTTCAGCTAAGATGAAAACAGAGTGAGGCGAGAAAAACATGGCCGCAGGTCAGGCGGAGACACCAGCACAGTGAGAGATCTGTCAGAGGCAGCAGGAGGTGAGCATGTTGTTTACTGGTTTCCAGGTAATAGGAAAACACAAACACCTGAGGGAGGACAGCCGTAATCATGAGTGTGTGGTTTTATGGAAATAATGGGGCTGATAAATTATACCATCAGGAATAAACAAGAAAAGTGAGGGGGGTAAAAAGAAATTCAAAATGTAATACAATTTGGTTGTTCTTTTCTTCCTTGGTTTATACTGATCATGAAAATATTTTGTGGATATATTTTTTCATTTAAGTCCTCTTCAGATTTTTGCGGTAGGTGCTCCTCCACTCGTTGCTCTTGATCACTCATGTGCACTGATGCAGCTGCAGATGGAAATAATCTCTGTACCCACCTGTCAGACCCGAGGAGACGGAAGACTCTGCTCGGATCAGAAATCTCCTGGGTCACCTACGGATGAGAAAACATATATCTGTATATCTGAAGTACTGAAGTACATGTGGTGCTGAAAATCAAGAATAGTCAAGTATCATTATACTTGTGCCTAGTATTACAATTTCACAATTCTTTCAACAAATATCCTGAGAGCAGCCTGTAAGGAATCAAATCCTGGAGCTGCTCAAACTGAAAGACAGCTGCATGTGAAATGGCACCAGCACAGTGTCTGCCCAGCATCATTGCTATGCAGTGTGCTACCAGCTAGGTTGTATAAAGGAGTGAGAGTATGTGAGGTGTTAGTGGAGGTGTTCAGTATTTGAAACATTTAATCTGTCTTTTTGACCTTCTAAATCACACATATACAGTATAACTACATTTGATGATTTCGACGTTTAACTGATCATGATTGAAACAAAAAAAAAACAAATATTACTGATACAAACCTACTATGACATCACAAAACATTAACATAGGTTTATCGGTTGTTCAGTGTCAGTCTGTGAATTAAACACTTCTCAGAATCAGAAAGTGTCTGTCCTGTGTTTTATTTTTGGTGCTGGGACGACTGTTTACATTTGGATCACGTATTGTGCCTTTAACAACAAACTCTTCATGTTTTTTGAACAGACTGTAGGTAACTGAGTGCTGTCTCTAGGGACTCTGTGTCACTGTGTACAATCCCGAGGCTTACCTGCTCTAGTCACAAGATGTAGCCTGACACTTTGCAGTGAAAAGACAAGGGCCCCTTCAAAACACACTCCCATGTGTTGACATGACATGAAAACTTGTCGACAGATGCGAGATAGTCGGCCGGTGACACCTGCTAGGTGTAAGTCCTTGGCCTTGGGAGAGATCTGATCTGTTTAAGTCTAAACGAGAACAAGGTCTCGGGTGTTCAGGGGAGCACCCACTGAGGCGAGCACGGATCAATAGACCTGCCCCCTTGAATGCCTTCGCTTTTGAGAGGAATCATAACGAGACAAAGGCTGAATTATTTAGTGCTGCTCCCTGTTGTGTGACGGGTTTCGTTTATGATTGAGCATGAATTTTGCATGGCCACTGACATTTCAAAAATCCATGCTATGGGAGAACTGTCAAGCCGGGCTGGGCGCGGACTCGGCTAACGGACCCGTTTCATCCGAGTGCCGCACGACCACGTCTGACACGGCGAGCTTTCAAAAAGGCGGCCCCTATCGCCATATCACTTTTCATAAAAACAGAATGCTTCACCTCCCCGCGATCTCTTGAACTTTTATTGTGCTGCTGAGCGCGACTCGTGATCAGGTTAACATGGAATCCCTCCGTGAAAGGTGGACAAATTCATTACCTCGGCCTCACACAAAGACACTTTGTCTGACTCCACCTGAGGGCTTATCTCCCGGGATCACCTACAGCATGTAGCCACGCATATAAACGGACGGCACTCAGGGTCTTTGTTGACCAGAGGCAGAGGTGTTTGTTCATGTGTAGAACAAAGACGCTTCAATTCATGGAGGTGACACAAACTGCATTCAGAGTTTCTATTCTGTAGCCACCCATCAAAACTGATAAAAGCACAAAATAATGTTTTATGTGGAGTTGCTCTTTGATCCTCACACCATCATTACCTGAGGAGATCCAAAGTGTGATGTTTGAATGTAACATTTACAACCAGTATTGGAGTACCAGAGATTTCACCCAGGTGTAGCGGTTATGATGTATTTTACCTCATTGGACTTGAAGCTCTTTCCCTGCATGCCGTGTTTCCAGAAAGCCAGGACACTGTCCTGAAGGCACACTGTTACAACGGAGAGGGAAGAGGCCACATGTTAGTGCACACGGAAATCAAACAGCAGCCAATGCAGCATGGCCAGCTTGATTAAGGAGAACAACAAGTATGTGTGAGATGCAATTCAGTTTGATTTTTGCAAAAAACACTTTCAAAAAACAAATATGCATCGTTGCTGGATATATGTTATATACCCCCTTTAAATAAGGGATTTAAGTTCTCACACTGACATAAACCTCATGTGCTCCTGTACTTACCAACAGATCCGATGCAGAAGTCAAAGCTGAGCTCAGATGCCAGCTTCTTGTTGGACTTCAGTCTGCCCTGGAGATTAACAATCTTCAAATTTTCTGGGGAATAAAATAACAAAAGGCTGTTTAGAATAAACAAACTTGTTTCTTCAAAGAATGTTTGTAGAGATTTTACAGGTCGAAACTATTAAAAAGAGAATTCACGTACGGTCCAAACACACCAACACTGTGTCTCTCTCCAGCTGGGTGACATGGATTGCATCCACCTGCTGATTATCTGTGGAAAGGAGAGGTAACAGTAACAATCCTGTTCTCTAACATCCCAGGCAACGTACAGACAGAAAGTCACATCATAATATGTTGCCTGTTTGTTCAAATTGTACAAAAGCCATCAAAGAGGATGATGTATATCGCACAGCATCAAAGACACAACCACAACAAGAGGCTGATGCTTTGTACACTATTGGGGTTTCTGTGAATAGAGGAACTGGTTTCTGAAGAAGCCATCATTCAACCACTTCCTGACACAACAATTTGTTGTATTGGTCCCGTGGTATTCACCTCTACACCACAGTACATTTACATGTTTGACTTACTTGTTCCTATCTCTGTGAACCAGGAGGAGCAGGAGTTCAGGTTGATAGTCTCAAAGCGGACCACCTGGCCCGGCTCTGTGCCCTGGCTGATGGCCACACACACCAGAGGATACTCCTGCTCTGGGACCACCAGCATCTCAAACACTTTCAGCGGGCTGGGAAGAGGGAAGTCAAAATGCTGCAGCAGGAAGAGGGAGTCGACACAGTGGTTACTGTCAGTGTTTTCTGATTATTAATAAAGTTTTGAATTATTTTCGTAGTGTGAAGCTAGAGACATTTTGCTACCGGTGCAGTAGTGTTGTGCTTATAAATATTCCCTGGGAACATAGACAACTTGATTTTAAAAGCAAAGGGGTGATGGATAGTTTATTCAAGTTTCCCTGCACTGCTAGATTTCAAAATAAAATTACAGACATGCTACTTGGAGAAATATTGTAGGATAGTTATTCAGAATAAAAAAATAATTCTACAAGGGAAATTTGTGGGGACAAAGTAATGTTTCAGACAAGAAAGAAAGAAGTGAACTGACCTTGATCAGCATGAACCTCTGCATGGGCTCATACCACTGCAATAGGACAATCCCAGACTGCAGAGCTCCACACAGATACTTGTGGCCTGTGTACGGGTTTCTCACTGTGAAACAGAGAGGAAAAGAGCGTCAACAAGTGCAGCTAGCCTGAGCTGTGTCCATCCTCTATAACAGTTTATATCAGGAGACTGGAGAAACTCAGTCATGAAAAATCTGAAAAATTCTGTTTATTCAACATTTCAAATTAAGTGCATAATATGAGTCATAACGGTTGACGGAACAAAAATGGAGGATGTGACTATAAGGAGATGTTTCTTGTTTAATATGATGAAAGGGAGAGGAAATAAAACTAAGTGGTTGGGAGGGGAGGGTCACTCACCAATGCAGCACTTGTGACAGCCCTTTGTGTCAGGGATCTTAGTCGTCAAGGCAAACCTCCTTAAAAAGAGAAAACAGTCATGTCAGTCTTGACCACAGTCTAAAAGAGCCAATGACGTCTAAAATTTGGGAAGTTGGCCAGTGGTTCTCCTTTTTCTCTACCGCTGCAGTCGTTTGTCATGATGGCAGAACAAAAAAGACTGCACAGCATGAGTGTAACAACATGCTTCAAGTTAGAAAAGCAGAGTTATCACCTTATCACAGAAGTGACAGGACTGTTGCTGAAGAGTGTGGTTAAGAGAATGTTATATGTGAGACAAGATTCAGAGGAAAATATGCGATGATCTCACCTGGGTAAAATTTTGTCTGGGAAGCGATGAGTCTGGAACTGAGCAGCCAGGCCGGGCTTCTTCAGCTGCTCAAACAGCCCGATGAGATTGTGGGAATACAGCTGGAAGGTTTTCCCTAAAGCAAAATACAGTATATTCAATCATGAGCGAGTAGCATATCAGTAATCGAAGCCAAGAGTTAAAATGTACTCATCGTAAATATGACAGACAAGGACTGAGTTAACGTTTTCTTCACATTATGAACATCATTTTCTCAACACATCCTGTATCCCATGAAGCAGCTTTCCCATGTAGAAAGGTTAGATGTGAACAGAAGAAAAAAAAAAAAGGAAAAAAAAAAAAAGAAGTGTGGTGATGATGATGTGAAGCATGATTACCTTCTGATGAAGCCAGTTAGTAGAATATCAAATCAAGCCAGGCGAGAGGAGGATGGACAGTGTCCAAGGGAAGAGGAGAAGAGAACAGGGGTTTAGTATACCAAGGGGCAAACTGCTGAAGGTAAAACCGAAAGTGGACCTCGCACTTTGTAATCGCATCCTCTCAACTGTTAAACTGAGAAAAGGTTTCTGTTCTTACGACAGCCAACTGAAGACAGTTTGGTTTCCAATGATAGATGATCTGAGTTTTCTCACAACAAACAGCATTTCTGTTCTATTGTATGAAACAAACTACACCTGCTTTTGCAGCTGTTATACACTGCAAACTAAAAAAGATCAATATAAAAGTGGTTCCTCTGCAGAGGAACAGGCTGTAAAGTCAGATGCGTCACTCATGAGTCACTGTGCTACACGGTTCTTATAGAGGCTTTCTGATGGCAAATAAAAGAAACTGTTATTTTAGGGCTGCAGATATGGAAGGACTGTGTTGCCTTCAGGGGCAGTCAGATAACACAGGACAAAGAAGCAGCAGGTTATGACAGTGGCCAGTGAAGCAGGACGCTGTGATAAGTCCATCACTTACCAGATAAAGACATCAGGTTGTTGTTGATAACGTACAGCCACGTACACTTCCTTGGGAAGAGCTAAACAGGGAGTTAAACAAAGATGGCACAATCACTATATAGCTGCACTTTAGTTCTCAATGGAGGGAGTAAAAGGGGCTGAAAGAACATGAATTTGTCAATTAAATCTCTGCTGAACCCCTCCCCTGAATTGTCCAATAATAGCTTAGCAACCGTAACCAGGCACAGCAGGTCTGACAAGCCTTAGATTTCTGCACATGATGCAAAGGAGCTCTAATAAGAGTGATTACCTGTATCCAAAGAGTCTGGAGGGTTGTATATTTGTTTTCAAACATTTCTAAAACCAAAAATGGGATAAAACTCTCACTGTGTGTAAGCCAGTCCTGGATGCTATCAGAGTTTAGGGTAATGCTCGCAGCTCTCACCCGCTCTTTACTGCATCTTGGGAAGTTTACACTCCAGCAACATTACCCGACACTGGGTTATGTCTGCTAAACATCCTGGTTAGTCCTCATCCTAAAAGTCTTTTCTCTTGTTAACGTTAAAGGTGAAACATAGTGTTTGAAAATACAAACAAATATAGAAGCTAAGCAGCCAACAAGGTTATGTTACAACGAAATCAGAGTCTGATCTTACCCTTCACACTCCTTGTCACATTTATACTACTGGCACTACAAGAAAAATGCTGTTTCTTTATTTAGTTACATGTAATTTCCATGGATCATTAACTGGTGATCCAGTTAATTTTTAGTCTGGGACACGGAGCTCTAGTCTCAGGCTTTTGGCAATATAATGCGCGTAACCAGATTACTGTATTAAAACGACTCGGACGGAAACATTAAGGTCAGCCGGAGACAGTTTTTCCATCCAACTCATGGAGCCAAAGTTAACTTAATTAGAAGCCTAGTTACGGCTGACGGTTCAACCGGCAAATTTGTTGGTTGTTGGCTAGAGTTGAGAAGTCTGCTGCTTTTGTCGACCTCCGTCTGAAATCAACTACAGATTACTTCCAATAATTTCTAAAAGTTTTGAGTCGAAAATCTGCCACTTTTACAGTTATAAACCACATACGTGTTGTGCCTGAATGGAAAGCTTGGTGGGGCAAGGGTTAGCTAACAATATATGTTTATATATCTGCTGTTACCTGCTCCATTGTGGCTTCATGCAGCTCATTAAGATTCAGCGTATAGATGCCATCCTCTGTCCCAAAGATTAGGTACTGATCTAGAAGAGAAAAAAGATGTATTGGCTTTGATAGAACATGTTGATTCTGCCTGTTTGTTGATGGTGTTTGTTGCATGAGACTGTACCTTTGGTGTCTGGATGAATCCATGATGTGGCACAGTTTATCTTCAGTGGACAGCCGTCAAACACTTTAGAGAAACAGGCTCCCATCTGCAACAAAAAGCAACACAGCTCAAAACCGGCAGGCTCTGGATCAGTGAAGCGCTAAAATGTCAGCCAGGGTTTAATGAGCTGGAGCTGGAGCTGGAGCTGGAGCTGAAGCTGGAGCTGGAGCAGATCAGAGGCAACCGCAAAGCAGAAAGCTCTGTGGACCCCAAATATCTACAGAATGTACAGCAGCATTTCTGACAAGAATTTAATAACAGTGCTCATGAAACCAGGCCAGCAGGGAGGAGTGAAGACTGTGAGGTACAATGCAGATTATTCACTCACCAGTACTTTCGGAGTGGGTGGCAGGCCGTTGATAGCTGGTTTCTAAGGAGGAGAAGAGGGAACAAAAAAAACCATGAGATAATGAAGTTTCACAACACAGAGAGACAACAACAATTACTTTAAATATAGCTGCCTAATTTAGCTTCAGCCTGAACAATGATGCAAACAACAAACAATACGGACAGTTTTTTCTATGTGTTCTGTCAAAGTCAATTAAACACGAGTGGATGCCAGATTCCCCTCTTTAATTATCAGTGTTTGGATCTTACAAAAGAAAACCATCATATTTGAGGTTTCTGTGAAACATCAGCCAGCTAGTTGGACACACTCCACATATAAAATATAGGTTCCAAGATCATAGATGACTTTTTCATCCTAAAACCCAATGAAAACAAAAATGAGAAGTGTGGTGGTCTTGACTTAAACCCATACTGTAATGTAATGTATTTGTGCAATATCTTTAAACTCACAGGGAATTCCTTTTTCTCTCTCCAGTGCTGCTGGTTGGGTGGCGGCTTGGGACTGCCTCCATTCACACTGCCATCCGAATCATTGTCTGTCACAAGAGAGCGGGCAGATGGAAAATTACATCTGTAGCACAGCTGTTAATCATACTGTCAGACACACGGGATCTATATCCAAAGATCAGACACATTTGCATCAGGCCGTCTTACCTTTACATTTAGATTTATTGAGAGCTTGTAAAAATAAATAAAAAAATAAATAAGTGCACATTTAGAGACATGCTGGATTTAAGAGGACAGACACCAATGGAAGCCATATGAACAGCTCACTGCACAGAACTGTAGGTAAATTCCAGTTAGACAAGAAAAGCAGAGACTCACCAGGATCAGAGGCGTGAGACAAAAGGCCGGGGCTGCTGACGCTGGCGGAGAGGAAATCTGGAGACGAGTGCTCCACCTTGTTGCCCTGCTCAGGTGTGCTCTGTCTGCGAGCCACCTGGTTCGGCCCGTTCTCTGAGTTCGGAAACCTCCGCACTGTCAGAGACCTCTCTTCGTTAAGGCCGAGCTCCTCTGATGAACTGTTTAATCGTGGCTGAAAATAAGGGAAAAACAGTTTGGTCTTCATTCAAAGAAGCACTCTGCAGTGGATACACTTAGCATTGATGGTAATTACAAAAAACAAAAAATGCAAATAGCGAAAAACATTTTATAGTTTCTCACCTTTGGGGGCAGAGGAGGAGGAACCCCTGGTTTGAGAGTTGACCTGAAATGGAGGCATTTTTTTTTTTTTTTTTTTTTTTTTTAGAAAGACAGCAAAGAATGGTTTGGTGTGTTTATGATGAAATTTAATCTATTAACGTCACTCACAGCTCGAATTCTTCAAAGGCGTCTTCAAGATGGGCGATGTGTCCCCTGCAGGACACAAACAAAATAATGAGTGTGGAAAATAAGACCCATCAGAGCTCAGGGCGGGTGTTAGTGGTTAAAATGTTTATGTAAAATCCCTCCTTAGAGATAAAGAGAGCATGACCCTGAGGAGAAGAAGACGGGTGTATTTGTTCTATTGCTGAACCCTAAGTGAACTTCATGGGATGGAAACCACAAAACATATTGTTTATCTTAATACAAGGTTCATCGTCACTAACTATGTTTACTTTGACATTAGCTTGAAAAATTAACACTGGGATCAAAACCAAGGTCCGCGGACAACTTTCTACATCACACTGTCCTACCTGCCGTCCTACCTCAGACTCGTGTGTGCAGCGGTATGCAAAATTTGGATCTACAGCTACAGCTACACATGGGGAATGGAGGGTGGTGATTTGTGAACACTGTGGGTGCAAAAACCTCAATGCAAAAATGGTGGCGACCAAGCTAGGGGGGTCGGGTGGATGATGTATAACACTACTACAGCACACACAATGTTAGTGTTACCGTTGGAACAATTGATCCTCAACGCTTTTGAGAAGGCTCCTGCGCGGGACAAGACGAGAGAGAAGCCGACAGCCAGAAGGGGACAGAGAGAAGTGGAAGGAGAAAAACAGTCAAAGCACATGGACAAGTGAGAAGGAGCTTAAGAGCCAAAGTGACATTTTAGACTGCAGATGAGGGAGAGTGAGTTCATGCACAGACACAGGTTAGATCTAGTGAGTAAGCAGGTTAATGTGAGAGACAGTGAGGAGCATCCATAAGAAAATCTGTTTACAATCAGTGTCAACAATGGATATAAGATTACAGAACATAATGGCTAACTAGCAGAAAGCTAATATGCCATTCTTTTCATTTGAAACTCTTGCTTTCTTAAAGTATACTTTGTCACTCAACTCTATCGACCAATCATATTGAGGATCCCTGAATTTTGTGTTTTTAAATAGGTCAAATAAATAAAGACACAAAACTTTAACCACGTTTGTCTCTGGATGAACCTCCAGAGACGCATCCATCTAATAAATAAGCCAGGTGAAGAGGGAAAGTGAAACACACACACACACAGAGAGAGAGAGAACAGGGGGGTAAATAGGAGCAGTTCCCATGACAACAGTTTCCATGGATTACCTGGTTGTTATTCCTCCCTCAGCAAAGGGACTCCAGGGGGAAGGGAAGTCATTATCTTTACTCACATCCTGTGGAAAGGCACACATGCACAAAAATAGAAATTTTTAAAATACCTGCATTCTGTTATTTGTGAGTATATATTTTTTGTTTTCGTACATGCACATAAACTCAACTGATGCCAAACAGAAACAGAAAGTAGTACTTGAATATTAGTATTGACGAAAGTGAAGATGATTATCACCATTTCAGAATGAGCCTCAGTTTCCTTCCGGAGTGGTGGTTCAAACTGGAGCTTGTCGACTGCGAATGACAAAAATTGTGTTCAGTCTTTTTTTTTTTTTTTCCTTTCCCTTACACACATCTTTGGCACTAGAGGGCATCAGTATCCACACTTCAAGACACACAAAGCCTTGGGAGTAGTACCAGGAACCTTGGAAAACACTCTCAGTCCATTCTTAGCATATAATCACGTGTAAGAATTAACCAAGAGCAGATCAACTGCTTCCATTGCAACATACCTGTCAAAACACCACAAGGGCCCTTCACTGACTTATTGTACTACTATGTGAATGTTTGGTCTGGAGCCTCAAGACGAGTCTGTCCCCAAAGGCAAACACGGATTACAAGTGACACTGACCAGATCTCTTCATGTTGGGGAAATATTGGTAAGAGAGAAAGAAGTACAAATAAACCATGGAGCAGATTCCTCTTAGTTTAGGTTTGAGGTCACATTCTGTCAAACTGTTGATCCAATAGAGGAGACTGGTGTGGTGTCCAATATAAACATGATGTGATACTGCTGCAATTATGAAGGCGAAAGAAATCAACCAACCTGCCAATAAATACTACCACATAATCAGCTTCTCATTAACAAAGAAACTTTGTATTCAAGAATTCAGACCACTTTTTTTTCAGTGTGTTTTTCTACTTGAGGTAGAGCTGATAATGTGGTGCTGCAGTTATTTAAAACACTGATAACAATGAGGAGGTGAGTCACACTCTCACACACACACACACACACACACACACACACACACACACACACACACACACACACACACACACACTGAACTAACCTTCAGGAAAACATTTGAGAAGGTGAGGTTGAGGAATCAGGTGAGACGAACGAGTCGAACTGAGCTTCCTTGTTAGGATCTGATTAGTCATCTTATGTTTATTTTTTATTTCAGACACTGACAGGGACAAAAATGTCACAATGACCAAATTATTCAACCTTATTCAAGCTAAAGCCACAGTAAGCAGCCAACCCATGCACAGGAACTCACCTTATTAGTGCCACTTAAGTCTCAAACAAAATGTTCTGTTGTGTGCTACAACATTATCCTATTTCTCAGGAAGTCGTAGGAGTGAGCTAGGGATTTATACAAACACACACTGTCTCACTACACTGTCACTAACCTGCATCCCCCCTGTGTCCCTCAGTGAAGCTAGGACTTGAGCATGGCCCTCCTTGGTGTGTCCCATTGTTTGCTTCATGTAGGAGGGAAAGTCAGACGCAATTGTGAGAAATATAGATGAAACCAAACAGGAGGTACAAACGATCACAGTACAAACAAGCACAAAAACACAATGAGGCACAGTACGTATCACTACAAATACGTATACGGACACACTTCACCACCGCACTGTTACTACAACTACCTAGAATGAAGATATGACAAGTTCTGTACAACAACCGAAGACGACACAAACACACAACAACTTCCCTGAAGGGTTGCACATTCTTAAATATGAATTTGAACAATCTATTAAGCTGCATCCTCTGCCAAATTCAGTCCCAACAACTGTTGACTGAAAACCAAATTCCTCAGGAAACCTCATTGACCCTTCAGACAAGCCATTTCACATTATTCTTTTAGTGAAAGATGAGGGACAGTTACTTGCTACTTTATGCTGCACAGAAGCATCATTAGCTCTACTACATCCATTTTCTCTACTGTGAATCCCCAGGCTATTTTTATACACACTACCACATGCTTCTGGAATAATGCCAGCCAGTGCTGCGGGATTAGTGGGATGACCCTTAGACAAGCCGCCGGACCTCTTTCAATCTAAACACCCAGGCTGACTGACACAACAACCAGTGACAGGACGGATTCATGGGAGGGGGTTGATCTTGGTGATGCGGTTTTGTGCTTTTTGTTCACTTACAGTTTATCTCTGAGCGCGTCCTCTCGGCTCTGGCTTGTTTATTGGTGGAGCGGATTGTGTGTCTGACTGCAGACAGGGGCTGAAACAAAGAGTGAATGAGATTGCAAGATAAGGAAATAAGTTTTAACTGCAGGAGCAGCACTTGATAAGACAAGTGAAGAGTCGGGTAAAGAGTCATCAAATGATTATGACACTGCCTTGAGTCATTTGGCACAATTATTAAATTTATCTTTTGAAATAATCTGCACAAACTAGATAAAGCAGATCCGAGAGCTACTTTCTGTGCTGCGTCTTTATGCATCATCACATTATTATGCATCCCAGTGGCTGTTTGTTTGCAACAAGCTCCATTGCTTGCAGTCAATAGCCCTCAGGGTGTTTTTCATTCATCGTGGCCAAGACAGTGCCACTGCTGTCAGGGTGAGAAAAGCACAATGGGCTTTTAAAAAGGCACTGGTACCACCTCTTTGGCTGCCACACAGATGTCATGTTGAGTCCCGTTTGAATAATAATGTCGAAGGGGAAGGGAAATTTCAGCAAAGCTCACCTTGCATGTTTAATATCCATGTTGCTGAAAAAACACGCTGTGGGAATATTTACAGTCGCTGCTGATAGCGAGTCAGTCAGTGTCTGTATGAAAAGCTGTTTTACTCAAATTTGACAGGCACTGTTTTGTTTTTGTTTTGTTTTTTGAACCAGTTTCTTGTTTTGTAACATTTTTTTGCAATTAAGCAGAAAAAAAACAACAAAAAAACAAAACAAAAGGACATTTGTTCTTGTTTCCAGGTAATTCCATTATTCTGAGGTATATGTGATGGAACCAGACATTACCTCGAGGTCATCATCGTCCACCTCACTGTAATGCTGGTGGTTGTCTGGGTTGTTCATCTTATCCAGGAGGTCGACAGCGAGCCTCCTTGTCAAACCCGTCTGGGCCACAAACACATGCTGCAAGAAACAAGAAAGGATTGCAAGTTATTGTAAACTGCTGCACAATTTGATAATAGTTTGTATCAGCAGTGTGACATCCCTAATCTGACATGCAAGATCCATGAAACTAGGTGAAGAGCCACAACCTCCCTGCAGAAAGAGAGATGTAAGTCCTAGTTTCACTGTTAGAGTAATTCAGACTGTCTGCATTAACTACGGGGCCAGAACTATCCTCAAGAGACATGAACTGTGAGAATGAGACTCCATGAGAACAGAAGTAGCTTTTAAGAAACAGAAGAAGTGTAGTTAGTATATGACTGAGGTCTGCAGATTAAAAACAGGTGCTAACTGGCCTTTTCCTTCCTCTTTAATGAGTTGAGGCACTTCAGCTATGATATAATTGAATAAATAAATAAGATATGTAGTTCCTGAACTTTGATCAACCGTTCAGGGCCAGAGACTGACCGTGAGCCAAACAGCTAGAAATTCAGCCAAACCACACAGAAGCTCATCAGGCCAACTGAGATCCTACTAGATTTGGTCAGAATGCAAACTTCTACTTGTGTGCTGTGCAGATTCAACAAGCAAAAAACACAGTTCTAACAGCAACTAAAAGTATAAAACACAAAAAGGGAAGAACACAGACATGGCTGAGACTTAACTAGCATTTTCTAACATTTAATGTAAATTCAACTCCAAATCTGCACTTCAATTAAGACAGTGATATGATTTAATATGTTTTTTTACCAATAGAAGTTTTTCCGCAGTGGGTCTCTTCTTTGGGTTCTTTGTCAGAGACACTTTGACAAAGTTATGGAAGGCGGTGGACCTGGGAGACAAGATGTTTTTGTCTTAATCCAATGATCATAACTGCTACTGTCTGAGACACAGTGAATATTCTGGGACTCTCACCATTTGTTTTTGTCTTTTAGTTTGGGAGGCTGGAAGCTACTCTTAGACATCAAAAACAAGGCCCTGGGGAAGACAAAGAAACAAGCATTAAACTGCTGGATTAGACTGAAACAGGGAAATATACTCAAAAAGGGGGACCAAAAGTTAGGGAATGGAAAGGCCTGCACTTCTTCTAAATATAAACTGTATTTTGAATGAAACAGGATGACCATTCAAGTAATCAAAAGACATGATGAAACATTAGAAGAACACAAAAGCAGGAAGCAGCCTAAGAAGCATTTGAGGAAGCTCTGACTGATCATTTTTGAGGAAAGTAAAACATACCTCATCGGGTGTAGGTCAAACATTGGAGGCTGAAGCTCGGCCAGCTCTATGGATGTGATGCCAACGGCCCAGATATCACACAGCTGGTTATAGCCGCCGTTCTTCTCCACCGCCGCCACTTCAGGAGCCATCCTGGATAAATGCAGGGCAAGGATTTAGTGACAACTCTCCAAAAATAAAAATGAAAGGCTGGTCTCCCTGAAGTGAAAACTAAAACTGATATTATTAATGAGATTCTCTGTTGATCTTTGTAGGAAAACTATGTTCACATTTCACTCTTCGACAGTGTGTTTTAGAGGTCAGGGTCAGTGACAGGACAGTGGCCCTGGGGCTGGTAAGGATTCAGTCACCTTCTCAAAAACACTTCAGCTGCTGTGGGAATTTGAACTTTCACCTTTCAGCTGAAGCATCTGTCTCACTGTTAGTACACTGTGTCACCACAAACTAGATCTGTTAGATACAATATGGCGATAGAGACAGATGATGACAGGAAAATGTTTTAGTATCTGATTAAAAGTATTGACTCAATGCTTCTTTGAATAAGACTAATTCCAAAAGGAAAAGGCATGCTTCCTGGATCTATTCAGCAAAGCTTGTTAAAGGCCTACAGGCTTATTTTATGAGGGTGACACACTCACCAATAAGGTGTTCCAATGAAGGACTTTCTTTTGGCAATGGTGGCTGTTATTTTGGCTGCAACTCCAAAGTCAGCTGTAACAAGGATTGACAGGGCTTTTCAGATTATGTAATCCACATACAACTCACAGCTACTGAGGAGTTCAAGTCCTTGAGAATTAAGAGAACTAAAGAGCAACTTACCTAACTTCACATCTCCGTTGTCGGTTAGAAGTATGTTGGCACCCTGTTAAGAAGTCCCATAAAAGTTTATTTTTTGTTTTTAGTTTAGAGAAAATACATTCAAAAGACCAAAGTAATATTTAAGTACCATGAGACTGACTGAGCAGGACTGATGTGTTGCAAAACTGGTTCATAAGAAAAGTGCCAATTATGTGTCAAGCTTTCTCAGTAACATCTGGTCTGGTCGAAACATTAACTGCTCAGACCTGTTACTGATCTGACTTCCAGTAAAGTTACACCAGCACAGCTTTTTGACAGTCCCACTGACGGTGTTTCTGTTGGCTGTGACTGACAGTCTCTCTGGTGGCATCCTGTAGTGAGAGTAGAGGAAACAGGAAGTGCTCACTCCGTAGAGCCGAGTAAAGATAATAGGTGCAGCCCTGACCTGCGATAACACATGAGACTGAGGCTCCAGCATGTGCGTAGGCAACCACGCAACTTCAGCTCAACCTCAGAACTGCAGTAACTAACACCACTGGTCACATGCTTCTGGGTGAGCACGGCCCCAGCTTATGCTTTTCCTGTGACTTCAGTTTACACCTCTGCAGCGCCACTAATTCAGAGAGACGTCGGGCCTCTGGACTGTTTCAGAGCCAACAGACGCATCAACATGACATTAATTGTTTCAAGGCTGTGCCACTGCTGCTCCTTTGTGTCAGCCTCACCCCTCCCCTTTTCCTTCTTTCTGCCTTTCTCCCAAATGTTCTGAGATTTTTTTGTTAAAGGCCCCATATTGTATAAAGTGAGATTCCCATGTCATTTTTGATTATAAAGCAGGTCTAAGTTATATAATAATATTGTGAAAGTATCAAAGCGCTCAGTCCACAGAGAAATACACACAGACTGTATTCAGTAACTTTGTGATGTCACAACAAAGCAGTCCCTGCTCTCAGCCATGCACCAAGCTCAGCCCACCGGATACCTTGAAGGATTTGGTTTCTCTGAGTATTTACCTGAAATCTGCTACATTTTTATTCGATCACTCAGTCAGCCAATCAGAAGAGAGGCTCAGAGCTTCTCTTCTGATTGGCTCACCGACCTGTTGTTGCTAGAGCTCCAGAGAGAGGCCTGAGAGAGGAGATGTAAAACTAGATTGATGGTTTTTGGGTCGTCTTATGGACATCAAAACTTCAAATAAAACACAGGAAAAGTGTAAAATATGGGACCTTTAATCCGTCTACGCAGGCATGAGGAAAAGTGTCCATGTGTGGTCGATTAAAATGGGCACGCCCTGGATAAAATGAAGGTTGAAAGAAAAGAAAACAAAATAGAAAAGATATGATACCTTGATGTCACGGTGCATCTTGCCCTTGGTGTGCAGATATCCCAAACCCTATAAAACAAAATAAATGTATTCAGTATGAATTTAAGTGAAATTACAAACTTTGAAATTCAAAACATTATTTACAAAATAAAGTTACCTGTATGGTCTCTCTGCAGACGTATGCTATCTGAAGCTCTGACAGAGGTCCCGTTACTATAACACACGGACAGAGATTGATTTTACATCTGCACAGTATTAAACACCATTTTATGACTTCATCTTAAAAATAAAACGCACCATGATAAATGTCCTGCAGAGATCCTCCACCACAGTACTCCATACATATCCAAAGCTTCTCTCGACTGAGGAAAGCAGAGAAGATTATGATGTTAGGAGCTGTTGGATTGCCAGTTTACTAGACAGATTTATACAGCTAAGTAGCTAGATATCTTGATAGCACAAAAGTTTGTCAAAGGTTTCTTACTGAACAAGTTGAGCTGTACAAATCATCCATCCTTCCTGAAATAACGTTACTAAGAAATTTCCCAACACATATTAATAAAAGAGAGTGGGGTGGGTAGAAAACCCATGTCGACCCTCTAACAAAAAGCTAAAAATAAGACTGGTGTAACCATGATAAAATTCCATGATTACAGCTGTGACAGTTGGCCAGCAGAGATGATGATGCCCCACATTCCCAATCACAACGGTGCTACTTTTCACATCTTTTAGCTGGATGTGGAAATTATTTTAGGTCAGGAAACCGGTCTGAAAGGAAACTCAAACTTCCCCGAATAAAGCTGCGGTTCTTCTAGTAGAATGGAACTACTTTATAGTAATTGATGCATGGTGGATTGCTCATTAAGGCTTTACAGTCACCATTTGTTCTCTGTGTGGCGAGACTATATACAACATACCTGCTGTGATAAGACATGCGTCTCTGTGGACAAGCAGCCATATGAAACAGATCAGAGGCTCATATTCCAGTTAAACCTGCTGGAAATCGGAGGCAGTGGCGGGCACACCAGCCCGACTTCCCCTCAGATACCAACCACAAAACATAGGCTCCATTAAAACATGAGAGCTGCATCCTGGCGCTAAAGGGCCTAGTCAGCACCGGTCGGCCCAGTTGAAGACACTGAGTCATACTTTCACACACAGGTGTGACTAAGTCATTAAATATGTCATGTGAGTTTCAGGCAGTGGCTTATTAATCCATTTGACAGTTACATGTGATTTCCATAAATGTTATACCTTGAACTGGCAGCAAGGGAAGAGAAAATACTGAGAGTAAAATGACAAAGCAGGACTATTCTAAGCTGGCTCTTACCAGAGGTAGCTCCCAAAGTAGGCCACAATATTGTGGTGCATGCATTCCTTCACCATGAAGATTTCCTGCTGTATGATGGAAAAGTCATCCCCTGGAAACAGAGGGAGAAATCACACAGACACATGGACAGAAAATTATTATTTTTTTTCATTTTCTGTATGGGGAATTGTTTCATTTTAAGTGACATATTTTCCGTTTGGAAACAAACACCTCACAAAATGATTGCAGGCATGAAATAAAAACAAGTAGGGTTATGATTCATCTGCAAAACTTACACAATAAAGTGATGTTTTTTACACTAGAACAAACATTACATTTTGAAATGTTGACAAAAATAACCACTCAAAGCATTTTGGATGATACGTAGGTTGAGCCTTAAACTTGAGCTTTTAGAAAACACTATAATCTTTCCAAACTTAAAAAACACAGAACAGTCTTCCCTTTTATTCCTCTGACTATATGGTTCAATATTTCATCTCTATGTAAATACATCAGATTACAGACCAGCTAATAACAATAGAAAGAACACCTTGTACTTTTAAAGTTTATGTGGGATAGGCGAATATCCAGGCTGCTCTCCAGTTCAGCAAAGCACTCAAACACATCCGACCAGTAGGAAGTAAGAAGACAAAAATATGTAAGCCCAGCTGCTCCCAATTGTACAGAGACACGGCGCTGGAATACATTAACAGGAGGTTAAGATCTACCAGGCCCTGCCAGCTTCGGTGCTCTATCAACAGACTGTCATCATAGGCAAGAGCCCAGATTAAGCTCATTTAATGGACACAATCTCTGCCAAAAACATTAAAATCAAAACAGCAGGCCGCTCATTACTTGTGGTGGAAATTACTGTCAACAAACCAATTTTTTGGTGTGTCTTTGCTGCTCAACAATGTGACATGTAAACAAGCCTCTCTTGATGGCTGAATTCTGTTATAAAAAATCATCTGGTTGACAACATAGTCAGAGTGTCAAGCAAAAATTGGCAATATCACCAACCAGTCCTGACCAGCATCTTACTACAGTATGCAGCTCCAGACACTGAACCAGGAGGCAAATAAAAAAATAAAAAATAAAAAAAAGTGATGCAGCAGCAGTTGAAGTTTGGAAGAAAACATGATAAATGGAGATACCTCCTGGGCCACAGAGGCTCTTTTTCAAGTACAATTGCTATACAGCAGCCCTGTTTTCAGTCTGCAAAGGGAGGGGTTAGTCTCTCTCACGTGAGAGGCTGAATTGAAGTCTGGCTGGAATGCCGTGCAGAACTATCCAGCTGATAAACAACAAACTGGCAAATTTCAATCAGCTTTGAATGTACAAGTTGCTGACTCTTGTATTGAGTAACATCAGAAGACTGATTAAATGTCAGATCTCAGACCCAATCTAAAAGAACCACTATGTATACCTGCATCCCTGTTGACTACATTAGAGCACATCACCTTTCTTTTCATTAGATTCATCGGATCGAGGCCTTGATCGGTATATTTATTAGCTTCATCATGGCTGAGATGTTGATTGTGAAAAAGTGTAAGTCACCAGTGGGAGGATGTACCGTGAACATGCAATGTTCTGTATGTGGAAAGAAGTTTAAAGTATATCTGAGTGGTTTTGCATGTAGCTTGGGATCCTGCCATCAATATATTACTCTTAAAAACAGCTTGATTCAAATTTCTACTCAAATCCTCTTCAAGACATTTCGCTCATTGGCTCAGCAACCTGCCACAACCTACAATTACTTATTCCAGCAAGCCCATTATTTCCATTTTCTTATTCTTGTTACAGATGCTTGAGAAGTCTGTAGCAAGAACAGCTGAACTCCACTCAAGAACAAGAGCAGAGGCTATGGTGAGGTGCCAGTATTACTCAGTTTGCTTGCTGTGTTTTTCAGCCTTGTTTATTGTTTTTTTATGTGGCATAATACGGATGTAATGAATGTATAACAGTCTTAGAAAAGCTAGTGCTTTACAGCTTTAATGATGACGAATGTGAAAATTATTTCCAGTCTCAGTGTATTTGCCACATTACAAAATACTACCAGCAAGTGCTACTTTGGGCAGATTCATTTGGTTACAATTACATATTACTGCTACTAATGTGTAATTACACTGTTACTAATTTTAGTGTCATTTCACATCAAGAAGAACTAATGTTGATAAGTCATTTTCACATGCATCTGTTGACAGAGAGCAAATGGTACAAGGAGCCACAAAAATTTGAGCAAGGGTAATTTCAGTGACATGACTCTGTGCTTGGTCAAAAAAAAAAAAAAAAGACATAACAAGTCCCCACACAATCTTCTCTTCTCAGCAAGTTGAAGCCAAAGAGTTTAGCCACTTCCTGTCATATTGAACGCTTCCCTCCGGTCCGTGAATGTACACATCTTCGCTCACGGCTTCAAGTTTCAATTCAGTGTGTAGGAATTAAGTATATGATTGCATAGCTGTTCTGTCTTTCCTCATAAAATTACATCTTTAAGTTTATCTTTAAAGTAAAAATTAAAAGCAGTTCACTAATTAAGCTCCATCCCAAAAACGTTTCACAAAGTTACTGGTTCTGCTCTGACGTAACGGCTCATAGAAAATAAATTCAGTGGCACGCAGAGTTGAGAGACATTCTTCCACACCCAAATGGCTTGCAGCTGAATTTCTAATGGAAACTGCCAGGGGGCTTGTGCCAACGTCTCAGCGACAGAAATAAAAAACTGAAAAAATTAACTGTCACACGAAGAGTAATAGTGTTTAACAGAAGCAGGTAGTAAAAGTTTCCCTCGATGGTCAGTGAGTGAAGTGAGAGCAACACTAATAAGGTCTTCACTGATCGTTTACCCTCCCAATGATCAGATTACCCTGCTCTGCTCCCTGCAGCCCCTGCAGCCAGAGGGCTTCACCACTCCTAACTCCTTTCTCCTGGCCAAACCTGTTTGGTTCAACGGTCCGCCCACAGCTGTTTACCTCAAGCACAGAAAGGAGTGACTCTTACAAAAGTGGGGGTAAAGAAAAGAGAGTCCTGCTTAAACAGGATGACCTGGTCTGGATTAAACCTTGTTTCGTCTCAAAAGAAGGATCAAGCAAATGTGAATGGTGTTTAAAGATATTTGTCTGGAAACTTTTTGCTGCAACTGATGTGCATGCACAGAAACATGATGCAATTTTTTACTAGATGCTGTACAAGAGAAATTATATATCAGAACAGGATTAGAACTGATACATACTTCTGAGAGCAGTAATAGTAATGTTTAAAAAAGCTTAGTCATTGTAAGTCAAAAATAGCTCCCTGGAAACAAATGTAAAATGTTAACCACCACTACCACTCATCAATCCTGTCCTCTGTAATCCTCTCTCTCTCTCACTGCTGATGTGGATTCACTGGGCTGGTGGAGGGTGGAGGGGCTGGCCTGGGAGTGGGGGCTGTATGTCTGTGAAGACTCTCAGTCATCCAGGTCATGGTATTTCTAAGTGTTATAGGAAGGCCACTGGACTTACTTGAGGTTCTAGAAGACGTTTGAAATGAATGAGGGGTGAAACGTCCTCAACAACGACGAGTAAGTCCAGTTGCCTTTGTGTAGCACTTAAAAAGAGCGAGGGCTTCAAAATGATTTGCTATTAGCCTAACAAGTACGTTACGGCTAAATCATACCAGCAGTGGATAGGAGACTGTGGCAAAGCAGCTCAAATGTTTGCTTGCTGAACAGCTGCTTTGATAGGTCACTTCTATTAGCTTTGTGCTCACAAAGGTTTTCTTACACTTTCAGTAACAAGCATAGATGTCTTCAACTCAAGTAAATACAGTATGAAACTTTAACCCGTGTCATGTTCTCCTCCTTGGTGTCTCTGGTCTCAGTGTGAGTCTGGTGGACTCTGGTAAGCTCATTTCACTTCCTGATTTTCTTCAAGTACCAATGAAAGAATCCATCTTAAAAAAGGGTTCTTCATCATTTAGAACCACGTTTCGGGGGTCATTCCTACAAATGATATTCACTACGATTGCACTATAAATCAGTGAGTATGCATTTACAATTTCTATTCTTAGGAGTCATGACAGCAAGAAAAACATATCCCTTGTCCAGTATTTCTTCCAACTTGCAGCTAAGCCCCCCTGATCTTCTGCTGCACACACGAATGCACTCTAATCCCCCCTCCTCCTTTATGCCAGCAGAATATGTCAAGGCCTTATATCAAAGCTCAAGACTTCTACAGTCTGATCAGGAGGGAGCAAAAATGTATTTCAGACCGATCATCTGAGAGTTTACTGATTTTAACGCTGGACAAGATCACACCTGAGAAAAACAACACGTTTAAACTTCAGGCAAAAATATACCATTAGTCCCACAATCCTCTCACTCACAGCCTTACACAAACAGTGACATAATGAATGAAAGAGAAAACAAGGAGAAGTGGATCTCTTCCTTCACTGACTGGTAATCAGATGAGCTCTGTCTGGTTGCCGGTGGCACAAAGTCCTCTTGGTAATCCCACTAATCTGGATCGCACTAACTCTGTCACTAGGTCATCATCAGCACAGACCCCAGAGCAGCGCACAGTCAGAAATGTCATCTTTCCCCTCCTGCCTCATACACTCATGTCACGCTTCTCTGTTTTTGTTTTCCAAATGACACGCTTTTTCAGACTTTGGTTCAAATTCAATGCAGACTGCAGGAAACTGGATAATATAACTGTAACTATAACTAGTTATAATGACTATAACAGTAAATTTCACGAGACATATTAAAAAAAAAAAAGTGAAACAGCAGTGGGTCTACCAACACATAAATATTTGCAGTCATGTGTATTGGCACGGTGCAATGATATTTTTCAGTCTTTTTAGTGCTTTATATGCATTCCATTCAAAAGCCTGGAAAATAACAGACTTGTTTTCCAGACCTTATTTTTCAGCTCTGACAAAAAAATCTGAAAACAGAATGTTTTCTCTTCACTATGATGAGAAAAACTGAGATAATAAGATGGTCACTCTTACCTGGTTCCAACTTTATGATCTTCACAGCAGCAAGCTCTCCTGTTTGTATGTTTCGAGCCTGAAAGACACAACAGACACAACTGTCAGTGAGAAACTATGGACATTATACTGCTCATGTGACAGAAAATGAATGGTCAACAATTAAGTGGTGTAGCCTGTTTAATGGTAATCGATTAGGTGATTAATTTATTTATCGTGGAACAATCAGATATATTTGTTGGTTCGAGCCTCTCAAATGTAAGAATTTGTTGCTCTTCTCTCTTTCAGCGCGGAAACAACTCGTCCATTGACAGAAAAATAACCGGTAAATATTCAGATAATTCGCTTAGTCTGTTTTCAAGCAAAAAAAATGCCAAACATTCCCTAGTTCCAGCTACTCAAATGCTCGAATACTCAAAAGTTCTGATGCCTTTGTTTGTCTTTCTTGATAGTAAACTGAATACTTTTAGACATCACTGTGGGCTTTAGGGAATTGTGATGGACCATTTTTCACTATCTTTAGACATTTTAGAAACCAAATGATTGATCAATTTAATGAGAAATTAATTGAGAGAGAAAATTATTGTTAGTTGCAGCCTTACTTTCTTTTATATCAATATAAATGGGATATATTGGGATATGGGACTGTTGGGCAAACAAAAAAAGCAGTGTGCCAATGTAACCCTGGGCTCTCAGAACTTGTCACTGATGTTTTAAACTGTTTTTTCACTATTATTTATTCATTGACAGGAAATTAAATGAACAAAGAGTCAACAGATGAATCGATAATAATCGTTGCATGCAGCGCTAGACCATGACTTAAGATGATACTGCATTTTGATAGGCCATGAGTAACAGTTTTAGCCTACATAGGCATTAAACCAATGACTGTCGTTTGGATGATCCTCTCGCCTTCGTGAGAAGGGAAGTGAAAATATTCACTGTAGTAAATGTTTTACCTCCATCAGACAAACTGAAAATCATTACATTCTCAAGTAGTGCCTCGATAACTGGTTACCTCTACTGTATTTTCTCACTGGGCCAACAAAAATCAAACCAAAAGCCCTCTTAAACAAGCATCATCCCCAGAGGTCATTAGGGCAACCCATGGGTAGTGTTAGTCAGCAGGGAGAGGCTGGACACTGTCTTTCCACAACTATGACGAGCAGCAAACCTTTAAATATCTCTGCTGTGTATGACTTGTGATTTAGTCAGTCTTACAGTTGCATATTTTTGTTCATTCTTGTCATTCTTTTTCTTTCTGTTGTTTGTACATTACCAACTTAACAGTGTGATATCTTATTATAGCAGCAACTACATCTGAATGTATAGAAATACATTTTAAGAAGTATCCATCCATCATATGTGACATTTCTCTTTCAAAGTAGGTTTCACTGACTTCCAAATCCAGGTCAAGACGGGATGCTCCCTAATCCGTGGGAGTGCAGCGATGAGACGAGCAGCTAAATCAACCGTAAACCACAAAAACCCTCCAGCATGGCCACCTTTCAACGCTGGGAATGTGCTGGTGGTGATTCACACATATAAACGGTAACCCACACAAAGCTTAAACTTGTTCTGCAGCTGATACCACACATCTATACAAACAACAACAGCACACAACCGAAAACAACTTTCCTATTTTGCAAAACAGGACAGTTTTTCTACTGTGTATGTACTGTACCATGGCACATTAGATCAGCTTGCATATTGTTTCTGTGACTTTCTGTGTTTAAGTAATGACCAAAGTGTTGCTTACAACCTGTGTCTAGCTTCCTGAAACAGCAAAAAACCAACCTGAGAACTAAACCCCAAAAGAGGAAGTTTGCTGACAGTTAACATATGTGATACAGCAGACAAGACAGCTTGAACAACCTTAAACAGTCTTTGACTCTCAGAAGGAGGAGACGAGTCTGGCATGTAACAGACTTCTGAAGAGACCAAATCTGACACAAGATCAATCACCATGTCAGGCTCAGGGAAGAACAGGTGTGTCTGATGTTGACATGCACCTATGGGAACTGCAGTGAGGATGGGTATATGAGAAACTCTTTACAATAAGGAAGAACATATTTCCTTTTATCCAACTTTTTCACAACTCCAACAAAGTTCTTGTAAACTATGAAGGCTTACTGAGGTGTGTAGGATCAGAAACTCTTGACCTAAACATTATTGTCAAATAGAGTACAGGTGTGCACTTTGTAGGATTCTTCAGTTCCTTATTTGACATCCACTTTGAAACAAACAGAGGCAGCGCAAGTATCAACACCGCACTCACTTCCATTATTGACCTTTCCTAGATACTATTAGTGGCCTTTCATCAATTCAAAAACAAAATTTGCCTATAAACATTTGTCTGGTAAAACTATTTAAGCTTAAGAGTAAGATTTTAGCAAATACCGTCTAGCAACAATTAAAAAGTACAAATTCGAATTAAAATACAAGCATATAAATGGACAGAATAACAATAAACTACACTGAGAGCCAAGGGTATGACACTATAATGAAGATAAATGAATCATTATCACAGTAATAACAAAAGGCAAGAATATGTGACTCTCAAATTAATATAATCGGATGTAATAAATCATCCAAAGTGAGGAATGCTGTGCACATTAAAATGCAACTGTGCACAGCAGACCAAAGGAGGACTTTTCCCAATCTGAGGTGTTTCCGCTGTCAATGCGGCGCAGAACACACCCATAGTGAAACGCATGTTTAGACAGGGGCCTGATCATATTTCAGCCTGCTGCAGCCCTCAGCCTGCGAGCTCTGGGAGAATACCAGGCGCAGCATTCCACCGGTGGCCTGTCTGGGGGTGGGGGCTGGCCAGAGTGGCTTTGTATGGAGAGGGACCATGACAGGCTGCCTGAGCTATCACACTGTGGATCAGATGGGTCATCTGTTTGTCTGTGGCAGATGGATAAACAAGAAAATTCTCCAGCAAAACATACCTCACTACAGCCAATAGATAGTGGGAAAAATCTGGATAAACTACCACATATGACAAGATAGCTTCTGTGTAGACCTCACAAAAACATATAATTCTTATGTCTCTCAATATAGTTTTAATGCAATGCAGGGGCATGATGCCTGCTATCTCTCCAGTACATGCCAATGAAAGGTTTACAATAATTCCAGTAAATTCCCTCCAAAACTGCATCCACTTGATAGTAATTAAGTCATAAAGTAATATTGTCTTTGGATTGTAGCTTGACTTATAATTCTGGTAACAATTTGCTAATTTGGTCTTTCTTCACACACTTTGAAAAGTTTTGAGTTACTATGAGACTGAGTTGCACCTTTCCTTTTAAACGGAAATGTTGAGTCTGCAACAGTCCTGTTTTAGGCAGCTTAGTGCATTTGTTTGCGGAACTGCAAATGTGTACATATTGTGGTCTGCCAAAAAAAACAAAATAACTGCACTCTTACCTCATTTCATCTCATGTGTCTAAAATTAATTGTGCTAAACTTGAAGGTCTTTGAAAGACAGCAAATAAATTTAGTGCATGAGTGATTAATTTAGTGGTTCTTTTTGCTCTTAATTTACATAGATATACATGTATGTATTTATGGCAGAATTGCCTGCACAATCAAGATCTAAAAATGCTATACAAAGTTCAATTGCTGTAATTCTACTAAATACTAATGATAGGCCAACATGCTGCTGTTTCAATAATAGAATGGGCAACATGGTCTCCACTGCAAAAAGAAAAACTGATGTGTATAAAATGGACAAGCAGGTACAAGCATCCACTGTTCATTTCACTCAACCTGAACAGCAAAACAAGTTCAGGAAATTGTTTCAGCTAACTGTAATACCACACAACCAGGACAGACAACATCTAAGTATATTGCAATATTACTGAAATCAAAGACAATAGTAGGGATTCAGCCATTAATTTCATTTTTGATTAATCTGCAGACTATATTCTTGATTAATCAACTGAAATTTTAATGCATAAATGTCTTAAATGGTTTTGTACTGTTGGTTGGACAAAATAAGACATTTGAAAACATCACCTTGAAATCTGGGAGGTTGTGATGGACATTTTTCAGTATTTTCTGATATTTAATAGATTATAAACCTAAATGCTTAATTGAAAAAATAATCAATAGATTAAATCAATTATGAAAATAATCATTAGTTGCAGCCCTAACATATTACTCATCTTGTGTCATGTGACAGAAATGTGTGGTGAGCGACAATATGATCCCCATCCTTTGCTCATTGTATAATGTGGTATCAGCCACGTTAGTTCAGCCAATGAGAGTATTTTTGTAAAAGTGGCATAAATGCATGAAGAAACTGGCCCTCATTCAACAGCTACTGTCAGATGCGTTGGCCACATGTTATCGATCATGACTCATAAAACAAACAACACTCTGCCTTAAATTATGGCTGTGGGGTTGATAATCCATGTGATGGTAAACCAAGATATCTCCAGCTCTAATGACAGGCTGTGGGAACCAGTAACTCCACTGTACCTTGTACACGTCTCCATATGTGCCACTTCCCACCCTCTGAATGAGCTCAAAGTCATGCTGAGGGTTCCTCCTCTGAATTTCACCGCTTGGTCGGGGAAAGATATCCATGGTAGCTTGAACCAAACGATCCTTTACATTTAGTTGGCTCGATCTATTGTGATGCTGGTTTGACGAAGCGAAGGTCCTGAATAGAAGCTGATCACGGTTACTCAGATGGTCCTTCTCCGTGCCCCATGTCCTGATAGAGAGACATAGGAAAAGTTTAGGAGGAAAGTATTAAGAGAACATAAATGCAAAATGTAACAGAAACATGATTTTTTTTATTTATTTATGTTCCCCAACAACAACCCAGCAGACAAACTAAGGTGGACTACGTCGGAAATATGAATATTCTGTCACCATTACCATGACATCTGTCACACAAACAACTCTGGTATTTGTTTTCTCTTAAACGTGCCCTCAAAATAAAGTATTTGACGCTCGCAATAAAGCATAGAATAATCCAGAAGCCATTCAAATAACATTAGCTTGTGTCTAACGTTAGCATGGGCACTGGTCATTCCAGCAAATAGCCAGATCCAGGTCTGGTCTACTCTGGATGTGGTGAGTTAGGGGCTTAGCATCAGGTCAGCTAATGTTAACTAGCAAACGTTAACTTAGCTTCGCCGCTGGTTCTAACTTCAACTGTGCCTACCTTTTACGATACAAACACGTCGGATGAGCGCGTCTTGCATTTTAAATCTTTTCCAGGCTTTTAACTGTACGATGGCGTCGAATAACCGCACAAAGAAAGAAAAGCGGTCCCCCTTTGTTATCGAGGAAACAGTAGTAAACTTCAGTCGGCTGTGGCTGTTCGCTCCGTCTCCTTCAGTGCAACGGCAGCACAGACGTTACAGTCGAGTTCAGTCCTCGCAACAATGCCAGCATTAAGTTTAGCCGCTGACATGTCATTTCCCTCTGATGACAGTTTTAGAGAAGCGTCAGGCACATACGTAAAAGATTAACGGCAAGCTACATAAGTAATGTCAAGTAGCACTCTTAAATGCAGTCCAAAGAAATCACCCGAAAAAAGCAACAGTCTGTAGCTAATCTCTGAGGAGTCGCAGTTACTGGATTCTGATGCTGCATTCAGGAACTCTTCGTAAAATCTAAACTGTCATTAATAATGATAAAAAAAAAAGGAATACAAAATGTCTGGTCCCACAGCCACATGATGTTAACATAAAATAATTAAACAATTACAATACCATTGAGCATATAATTAAAGTATTTGTTATTGGGCATCGAGATAATTGCTTTCTACATTAACAGAAGCATAGCAAGGATAAAATGTTTTTTTGATACTGTTTTTGTTACTGTAAGTCAGTGTAAACATCAACTTTTTTTGCACCATTTATTGGTAAGCAGTACTGTGTTTCAGCCCATACAATTCACAAGTATTAGAGAAAACATCGACATTCCCAGTCTTCTGTGATGGATAATAACTAAGTACATTTACCTCAGTAGCGTATGGTTATGGAAGGAACTTACCCTTAGTATTTAAATTTTCTTCTCCTTTATACTTCTACTCAACTACATTTAATTTGGTAATGTTGTGGATAGGATAGCCCCCCTGAGAGACTCTAATAAAGTTTTAGATACAAACAATATTATGTCAAATTGTTTATTCAACCACCAGTAACAGCCTTCAATGATAAATAGTAAAATTTATAAATACAAACATTATATCCAGTTTTTTTTGTTCCACTATTCCCCTCACTAGTACACAACTGCCAGCATATAGTGTAATTTTTTGTCTAGATATTTACGACAGTACGCGAAGGCAGCATGTATTCCAATCTCTGTGTAATTGGCGCCACTTAACGGCGTAAGCAGGAAATGCATGTAAGGTAATTTAACAACAGGCTGAATGAAACAGCCTTGATATCAATTGCAAAGGCCGTACTTGGCGGTGGCTCTTATTTTGACACACCGAACAGCGAACCACATTCATTTTTTCCGCATTATTAAGCTGCTACTTCACAGCAAGAAGGCAACAACAGACAACAGCGCCACCTGGCTGCACATGCGACCGCTGCATCAGGCTAGGAAGAAAAGCTCCATCATCCTCCTGTGATACGAGCATCGTTTCGGCGGAGATAGGGCATCCTCCCCACCCCCGACACTCATGACTACCGACTAGGGTCGCTCATTAACGGACAAATAGAGGGATATAAGGACAGTATTATGTCGAAGCACCGCAAAGACAGAGACAGCTGGGGTGAGTGTACGTACGACATTTGATATTTCACGCTTTCCTTGACGCACATAGCGTTTTTTTTTTTTATTATTCGTGTCGAGGCGAGGGTGTAAGCAACGCAGCCAATTACATATTTACCTTAGACTCCATGACGAAAGGCTTGTTTTCATTTCGACAAAGAATTGTGACCAATGTGTGTTTATTTTGATCCTGACAAAATGTGATGTTTCTGGCAGTGAGAAATACACCATGTTTGTGTTTGTCACTGCAGGACTATCGGCCAATCAAGCACAAGAAAGCAGACATTTTTTTTTATAAATATGTTTTACCATGAAATATCCAAAATGATTTCAATAGCCAGCACACAGGAAATACCCTCTTGGGATGGTCCAGGCCACAAAAGGCCTGAAAATAACCTTCTGCTATTATTGAGTTTATCACTGTGAGCCTCTTATCATGGTCTATGGTGCATCTGGCATGAAATTATGTAATATTACATCAGTAAATAGCTTGTCATCACACTCATCACCATCATCTTTGCCCTAATCATTATTGTTATCATCATTAACACCACCACCACCATGATTAGGATGATAACCAGCATCTTGATTGCCACTGACATCACTCTGTGGCCCATGTTATCTTTAAATACAGGCCTGCAAAGGGGGAAAATGACTGAATGACTGTTTTAGGAGTGGATGAAAAAAGGGGGTAAATGCTGCTGTTTGTCATTAGAGAGTTTATCTGGGCTGACCCACTTTAAGCAGACACTGCCCCTGACGTCTTCGGCTGTTTTAAGGGCAGCAGCAACATGATCAGGTTAACCAGGAAGGCTAGTGCCGGGCTTGGGTGAGGCCTTTGCAGGAGATGTGAAGTGAAGCTGACAGTCTTCTTCAGGCCTGAGAGGAAACCTTGGATGATTCCTCCTTAAATTATTCACTGTGCATACTTGGCACCCTGCATTAATCTTTTAGCATGCTTCCAAATTTTGCCCGTTACTGTGCCTTTGTGAGATATATAAGCATGCTTAATATGCAATTACACAATTAAATCAGCATCACAGCCACTGAGATTGACATGGGTGAATGTGTGTAAGGAATTTTTTTATTCTTCCCCAAGAGATCCTGTTTCTGTGCTTTGCAGAACTTACATCGGCTGATCTAAGTTTGTTGTAGCATTAAAAAAAAAATTGAAAAAAAGTGGGATTATGGAGCTAAAATTCCCCCAATCTGTGCTTCAGGACGTCATGCAGCTTGCACACTCTACATGAGACAGCAGAGATTGGAAACACACTGAGTCACTGCCTGGAAAGCTCCGGAAAAAGCTCTGAATGCACATGATCTCATTGGATGCTCACAGATGGGATTGATGGCATGGTGTAATTCATTATTGTTATTAACAAGCTTGCGGGCGAAGCCATTGATCTGGAGCTAACAGGAAGTAATAATGGACTCAACTTTTCCTGTTTGCTCATCTAATGGACCACTGTGTTTTCTTATCATCTCTGTGAAGAAGTTATGGCTGTTAACTTGCACTTTGCTTGACTTTCTGGTGCTAATTTATGTAGAAAAATATCAGTAGACAAATTACTTATCATCAACACTGTTCTGTCTTTGCATACAACCACATTCATAGTTGAGAATGTGTTTAGTTAAGGTTCATTTGTCCCTCTTTCAGGTTCATTCCCCTGCCTGCCTTTTTAATCTGCCCCCCCTCTGACTTGTCCCCCAGGGTCCCTCAGTGACAAAAATGTCTACGACTGGAGCTCAGAGGAGGAGGAGCCGGATGGACGAGCCCGGCCCGTCCAGGTGCTGCTGGTCAAAGACGACCACACCTTCGAGCTGGACGAGGCGGCGCTGAGTCGCATCCTGCTGGCCGAGGAGGTCAGAGACCGCGACGTGGTGGCCATCTCTGTGGCTGGGGCTTTCCGCAAGGGCAAGTCCTTCCTCATGGACTTCATGCTGCGTTACATGTACAACCATGTAAGTGTTTGGGTCTGTGCAAGCTCAGCTTTCGAATGTGGACCTCCTACCTCAGAACTGTAACAAAAATCTACTGAGAAAAACCAATATGTGATATTTTATTTTTACATAACAGATAATATTCATCTTTTCAGGATGGAAAAGTCAAATGATTTAGCTCATTATTGGATTTTTCAAAACTGCATTTGAAGTCACACCTCTCACGTTTTTTCAGTGAAGGGATGTTTAAAAAGGCGGCAAGAAAATAATAGGCTGCAGTGTATGAATGAATTCAAATAAAGAATCAATGAACAATGAAATAATAGGTAAATAAACAAAGAGTGTCGGTGCATGTGCACATACAAGCTTCCATATACATTTTTTTGTACCGATCAATACATGATATGTGTATGTGTTTACTGAATGTGCAGTATGCATGTGTGTGGGGAGGAAGTGTCTGTGGTGGAGGCTTTATGCACAAACGTGTGTACTTGTTTCACATATAGATGATGCAGTATTCAATATTTAATCCAAAACAATATAAGAAGATAAGAAACTGACCCACTGAACTAACCCGTCTGATGTCTTTGTGCTCAGGCCTCTGATGTCTGGCTCGGGGAAGCAGACGAGCCTCTGACCGGCTTCTCCTGGAGGGGGGGCTCCGAGAGGGAGACCACCGGGATCCAGATCTGGAGCGAGGTCTTTCTTGTGGACAAGCCAGATGGAAGAAAGGTGAAGTCTTAACTGTGTACTATTCCCTGGCTGGGTAGAGCAGACTATTACAATACAGTGAGGTACAATGTGACATAATTCAACATGACACAGTAAGATGCTATCATAACCTTTTCCCCATTGCTTTAAAATGACTCTTTTTTATTTGTATTAATCTTGGCAACAGGTTTGCCCGTTCTTCACTTCTTCTCGGCTTCATATTCATATAGTTACACACATTCACACTTAGAAACTGCAGGAGGAAGTCAGTTTCTGCATTTAGACACTTCTAACAAACTTCCGCAACACAGCTGCAAGGCAAAAGAAAAGCCTGAGTGCCATAGGTTGTCAGCTTTAAATCTGACCTCAAAATAATAATAATAAAGATGTCCCCATACTGTCTTAGATTCAAGATCTTTTAGGGCTGCATTAAAAAACAAACCAACGAGCTCAGGCAGCTGCTTTACTCATTTTTCTTTGCCTACATGTTCCCTGGAGCTCCAGCTCTTCCATAATAATCCACATACTATATTACAACTCTCTTTACTCAGCACAATCGAGGCAGGGGAAACATGCAGACCACCTTGCAGCGCAGGTCAGTGTCTTCATCTGTCTCATTACACAGGTTGCTGTATTGCTAATGGACACACAAGGCACGTTTGACAGCCAGTCAACGCTGAGGGATTCGGCCACTGTTTTCGCTCTGAGCACCATGATAAGCTCCATGCAGGTATGATGACTTTTACCTGTCTGACCCAGCTTTGCTTTAGTGAAGACTATGAATATTTAATCATATGTATGAAAGAGTACAGTACAGTTATATTTTTAGCACTAGCTAGTGACGTTGTTCTAGCGATGGCAATATAGCACCATGTCAGTTGCCCCCCCCACACACACACACACACACACTTTGGTATGAGATGGATTGCCATGAAATTTGGTACAAACATTCATGTTCCCCTCAGGATGAATTATTCTAACTTTGGTGACCCCTTAATGTTTCATCTAGCGCCATCAGCAGGTCAAAAGCGTGACTGTAAACTCTTACATGGTTTGTTCTTTGACTGGAGCAGCGTTAAAGAAATAATACTGTGTATGAATGTTCTGTTTCAGGTTTACAATATCTCACAGAATGTACAAGAGGACGACCTTCAGCACTTGCAGGTAACATTGTCGAACGTCAACACTAATGCTCGATTGAGAGCTTAAACAGCAGGGTCCAGATTTGAAACCTGTATATTAGTATTTGGCTGTGTACTGTGGCTTATAGCAGAAACATAACCAACTAGTTGTAATTAAAAAACTTCCACATATATTCAAATTATGAATTTAAGTGCTCCACAGAAGCTCTTCAGCATCCAAGGGCACAAATATACCTGATCTTTCATAAAAACGACTATGGTATTTAAAGGTCCCGTATTGTATAAAGGTAGATTTCCATGTGTTTTTTGATTATAAAGCAGGTCTAGATTCTTTATTAATACTGTGAAAGTATCAAAGCCTCAGTCCACAGAGAAACGCACACAGTCTGTATTCAGAAACTGAGCCTTAAAACGAGCCGCCAGGACTTCTGTAACTTTGTGATGTCACAACAAAGCAGTTACCACCCTCAGCCATGCCCCAAGCCCCGCCCACCTGGACCCACCGTCCGAATGTTTACCTGCAATCTGCTTTATTTTTATTCAATCACTCAGAAATCAGCCAATCAGAAGAGAGGCTCAGAGTCTCTCTTTTGATTGGCTCACCGACCTGTTGTTGATGTAAAACTATATCTTCTTATGGATATCAAACCTTCAAATAAAAGTGTAAAAAGTGGGACGTTTAATCAAAACATTTGCCATTGTCACTGACTTTATCTGCTTTATTTCAGCTTTTCACTGAGTATGGCAGACTAGCAATGGAGGAGACTTTCCTCAAACCATTCCAGGTACTGTATAATAGTTTAATTTGCTGGAGTTGCGACACTGTGCTGATTGAAGACAAATGCCTGTAAATGACATTTAAACATTGTTAATGGTATTTATTTTTTAAGCAGCTTGAAATACTGAATTGAGGTTTGTTATGTAAGAGAATTTAATGAGCAACGGAAAGTTTAATCACTGAAAAGGATTTCAAAGTGAACAACTGGCAGCTGTGTAATTACTTGTAGATGTGATTTGACTAAAATCTCCAGTTGTGTCAGTTAGGTCATGAATCACAGTGACATTTTCTTTTTTCCAGTCCATGATTTTCCTCGTTCGAGACTGGAGTTTTCCGTACGAGTTTCCCTACGGACAAGAAGGAGGCATGAAGTTCCTGGAGAAGAGACTGAAGGTCAGTCGTCACTGACGTCACAGGGGTTGAAGGGTCACTTTCCCTCCTGTCACGTCAGTTTCCACAGCTGCGTGTGTCTCGCTGATAAAGTGCAGTTTGAAAGAGTCGCAGCGCAGATTCACATGAGGTTAGCAGAACCAAACTGAATCACGTCTAACGTGTGCTCGTGTCTGTGGTGCAGATCTCAGAGAACCAGCACGAAGAGCTGCAGAACGTGCGTAAACACATCCACTCCTGCTTCACCAACATCTCCTGTTTCCTGATGCCTCACCCCGGCCTCAAGGTGGCCACTAACCCGCACTTTGATGGAAGAATTAAAGGTACGCTCCAGCTGTTTCTGTGTGTCTTATAACATATGGTTTGATGTTAAGGTTCTCAGTTGAGGTTTGAAACGCAGGCAAAACAAAGCAAATCATCTACCAGATATTAAATATGATTGAATGAATGTTGTTAAATTTCACGCTTTACATACTCACCGGCTCTTCCTCCTCCTCCCCGTCCAGAAATCGATGGCGAGTTCATAAACAACCTGAAGGTTCTGGTCCCGTGGCTCCTCAGTCCTCGTAACATCGACGTGAAGGAGATCAACGGCAGCAAAATCACCTGCAGAGGCCTGGTGGAGTACTTCAAGGTCGGAAAGAAGGACGTTACTGTGAAACACACGCGTCGACTTCTGGCACATTAAAAACCACACAGCCTCTATAAATCAGACATACAGCGATACCACAAAGGGATGTTCATATTATCAACCGCCATCATATTTCTCCTGCTGTCCCTCTTCCCCTTGCTTTGGATTCACAGTCATATATTGTCCTTTTATCATGTGTAACAGTAACTTTAAATCTCTGTTGTATTCCTGATTTAATTTGTTTCCTTCACTTGTCTTCACTCTTTATTTCAGGCATACATCAAAATTTACCAAGGCGAGGAGCTGCCGCATCCAAAATCCATGCTACAGGTAAATGATTTTTTCTCACTGTTTTGTTGATGTAGCGATGTTGATGTTTCCATGGCGACACGAGACTTTCAAGTGCAGCTTCCTGCCTTTCCTCACTTTGTCTCAACACACAGTCACTAGGATTTAGTGCCTTTTTCCTTCATTCATATATAGTAGATTTATATAATGTATTTTTTTAATTACTCACCTGTGCACCTGTTCTTGTACTTGTGATGCTGTGACTCAATCAGCACTATATTTTCATGTGCTTCCTCTCAGGCCACAGCAGAGGCGAATAACTTGGCAGCGGTCGCAGCCGCAAAGGATCTGTACAACAAGAAAATGGAGGAGGTAGGTGAAGACATGAAGAGGAAATCCCAAACAAATCCCAAGCTGTAGGATCCGTCTTCATTTGTCCACTCTTTCCCGTCCCCAGGTCTGTGGTGGTGATCGGCCCTTCCTGGCCCCCAGCGAGCTCCAGGCCCGACACAGCGTCATCAGGGAGGAGGCCCTGCAGGTGTTTCGGGGGGTGAAGAAGATGGGAGGCGAGGAGTTCAGCCGCCGCTACCTGCAGCAGCTGGAGGGCGAGATCGACGAGGTCTTTGTCCAGTACATCAAGCACAATGACTCCAAGAACATTTTCCACGCAGCCCGCACGCCGGCCACCCTGTTCGTGGTCATCTTTGTCATGTATGTGGCCGCGGGCATCACGGGCTTTGTGGGCGTGGACATCATAGCCAGCTTGTGCAACATGATCCTGGGTCTGGCACTGATCACTCTCTGCACCTGGGCCTACATCCGGTACTCCGGGGAATACCGAGAACTCGGCGCCGTCATCGACCAGGTGGCTGGTGCACTGTGGGACCAGGTAAATCAACGATAACATTAATGAAGTTAAACACAAAGTTGGCTGTCTGACTTTATCAATACTTGAATCAATACTCGCCAGGTTCAACCTTAGACGGCAGCCAATGAAACGGTCAGGATTTATCTAATAATTAAACGTCTTATTAGGACTCAGGTTTGATCCCTTATTTTGTTGTAAGTAGACTCGACACAATTTTATGAAATCAGTTTGTAGTTAATTCAATTAATAATAAATTATAGTACCAGAAAAAAAAACAGAGCTACAACTGCGAATTATTTTAATTATTGATTATTCAATTTTCTCTATAAAATGTTAGAAAATATTGCTCTCTGCTAATTTACTTTTTGCTGACTAATCAACTGATTAACTCAGAAAAAAACATCCCAGAATGCACTACGTACAGCGAAGACGAATACTGCAGACTGAAGTGCACCTCCATCAGTAACTGAGTATCATTAAACCACTAGGTGGCAACAGTCTCCTTGGAATCAGTGACAGAGGCTCCATCCAGGCTCAGATCCACCACAGCAATAATGATCTGTTATTGACACACCTTTTTTATTGTATGTATTATGTTATATGCGCATGTATGTGCTCACACTGTATATATTCTTTCTTTTTTAATGCCTCTGCAGGGGAGCACAAATGAGGTAAGTGGAGCAGTGCTCATGGGAATATTTACAAAAAAGCAACTGTACAGACAGACAGCAGGGACAGACCCGCAAAATCTGTAATTTAATATTAGTAGGAAACTGTGGAGGCTAAGGCACGGCTAAATAAATCAGTGACACTTTGTGTGACTTTGCTGCCTCTGCTTGTCACCATTATCCAAGGCTGTATTACAAACTGGGCTAATTGGGCAACTGCCCCAGAACTCGAGGCTTAATTAATGTATTTAGTCTAATTACAACACTGAAAGTCGAGGCCCATGTAATATTCTACCACAGAAAAACTCGAGCATGTAATTTCCACTTAGGATGCGCTGCCCTCCTATTTTTGTCCCCCTCACTTTTATTGTCTCAGGCCCATCTTCTTGTATCTGACTGTCCAGCCACCACAGTCCAGATGCCAGAACATCAGTAGAACTGCTCAGTTATTACCATGTGTTCACAACAATAAGCTTATTGAGAAATCTTTCTTTACCCCTCAGACTCGAAACAGGCTGCCCTATCTTTTTATGAAAGGAATACCTGCAGACAAAACTCAGGGATTATATTTTTTATTTGGATCACTTGTGAAACCAAACGCACCTCAGTTTTACCCTGAAGCCCAACAGCGGATTAACCAGGACAATTACAATTAAATGAAACAGTTAAATTTCCTGCCTGTAACCACCGTGTCCCGTCTCTGCTCCACAGGCTCTCTACAAGCTGTATAATGTAGCGGCCAATCACAGGCACCTGTATCACCACGCCTTCCCCGGGCCTCAGGTGGAGGAGGTTGCCGAGGAGCAGGACAAGAAGAGGGACTGATTAGATAGAGACAAGAACACAGCAGGGACTTCCTGGTGATGGACGGGGTAGGAGGGAAGGGGGGGCGGGGGGGTGGGGTGGGGTGGGGGCGGGCGAGGAACGTCCTCACTTCCATCAGGCACTCTTTTATTCTGGTATTGGCGCTGCCCCACCGATACATTCACTACTTTAAAACCTAATAACGGATTGTATAATGTTCATGTATAGGCACCTCTTCAGTCAGTGGGTGCGTGCTTTCAAGCGATGGATGCCATGAATCATTGTCTCTCACTGTTTTTGTCTGTGGAAAAAAAAAAGAAAAAAGTTAACACCTGTACAGACACTGTAGGCGCTCTGCCAGAGGAGACCTCGGCATATCCAACCTCCAGTCAGCTGTTTTATTTCATATCAGACGGGTTTTTCTCACATCATCCCTGTGAAACCGCCCCCATTTGTGACAATTGTTCTGTTCTTTGAAGTTTAGTGCTGTTTATAAGAAACAATATCTAGGATCTGCGATGTTTGAAAGCCAAAATATGTACTGTATGTTAAATAATGAAGCGTTACAAGCATCATCAGCATGGTAAATGGTTAATGTCCGTCATCTTTAAGCTCTAAAACCAGGTATACTTTATAAAAAAAAAAAATTGAGTTTTAATGGTTGTGACAAAGTGGTATTGTGCCATAACATGTAAAAATGATTTCACATCCTCTGCAGCCTGGCTACATGCAGACACTAAATGGCACAGTTATTAGTTGTAAACGGTATATTTTGCTCTGTTTTGGAGGTTTACAGCGTTCTGGATCAGGGAGCAGCGTCGTGCTGGCATGTGCTTTGAAATAACAGCACCGGGTGGAAAGACAAATACGCAACACACACACAGTTAATAACAGTTTAAAGTTTACACAACATAGCTGACATTATCTCTCACTTTATAGTCTTGCTTGCAGTTTTGTAATTACGCAGCGTCCCGGTGATCCTCTATATGTGTGTGTTTGGCCTTTTGAGGTTGAAGGGAAAGAGTGTGTTTAGTTTCCATTGTGATGTAGAGGTGGTGGGTGAAACCATTGTTGTGTTTTCTCACTGAATGTTCGAGCAAATCCGAGGAATGTAGCTTTATTCTGCGGCCACCGAGGAAACAGAGCTAGATGTTATTAGGCGGGGCGACAGGCCTGCTCTGGAAAAGGATCCTCATTCCACATCTCTTTCATCATCTTCACACACTTAAGTTGAATCATCTGTGAGAAACTGCTGCACGCCGAAAGAGGCCAGGGCCCCCGACTTTTTGTGTTTCCAAAGCAGCTTGCATTTGTAAACAAAAGGCTTGTATCGGTGACAGCACTTTTTGGTGTTTGAATACTTTGGCTTAGTAGACTGTTACTGTACATTTGTAGGATTGTGGTTATTGTTTTTAGCTCATCGAATAACCCTGAATCACGGCACTGTAACACGTCTGCATCACATACAGCTGCAGCATCGAAATGTGTGTTTTTTTTTCTTCACCCCCTCCGTGTAGATCTGGTCACCAACAGTACAGGAACACTGTCATGCACATTTAGCAAGTTTATACTGAGGTTTGACCTCAAGGGTTGAAAATTTAAAGGCACTGCAGCAGAGTGGCTTCTTGAGTCTTCCACAATGTATAATCAACATCAGTGAGGCCTTCACGCAAAGAACCATCTACGTCCAGTTTAAGATTCGAGGGGTTTTAAAAATCCCATTTCTTCGTGGCTGTGCTGTGTCCATTCAAACGAGTCAGAAAAGTAGCATTTGTTTACACTGCGTTGCTCCAAATTAATCATGAATTGAAGATCTGTCAGAAAAGAGGAGGGGGGAAAAAAAAAAGCAGATGACTTTTCTTGGATTTAAGAATTCATTCCTAAAACCGCCCTCATCAACATTCAAACCAACTCCGGATATCGTGGGAGCCTCAGTGTACTGAAAGGTCAAATGATTCAACCTCTTGGTGAGCTCTTCCAAGTCAGCACTGCTTAGTTTCAGCACACGCATTGCAAAATTTCAGTTACAAAGAAATAAATAATAAAGTTGGACCAAATTAATGAAAACCAGACTTGAGTAATTTCTTGAAAGATTCCCTGCAGACATGTTTTAAGATATAAAAATACTTACTTACTTAAACTGCTGGACACAAAGATGTAGTGTACTTCAATAAGAAGTCCAGTCAGTGTTGGTGTATGTGAACTGGAGGGTTCAGGTTCCCACATCATAGTTGCATATTGAACCATGATTGGCTCCAAACTAGTTGTTATGACACAAATTCTTCTTGTACTTGTTCTACAGATTTAAGATGATCACAGAGAAACTTTCTCTCTGCAGCAGATCAAAGTGAAAACAGCTTTCTACTGTCAAACTCTGCACATACGTTATACATTTTGAATGAAGGGGGATTTTAAGCCTGATACACAAAAAGAATTATTGAGATGTGCAGAACATCCTCTGTGGCTCTTACATTATGTAAACCTACAACAATTATTGTTCTGGTCACTCGGGGGGCCTCGGGAACAAGCTGTAAACACGTCCGACGTATAATCACCTTTTAAATATGGTGAACTTACGAGCAAACAGTTGGTTATTTACACATCCAGCTGACAGAGAGAAACATTATCATTCATTCGATGTCATATTTCTGGCCACACGATGAATCCCAAGTCCAACATTCACTCTCTTTTAGCTCTGTTTTGGTCTCCACCAACTCTCCAGGGAAATATCTCACTCTTTAGCTGCTAAATGCTTCTGTATGTTCACCAGCTAGTTGCTAACTGTGTCTGTCTGCTGTTTGCTGATGAGCAGGTAATGTAAAGTGGATTTTTTTTTTTTTTTGTTTGTTTTTTAGAGCATTTTTTTGGCTGAAAACAACAAACAACATCAACTGTGAGTGAATCAAAACAGTAAAGTTGGAGGCCGGAAAATCAATCGTAAATGCAGATTCTATGTATGACACTTTTCACATTGTCATTGACCCGTTGTTATTATATATATATATATATATATATATATTTTACATCTCTCAATAAAATCTGTTTAAGGCTCCTTGTCAAAGTAAAAGGGGCAGCAAGAGGCCACAACTGTAAAGTCATTACCGTATGTTTCTTCACTGCAGACTTTATTGCTTATGTCCTGTATTTGCAATCCACAACACGAGATATGTACAAACTGATGACACGGTTCTGAAAAGATGTGACGGAGACCTTCCTGCATAGCGAAGGACTCCTTTAGGAGAAGCACAAGTTCTTTACAAACCTATTCTACTGTTACTTAAACACACACCCTTTTAGGATATTCAGAAGTGTATTGATTTGCATTCAGTCTCATACATATGGGTATACATATATATATGTATACCCATTTTTCCACCCATATTTTTCATATTTAAAATGGCTCCTGACACCATTTTTTTTAATGTTACGGTGTCATAAATTATTTATCTTTCCTAACATTATTAACACATAGTTATAGAACACTAGCACCAGTCTCTACTAGACAAAACCCTGGACTTTAAGACATTTCTGAGTATCTTAAAAAGGTTTTATTTATTGCTAATAAATAGAATAGGCTTCCAAGAACCTGTACTTCCACGTAATCACAAAAGAGATGTGTCAGTCCATAAAAATAAGGCATCACCAAGCCAAGAAATATCCAGAAAGAATGAAACAAGAAGAAACTGAATTGCACTTGTTTGGCAAACTTAATGTGTCTTCTGAAGAGTTTTAAAATGTTCCAGTAGCTTATTTATGTTTCATTATACACACAAACACAAGAATATTCCTGACTTACAGTAATGCCAAAGAGCCGAGAGATGCTCAAACCACTGCATCAAATGTGATGCTTCATCCATCAAAAGGTCTTTAAATAAAGACGTGTTTCATATCAAAACTTAAATATCGGTTAAAGTTTTGGTGGATTGTCTCATAAAGCATACAGTATGTCATTAAAAAAAAAAAAAAAAAAGGAAAATGCACACTTTATGTTTAATGTAAAAGAGTGTGGTTTCAGTTCATGAGGATAACAAAGCAAAGGAAAAACAGTCATGAAGTATTTCATATGGGAACAAATTAGAAGAAGCTGCCTGTCGTTTTCTCCCACAGGAAAAAATGACGGAGTAGCTGGTGTATACACGATATGGGCAGACATTGTAAAAAATGCTGCGTTTTATTTATTTAAAAAGGCACAATCTCAGGATGGTTTGGAACAAATATCCAGAGTTTTTCAGACTCTGTTCTCCTCAGTCTTAAAAACTAAAATCCATACAGCAACTCAGTTCTCAGGGCAGTGGCTGGAAATGGCACCACGAGCAGTCTCCCCAGATGTAGCACATTATAGGTTTTTTTTTTTCTTCATTGGAGTGTTTTTCAGTCACATGGTCATTCATAAAATGAGTGAATTGAAGTGTGACATGGGGGGGGGGAAGAGGGCCCCCCTGCCAATGTGTGTCTTAACTTCCTGGCTGATATATTTGGATCAAGCGAAGGCACAGATGTGTTTGGTAAAGAGGCAATTAAGAGTCAATCATGATTTCAAAGGAAACCCTGACCGCTCCCAAACTGTGGAAACCTCAGAGAGGTGTGGCCGCGCGGCGTCCCCGCTGCGCATACACGTCACATGTTCCCCATGAAGTTCTTGTTGGGCTGCTGGGCGTACCACTGCTGCCGCTGTTTGCGAGCCTCCACCTCGGACAGCAGCGCCTGGCGGTACGCCTCGTAGGATTTGACAATGTGCTCCAGCTCCTTCATGAAGAGCAGCTTCAGCATGCCCTGATACGTGTCCAAGTCTGCCAGCTGGAACAACTCCCATTTCAAGATGTGGTCATACCTGACGTAGAAGGGAAGAGACTGGTGGTAAATAATCAGATTCACCTGTGGAGTTTCTGTCCACTATCAGCACCATAGAGCCATGTTATGAAATTCAATTTTAAATGGATAAGATTTTTTGCTCGTCAATCTACATTCAGAAACCTAAAACCACAAAGTGTTTTTTTGCAGATTTATTAAAAATCAAAAACCTGAATTCAGTCCCTCCAAAGTATGGTGAGGTGTAGCCTCTGTTTTAGTTATCGTTGAGAAGTGAACCTGACTGAACTCCACCTGTGGAGAACTGAACTGATTGAACATAGTTTTGAAAGGCACACCACTATGTATATAAGGTCCCACAAGTCACACCGCATTTCAGGACATAAACCAACCCATGAAATCCAAGGAATTCTCTGTAGACCTCTGCAATAAAATTGTGGCAAGGCATAAATCAGGGAAAGGGTATAAAACCATTTCTAGGAGCAAGTGGCCTCAATCATTCTGAAATAAAGGAAGTCTGGAACAACCAGGACTCTTTCTAGAGTTGGCTGTCCAGCCAAACTGAGTAACTGTGCAAGAAGAGCCAGAGGTCACTCTGAGTTTCAGACGTCCTCTGCAGAGATGGGAGAACCTGCTGGAAGGTTGTCCAGCAGCACTCCATCAATCAGGCCTTTATAGCAGAGTGGCTGGACTGAAGCCACTTTGAGTAAAAGGTGTGTGACGGTTCACTTGGAGTTCGCCAAACGGCAATTAAGAGACTAGTGAGGAAAAAGATCCTCTGGTCTGATGAGACACAAACTGATATCTTTGGGCAGAGCTCCAAAACGCTGCCCAACATCCGACACCTCACCACATGGCTAATACCATCTCTAGAGTGAAGCCTGGTGGTAGCATCATCATGCTATGAGGGAAGGATGAATGCAGCCAAATACAGAGAGGTCCTTGAAGAAAACCTGCTGCAGAATTCATGCGACCTGACTCTGGACTGTAGCGACCGTTCACCTTTCAGCAGGACAATGACCTGAAGCGTGCAGCCGAGACAACGCTGGAGTGGCTACAGGACAAGTCTGTGACGGTCCTTGAGTGACCCAGCCAAAGACTCAAGTGTATAACGTCTCCTGACAGCCAGCAATCAGATGCAATAACATTTCATAACTTCTATATGAACCTATCCATTCGTGTAGTACTCACTTTAGTGGTGCACGGGCGTACACCTGCAACCAGTCTGGGATCTCAGCTGTGTGGTACGGGTTAGCTGGCACCAGCACCGGCTGGTTCCTCTCTGCGGGGCGTGGCTGATAGGTCACAGGAGGTGGTAGTGGTGGGGGCTGGTCATAGCGAGGCACACTGCAAGACGCAACATAGTATTTATAGGTTACTCTACCCCTATCAAACCGATATGCACAACTCAACAGAATGGGCTGTTAAACCATAAGTGAGTAGCTTTTTCTTGGTGCATGTAAACCAGCAGGAACATTTTCTACTGAGTTTGTCCTTCGAATAGTTCAGGAATTAGTCGTAAAATGAGGAGCCAAAGCATAAAAAAAGCAGAGGTGGAAAACAATGCTGTTAAAACAAAATGCTTCAGTTTTCAATGACATACCTCGGAGCACATGGGTGGCGATACTGTGCCCTCTTGTTGATGTGATCCACGTAGTAGACCCCAAACTCAGCTGACTCCACCTTCTCCCAGCCCGGAGGGAGCCCTTCCCTCTCCAGAGGGTGGCTCCAGTGTGTAGTGTTAGTGTTGTGGTCGATGTAGTACTTCCTGCCACGGATGGTCCAGTCAACGGTCCAGCCGGCCGGAAGTGGGAGGTCCTCTCCCGTTAGACTGGAGAGGTTCCCCAGGGACTTGGCCTGTATTCGACCTATGCCTGCGGAAAACAAACATTTCTTTTTAGAAACCTAGAGGGAGGTCGAGAGATAACTGAACAAACATACAGTACAGCAGCTGCCAGCTAACAGCACCTCTGGGAAAGACTTAATATATTTTAAAAATTTGTTAAAAACAGCATGCGTGGGAAAACGTCATTTAAAGGAGGGGAATGATGTACAGCATTTTAAAGGTCACTGTAATGCGGCAACTGTACATACAGCAGGAAAAGAGAGGAGTGCGACTCTTTGACTGTTGTGACGGAGCATCTTATTCTGACCGACACCGTTTGATGAATGGTAGGAAATGGGAGTGTTGTTACTTTTGGACAGGAAGGCAGAGATCTCTGCATGGCCAGACATACACACAGGGGCTTTCACTGGAAGAGAACAAACCGCTCACAAACACTGCAGACAGCCGAGTGGGCTCACTCAACAGGTCCTGTACTTTTACTGGTGAATAATGTCAGCAAGGCATGTCGAGCCAACAGCTGCGGGGACGAGTTAGACTGAGTGAGAAGTATGGTGACTCAAAATGAATGAGCCTGCAGGGACCCACAAAGGGTTGAAAACACAAGAGAATGTGCGGCGAATGAAGCATCTCAGCAAAATGGCGGCTACAATCTGATAAATTCTGCACGAGAGTGACAGCAACAGAGCTGGAGGTCTTTGCCAGCTGCTGAGTGAAGGGACGGAATGTGCGAGTGCTCTGCAGAAATGCACTCCTCCTCCTCCTCCTCCTCATCCGCCACCACCTCATCATCATCATCATCATCATCATCATCATCTCCTCTGCCCTTTTCTCCAGAGAAATGGCAGAGCGCCACACTCTCTGCAGACCTAAAGCTCTATGCATTTCACTAATGTCACTGGATACAGTCAAGAGTAGACTGCTGTATTTACAACTGGTGATAAAGCAGTTAAAGAAAAAAACAAAGTGAGTAACTTAATGACATCAGGTCAGAGGTCACTGAATGCATCAATTACCAACAACAATTTTTGACAGCTAATTCTGTCAGCCAAATTATTCATGATAAACAAGGCTAATGGATTTTAGATTTTACTGCCTTGCTAAGAGAAAAATTCCCAGATCACTTTGACCTGGACTAAACGCTCCCAGCAACCAATTTGTTGTGTTTCCTGTTGCAACAAGGTGCTTTGTCCTTTTACTGTGCATAGTAGAGATAGACTGGACAGATATTAACTTAGTGCAGCTATAGCATTACTGATGTATATAATCAGTCAATAAGTAACAAAGAATTGCAGACCAGAAATGCCAAACTAGGTTCGACAGTGTCACCAGTACTTTGTTTATCTACCAGTTGATCTTTTAACTGTGAAATGTGCCACTCACTATGTATCACTGTCACGACCTAATAAAGAAAAGAAATTCAAAAGGATGTGTATCAATATTGTTTGTACATGTTATGTCTTTATGTTAAAAAATAAAATCCTATTGGTCAATATCTCATAATCAGATTAAAAGATTGTTTGATGGGATCTATTAACAGGGATATTTTAGCAGCAAGCGAAGCTCAGAAATGCTTCTGATAGATGAAAGCAGAATGGAGATGCAATGCAAATGAGTGGCTAATCATATCATTAATGCTCATGGTGATTATGTGTAATAATCAAAATAGAACAACAAACGGTAGTGTTTGGTGTGCAAATGGCGTTTGTATAATGCAGTTTTTACCCATATTTTATATCATTAGCCAATGTTCAGCATTTCCATTCAAAATTAGCACCAGTAAACAGTTATTTTTAAACAAAAATGAATATAACCCACATATATGTGGAATAATAAAAGGAAGTGTCAGCTGATTATAGGTAGATGACTCCTCCAAAACATCTCTGCTGACAAGTCATTAGCCTTGTGTGCAATGTAACTATACACAGAGCAGTACATACACCGATGATTCATGCTTGTGAGCACGCTGAGGCTGAGACATTTGACTGGGGGCGGTCTGCAAATTACTAGTTTGCCAGCAGAGAGATTCAGCAAACACAGAGGTGAAAAATGCAGAGCCCCTAATGCTTGTTTAACTTCACTCCAAACAAGGCTCCATGATATGTGATAGGTGGGCCAGACATAATACTAAAGCATGTACGCGACGTCGATGAGTCAGCCACAAAATAAAAGGTTCTCTACCATTTGGGGCGGGGGTGGAAAATTCCTATGACCCCCGAAATTACACTCTTATGTCATACTAATATTTACAATGTAGAGCACATTTAATTCCTCAGAAAAAACTGAAATGAAATTGCTCTTTTGAGCCGTTCAGTGACCACCACAAGCCTGCATTCCCTTCAGAGAGGCTTGTGTGGTCCAAAACCTATCCAAAATACTTTGCCTTTTCAAAAACAATCATACATTGGTACTTTAGCTGCTACATTTTGTCTATACACCAAAGTCTACAATGTTTTCTCAACTTTTTCTTCAAAAAAAGGAAAAAATGTATCTGAAAAGTTGTAGGCTTGCTGGTGTGATTGTGATTTCACTCACACTAAAACATGACTGCTCCACTTTCATACCACAGAATTTGCAGAGAAACAGCAATAAAAACACAAACTTAAGTCCCTCAAGAGAGACCATGACTGCCTGCCATGTACTTTCCAAAACCATGTGTGTAGTCCAAGCATGCAATTCCAGACCTTTGTCAAACTCTGAATTCTTTCTGACTTCCAATTCCTTCCAAGTCCATTAAAAAGTGAGAAGCAAAAACACAATTCATGTTTACCTGAAGGGGGTCTGCTTGGAGCTGGGGGGGTGTGCTGTCGGGGAAGTCTTTGGAAGTTGTGTTCATTGTGCTCATAGTATCTATAGTCCTCAGGAAAGCGGTCCGGGACCCTCCTGGGCTGGGGCTGGCGCTGCTGCTGCTGCTGCTGTTGCTGCTGTTGCTGCTGCTGCTGTTGTTGGTGCGACTGTTGGTGCTGCTGGCTGTCATAGTAAGGTTCAGAGGAGTAATAATACCGGGCAGCATCTCCATTCTCAGACATGGGGCTCACGTCTGTGAGGAAGGACTGTGAGGAGCCTCCATATTCGTGGGGCAGATCCCCCAGACTGCGAGGCAGGTATGGGGGTGCTGACATGCGGTGGCTCTCTCTGCGGGCCACCTCATGAGGGGGCCTCTGAACAGGGGCCCGGAGGAAACTCTTGTTGCGGGACACCACAGGCTCCCGGCTGGGTGCCACAGGGTAAGCAGAGGGCCCCATCTCTGGCAGAGGGACCTCTGTGCGTCTGGGAAGAGTGGGTCCATGGCGGATGAATGAGGGCATAAGATCTGCAACCAGATGAACAGGGCAAGTCCAACTGTCAATATTAGTCAAGTAAACACAGATGTAGTACCAATAGGCATTGGAGGACTCTTACTAAATACACTTACTTAAGCACTATGCTTATGAACAGTTTTAAGGTACTTGTATTTTACTCGTCTACATTTTAGAGGGAAATACTGTACTTTTTACTACACAGCTATCAGTGCTATAGTTATAGGCAGATAAATATTGAACATACAAAATAAAAGATGTAAACATTGCTTTAACTAACCAAAGGGTAGTATGAAAGGTAAAGTAGATGAAATTAACACCTGGAACAACTACAATATAAATATTCCAGTTGCACTTCAATGCATCAATAATGCAATGACATAATACATTATAAGAATGACAGGAGCCATTCAATCTGCATGATGAGACATTTAAGTACATTTTGCTGATTCTACTTTCATACTTTTAATTTCAAATCCAGGACCTTAACTAAGAATGTCGTACTTCACAGAATAGAAAACAGCTACTTTAACTTGAGCATATGTTAATAATACTTCTTCAGCCACTCCTACTAATGGGAGAAACACTAATGATACAACAGAAATTACATGTCAGTTAAAGGGGCACGTTTTTCTTTTTAACAATCTCTTTAACATCGTTCAGACACACCAAAACAGATGACAACACTCATTCAATGTCTACCGCTGGACAGATGTAGGCTAACTAGCAACAAACCTGACTTTTCAGTAAACTGCTCTCTTGATTATAGCGTCAGGAAACAATTACAAATAAAAGTACTTTAACTCCAAAATATGTTTAATTGGGGAGTTTAGTAGGTATAAGTGTTACCGTGATCTCACAACTTTCCTTTAACTCTGCAGCTGATGTCAATGTAGCAATCTGATGAACACTTAGCTAGCGAGGAACTAGTTACCAGGTTAGCAGGCTTGTTTGTTTAAAAAAACAGCGATTAAACAGCTGGTTACAAACTTATGGGCCACAACAATGACGCAATATGTCTCCACTCATTCACGTCAGCCTGTTGGTTATTGTTAGCTTGGTACTTTTTCGCACTAAGTTAAGTTTCGTTGGCAGGCTAACCGATGCTAACTTGAGCTAGCTGGCTAACTACTTGTTGCGCTTACTTCTCAGGAGCGGCGACGTTTCCTTCTTCACATATTTCCCGTGTACCTCGGCTGGTTTCGACGCTTCGTTTTTACTTTTCTTTCGTGAGAGCATAACTCAAGGCTCGGAAACATCAACAACACGGCGCTGCAATTTCATGGCACAATCCCTCGACTCTGCAACCGTCCAGTTCAGTTTGCAAAGCGCGGAAAGTCGACATTTTAAGCTTCAGATTAGCTAGCGGCAAGTTAGCCAGCTAACTTGGGCGACTGGGAGCGTCTTTCCTGCGGCGGTCCGGTCCGCACTGAGCAGCGCTCCACTCCCACCGCTGGCCCTCACTGGGAATGGTTACGGCACAGTCCTGCCCATCTGCTAACTCACCTCCTGCAAGCAGACAGCTGAGCACAGACGCCAATGATGTTGACAACTCGGCGACACAGCTCATCCATCAATACAACACATAACTGGCAGCAAAGGGAGACGCGACCTTTGCACTTGGAGCGGCTAAAGAATAGGTTTGCTGTAGTCCAAATTCATGTCAATAAACAGCGTTTGTTACATTTGGATCTAATGGACAAAAGTGGAAATACTTCACTGCAAAGAGACCCTCATTCAAAATGTCACAAAGTATAAATGTAAAAGTATCCAAGCTAAAAGTGCACTTTGCAGACTGGCCCCATGTCAGTGTTGTATAAATATATTTATTGGCACATTATTTGTTCAGGCATTTAAAGTGTAAGCACAAGATTAATTTTAGGTGGAGCTCATTTTAAATGCTTTATACCCTAATGAGTGACATACTTCATGCACAGATCAGACGCTTATGATATTTGTATATGTATGTAAAATATTAAAAATAACGTAAAACATGAAATATAACCATGCAAATATCTCACCTTAAAATTGCACTCAAGTACAGAACTTGAGCAAAACATGCTTAGTTACTTTCCACTGGTGCTTGAGGAAAATTAAAATTATCAAATACGAAATCAAACCAAACAATTTATTTTATTTATACTGAAAACACAAAACATTACCCTGTTTTCAACTTTAGTGCTTACTCTGCAGCAGTTCCAAAGACAAGGTCCTTCATTTGAATCAAAAACATTCATCATGGCACAGTCTTCAAGTAGAGCTTTACATATTGCAACAGATCATAGCATTGTATTCAAATATAAATAGCTTGTCATTGCCTCTTGCCAGACATTTAAAGTCAAAGTAACGTGTAGTGTTACATGAGAGCAAATACCCTGAAAAGATTATTTGGATTATTTGACGTTTCTGTTTACATGATCTTATCACTGACAGACAGGTTTCGGTTTCTTCTTTACATAAGGGCTAGAGAGGAAAAAGACAGATCAATAAAAGTAATCTCTTTGACCATATAGACAAAAGAACACTTATATAAAAAGGAGTGCACTTCAGTATTGCTTTTCTCTTTTGAGAAAGAAGTATAGTGTCATGGTAAAATATTTACTCATTTACTTGTAACAGCTACTGCTTTGAAAAATAGTTTATAATTATAAATAACTGTAAAATATCATGTTTTCTTTACAGTCTAACCTTGACCTTTAGTTCTTCATTAGGTCCAACACAATTTAAGGTAATTATTGCTCAGAATAAAACAAACATATACTGCATATTTAACACAGTAAAATTTAGCTTAAAACATGTCAGTGGACATGCAACAAAAAAAACCTTTTTCTTGTCCATTTGGCTGGAAGTGTTGCAGGAGTGTTCAATAAAAAATATATTTTAAAAAGGCAGAAAAAAGACTTAGTAAATAAACACTGCAGTTTATGGTTGACTTTGGAGTGCGGTTAATGTCCTGAGTACCTCTGGGTGTTTAAGGTGATGCATTATGAACAATTATAGTGGTAAGATAGTGAGGAAAGGGCCGATGGGTTTAGATCTCGCACTATCTTGTTAAGGCTGGAGATCTTCTCTTCCAGCAGGTAGTTCTTCTTCTCTGCGATTTTGTGCCGCTGGTCTGTTACCTCCAGAGCTTCCAGCAGCTGGGCTCTCTCAACATACAGGTCTTTGATCACCACGTCTGCTCTGCCATTCTTGCGAATCTGGAAAAGTCAGAGAAAGTCGATTATAAAAGGCTTTGATAATTCCATTACTAATCCAATTTCATGTTGCCTACTGGAGTCCAAATAAAAACATTGCCTGGTCAGTATTATCAGCTAGTGTTAGCTTGTTGCGATATATCAGTTGTCGGCCGATATGTATCAAAGAGATTGTGGCACACAGAGAAAATAGAGAAAGACGGTGCATCTGCGCTAATTTAAAAACTGTCACCATTGAGTCATTTTTTGCCCAACTGTAAAACATCCTGCTTAGTAACTATAATGCCTTCGTCACAATTCTTTAATAACTACATTGAAGTTATTTTTTAATCAAACTGATTGTCAAGTGTTTTTGTTGCATATATGGGAGCGCAATTATCCTGTCATGACCTCCCTCCAAGAAAAGGCAACCTTCACATATTTTTCAAATGGAGGGAAACATCCTGGATTTTCTTCCAAAGGACCCAAACTGATTATTTGCTAATTCACTTTATCCTACAACATGTTGGTAGTTTGAATTTGAGTTAGAATTTTGTTGCCATTTTCCTTTTTTAAAGAGGTCCTTTGTTTTCTCGTGAAATAATTTGACAGTTTCTGTAGGTTTGATTATTTTTTTGATTAGCTAACATGTTTGATGAGGATGATTTTATCAATTAATGATGTGGTAATTGTCTCAGGAGATTTGAGATTTGGTTTCTCTTTTTGATTGGCTGCTACAACCTGTTGCTTTAGTTTAAAGATGTTGTTTCCCATCGTGAATTTGATGCCCGACATGTTGCATTGTCTTGGAGAAAACAACTCGATTGTTTTTTTTCCACTTTTAAAAATGTGGTTCAAATTTTCTGTAGCCATTTGTGCAAAACACTACAAAGTTCGATAATTGTAGTACTTTTGAAAATCATTCAAAATTGTGTTTTTGTTTTGTATTTTTTTTTTTTTTTTTTACAAGAGAGATCATTGAATTTCTGTCTGATGGATATGAGCTTTTTGAACTGACCTGCTCGTTCAGCTGAGCAACTTTCTCTCTGAGCAGCAGCTTGATGTTATGCAGCGACAGTTCAATTTCCTTCATACGCTCCTCCATATTCTGCATCTTCCTCTTCCTTTCATCCTGGTGACAAAACAATGAGTGATATCATCAAACTGCTGCATCAAATGCAAGAAAATTAGAATGAATTTCAAATATCTTGCCTTTGAGCTGGTGTAGTCAGAAACAACATACAGACCAAATTCTTGTGAGCTAGGTGCTTTATTTTCTCTTGATTTCTGCATTAAATGAGATCTAGTACATTTCTAAGGAGAGGACAACACACTGAAAAAATAAATAAAATATAAATAGGTATAAAATTATGCCATGTATTCCAGATACCTCTACAAAAAAATAATTTAATGCATAAATAAAATAAACCCCGACATGATTCTACTGAAAATAAATAAAATAAAACAAATAAAATAAAATACATTTGAGTCTATACATGGTGCAAAAAAAAGAAAAAAAGACTCACTATATGACTCAAAAACCAAAACACAGATATGACAATAATAGATATGACACATTACACTAACGACCCACTACTGGGAAAAAACAATGATTTGGCTCACGTGGAATTTCTAATAATAAATACCAGATAAACATTCAAAGTTAATAGTTGTGTGATGTGTTTGAAACATAACCCAGAAAGTTGTGATTCACTTTGGTTGTGCAGCAGCAACACAGACAGCAACACACAGACCCGGGACACAAACATAACGTGGACAGGTAGCTTGAAGAAACATTCAGCTAGGTGTAGTGTCAAATACGAAATACAGACATAAACAAGAAGAGACAAACAGTGAAAACTTGGTACCTTCATTAAGAAATCTCTATAAACGCTGAGTGGACACAGACAGTGACAGTAACAGGTTGAAAATGCTTGATTGTTAGAAAAGGCTCAGAAGGCTGTCAGGCACTAACCTCGCCTCAACGTCAACACTCCTTGATGATCATAAGGCAAACTGTCAAACAAGATTCAGCCTCTGAGGAAATATATATACCCTGTCTCAGACAATAGTAAATGGTACAAGTGCACAACAGAACATTCCCAGAAAATACACCCTGTAATCAAGAATCAAAAAGTCCAAAAATTAATGTTTGTCAAGATGCCACATTGTAATCAGTAGATATGGATGTTACATTTTGTACGGCATGTCTTATGAACTTTAAATTTTCAATGGTAATGTCATTTTTAATCCCATGGGGAAAACACCAGGAGTCTTTTCTGTGTTTTCCTGCCACCTAGCAGCAGGGAAATACAATTACACATTCATGCCCTTTGAAATCGGGCACCACATTTGTTCAACCTCCTATAAGGATGCAGAAAGGACGGCATTATGTGCTAGAGTCAGATCTTTGCTCCAAAACAAAGCAGAAGAAGAGCAGAATATGAAGAGAGCAGTCTTGGAGGTAAAAGAGCAGAAAGTGGAGAGCAGGGAAAGGCGCTGGTGTTACAATCCACCGATCCGCCGGTAGCTGTCTGCGTGAGCCGCCCGCTGCTCCGCCATCGGGCCCTGGAGAGAAAAGGCAGGTAGACTTCACCAGAGCTCTACCCTCTCCTCTAATCCTAAAAACCTACACAGGGCGGAGGGGTTCACAGGCCTGTACACAGGCTTCAGGGGTCGCTACATGTGCGTTCATCACTAAATAAATAAAGACGACTTATGAGAAGTAGAAGAATTATCAAATAATCATGTAAATAAATACAGAAAAAAATACACAAGCGTGAAATTGTGAAATAATCCAAGAATGATTTTTGACAATTTAAAGGACAGTTTAATATTTTGTCTGTATTTATTCATATTTCATTCATTTCTTCAGTCTCCTAAAGTTACTTCATTGAAAACTGATGTTCACTGATTTAGTGGTGAACTGAGAGGTGACACATCATTACACAGGAAAACCACCTAACGTACACTCATTATTTTTTTATTGCGAGATCCCATTTTATACAACAGTTGTGTATACTATAAATCTATACCAAGATTTATGCCAGTTTAAAAAAAGTTTATCAACTCTTATGAAGCTAGAGCAAAAAACAAAAATAACTATAGTAGATAAAAAAGCTCATACTTAATATGGATTACAGATTTTACTGTATATAATTAATTCACTGAATTACAGTATACGATTCATGTGTTAACATGCAACATCATCTAACGTGAGTTGATGCAAAAATGTAGATTTTGTTTTATTGGGGTTATGTTTCTTTATATCTGTATATTATGTTCAAGTTTGCATGTATGTGAGGCTGTGTATGACTATTTGATTTTATTTTATTTCCATTGTAGAATATCTCCAGGGAAACTATGTCCAGAAGGGAAATATGTCATCATGTTTGGTTTGCTGTTGATTAACATGTCTGAATAATCCCATGAAGTCATGTGAATCACCAGACACAAATATAAATAAATAAAACTGAGCTGAGCTGATATAAATCTTAACTAGATAAATGTATAGTCTACACAATCATTGTATTAAATGGGAACCTCCTTTCCTTCCACTTCATTCATGGTAACCTAGTGAAATGACACAACAAGAGGTCAGATGCTATTAAAACACACCAACAGCAGGATGACTCCATCTACAGATAAACCTGGACAAGCTACATCTACCTGCTGGGAAGTGAGAGAGAGGTTTGTGCAGCATGAGGTGACAAATGTAAAACAGTCACCAGAACCACACCCAGATGATCACACCACTGACATGACTTCAGTCCCGAGATGGAAAATAGTGAGTTCAGGAACACAACGGAGACACACACAGGTACTGCAGACGAAATACCAAACCCAAAAAGCAAACACTACACACACACACACACGACTAGCAGATGAAGACAGAGAGGAGCGGAGGTGGATCTGTGACAATCACCAAAACAAGCAGCACAGCAAAACCCAGCAAAATAAAAAAATAAAAACAAATGAGGATCATCACAACTAAATGACACTCAGCTCAGGCGTTTGGAAAATTACACACTTTTAAAGTAATGCATTATTACTTTGAATTTTTGCTTTTATTGTGAAAATGTTGGTGATGTATTGCTTTTCTTTGCATTTACAGCCACAAAGCAAATACAAAGATATAAAATATATATTTATAATAATATATATAAATGATAATATATGATTTATATACATAATGATATATAAAATAAATTATTTCAGCACCTGACTTGATTGAGTGATTTATTTGTGTGGACACACTTTCTACACCAAAGTGAAAGAAATAATATGGGTGTATTTATATTTTAATTCCCATTTTATCGCCACATGTCCAACATGAGTTGTAGTTCATAGTTTCCTTCTTATAGGCATTAATGATGAATTTATGATTATCATGATGATGATGTGACAAAATAATGACAGTGAGAGAAAAATGGCAGGAGATGAATATAATACCAAACCATGCAGTGAAGCAGTGGCACTAAATCTAGCTCTTAGCCATTTTGTCTGATATACAGTAGGTCAAATATACTCATGTATATTTGCCCAGGTCTGCTATCAGGGAAGGTTCAGGTTGTACTGTACCTGCATGTTGTCTGGATCTTCACCTCGATGCTGTCCTCTGGGCATCCGGTGAGGTGACGGAGGCAGAAGTCCAACCAACTGAGCCTGAAAGGACTGGATGAAGTAATAAACCGTGAGGAAAGAATTACAGCCAAGAGAGAAATATGTACATTATTAGGGAACTTTATTTACCAATAATCTAATCATGTATTCCCCTTGGGAGTCTAGGTCAGTTTCTCCAGGCAAAAAAAGCAAGTTGAGGGCAAGTACTAAAGCTGCAGTCACAAATAGTGAATATAAGCAGAGTGCTAGAAGGGAATACTCAATGTAAATAACACAAGATCAAGACGAGAAGAGGAGAAATGTTGGTATGATGATGTACCTCTAGCAGTTGTGTAGACAGTCGAGCCATTTGGGCCTTGAGCGCCTCATTTTCTTGCTGAAGGTTCTCCAGCTGTGTGTGTCCTTGTCCTGCTTCACAGTCCTGAAACATAAGAGGACACCACATAATCACCATGTTTAAAAAATAAAATAAAATAAAAAATCAGCAATACAACCAAGGGTAAGTGGTTAGATTCACAAAATGTTTTTACCTTGGTCAGTTCCTTTTGTGCCTCGAGCTCCTGCTTCAGAGAGGTGTTCTCCTGCTCCAAGGCCTTCACCAGGGACGACTGATCCTGTTGTTTGTGCTGCTTCAGGGACACGATGGTGGCATCGAGCTGACGGACCTGCAGCAGAAAATAGAGGGCTTACAGTTCAGTGCCAGGGAGAGAAGCCTGTAGGTTTTTTTTAAAGTTAATTTCAGTTTGCTGCAGGCCTCAGCTCACCTTCTCTCTGGACTGCACGAGATCTCCTTCGATGTTGTGCATTTCTGCCTGAAGCCTCTCGTTTTCCTGCCTCAGCAGCTGCTGCTCTTGTTCGATCAGCCGAGACATCTCATCTCTGTACAGCTTCTTACTCTGATTCTGCACACCACTCGAGTGCAAGGCCATCTCTAAAACATGGTTCTGTGATGAACAAAGGCAGAGGTCAAGGCTAACGAAAATGTATGCACAGGTCTACTTAATTTTGCTGTACATCTTCAAACTTTACTCACAGACAAAATGATAATAGTGTTGACTATATGACGATGATCAATATACATTAAATACAGTTTCTTTGTCAATGTCATTACAAGAATTCAGTATTTCTGCTATTACTTGCAGATATATTCAGTCACAGTGCACATAAAAATGAGTTCCATGCAGTGAGGTGAACAGATTTTAGATTTGGGGAAAATGGAGCTTTAGATATGGATTAGAAATCTGAAACAGTAAGGTAGGAGGTATTGGAATCTGTATTGGGAGAGAAAAAGTTGGATTCCTAATTTTATTAGTCTGTTAAGTGACAAAGATCAGAAACATCTTACTTTATCGTTGGCATTCTGCAGCTGTTTGTTCAGCACTGAAACTTCCTGTTTGAGGGAATCCCTCTCCTTCTGCAAAACACGAACGTCCGTCTTAAGACGAGCACTTTGATGGTTCACAGCCTGAAGAGTTTCATCCACTGTCTTGACCTACAGTGGAAAAAAAAGAATACATTTTGTCCTGATAAACTCAGTAACTCAGGTAATAAAAATGGTAAATGTGAACATTTGTAAAGTTTGATTTACTTTCAAACCAAAAACCACAAGACACCACTAGTTTTCTCCAGCAGTGGCTGAACTGAAAAGATATAACTCTGTGGTTACGATGGGCTCTCACCTTCTCCTGAGCTTTGGTTAGCTGGTTGCGGAGGCCCTGAGACTCCACATCCACACTCTTCCTCTCCTCTACCAGATGGCTGAGCTGATTCTCCATCGAGTCCAACTTGAACGCCTTAAAACAAGAAGAAGAAAACGAGCTGAAGCTAGACCACGCCAAAACGTCTCGGTCCATCACAGGTGCTTCAAGGCAAGAAAGCATGATTTCTGTACCTTCGTCATTGCAGGTGAAATTATTCTTAGTTTATTTTAGGAATCATGTGCTGTTAAAACTTTATTTGTGTCTGTGCTGTGCTTTGATGGAGGTGATGTGAGATCCATTTATGTGTCCATGGCCTCATTCTCACCTTCTCTCTGAGGCCAGGCAGCTGCTGTGACAGCTGGATATTCCTCTCCTCCAGCTGTGCAGTGTCCTCCAGAGCTTTGGTCAGCTCTGCCTCCAGAGCAGACACACAGGCTGCCAGCTAACACAAAACAGCCACCGATTAACTACCCGCTACAACACCACACAACGCCATGACGAACATCAGTCTGTCATAAAACATTGTTTACCTTGTTTTTCTCTTCAGCGGGGAACGCCTCCCTCCTCTCGTTTTCCTTCATCAGCTCTATCAGCTGCTGGCGTAGATTCTCCATATCAGCAATATTTTGGGCATTTTTCTCTGACAGCATCCCATTCTCATCCTCGAGCTGCTGACTCTGCTGACGCAGCTCTGAAATCTGCAGAGAAGGAAATAAACCAAAACCTCATGACATGCTTCTGAATAAAGAGCAAACTGCTCCAAAAACTTAATTCATCAAGTTACGTGTGAAATACCTGTTTCCGGAAATTTTCAGCTGCCTTCTGAGCCGTGCTCTTCTCTTTTTTCAAGTGCTCCAACGTTTGTCTAAAATTTAATTATGGAAAAAAAATGTCATTTTACCCGACAAAAGAGAAATGCACTGACATGAGTAATTGAAAATAATATTAGTTTTTTCTTACATCAACTCATCCTGGGCCTCTTTCAAGTCCTCTTCCTTCAAAGCAGCAATCTTTTGCCTGAGGACGAGGTTTTCTTCAGCAAGACGACTGGCCTCAGACCTACACAGAAAAAACTCCGTCAGTCAAAGTCAGAAACACAGATTCTTACAAGCTACATTAAAACTGTAATCCACAGACACATGTTTAGAATACATCAAAAAAAGAAATGCTTTGCTACATACTGATCAAAAGCAACTTATTCTACAATTTACACACATTAAACTTGCATTTTTTTGCCGTTCTACTGGTGATCTACAGGGATCAAAGCAGCACAAGTCGAGATCTGTCACACAGGGTTTAGGAGCATTAGGACGGTAATCACAGGTAGGACCAACAGCACTACGTTGTGCCTGGGAACAAAAGGAGGAGCGCTCCTAAAAATCAAAGCACCAAAGGGCTGGGACAACGAGACGCCACAGGAGATATGGGAGGACGGGATCCTGGTTTTTCTCCACGTTACCTATGGGCCTGTGTTGTTTCATTTAATGTCTGCGACCTGTCCTGGAGCTCTGTGACGGCTCGGCGAAGCTGGGTGTTCTGCCTCTCAAACTCTTCACAGCAGTCCTCCAGATCACTCACCGCCTGAACTTTAAGCTGGAGCTGACTGGTTAGATCCAGATAGTCCTCCTCTGTGGTGCTCTCCGATTGTCCAAGGATCTCATCCTGCCTCTCCAGTTCACCGAACAAGTCCGACAGCTTGGCGTTTTCTTCCCTCATCCGGCTGATCTCATCCACAAGTGAAATCTGGTGATCTTGGAAATCACTGAAAATATTCATCCTGCTTTCGAGGCTCCAAACCCTCTTTTCAAGTTGACTGTTCTGGTCCTTCAGTTTGGCATTTTCACACATGCAATCTTCATATCGAATCTGAAGATCTGTCATTTTTAAGGCCTTTATCTCTAGCTCTCTGACGTGCTCCATTAACAGCACCATTCTTACTTTGAGGCTGTAGTTCTCCTCTAACACCTGGTGGCCAGTTTTGATCTTTTCACTGTTATGAGTCAGAAGATTCTCAAGTATTTCAGTCTTCTGTTGAAGCAGAGAAATCTTCTCATGCAGGAGGATGTTCTCCTCTGTGGCGGTGTTATACAAAGCCTGTAGTTTAAGGAGAGAGCTACCCTGCTCCTCACAATCACCAGCTTTATCCAGATGTTCCAGACAACCATGTGCGCAGTTAGCACGTTCGTCCTTTATCTCAGCAGTTAAAAGTTCACAGTTTGAAACGAGTTCAGCCTCCTGTTTATGGCGGTGACAGTTATTTGGGAAACAATTAACCTCAGCATCCTCCAGAGCCAGCTCACAAGGGTCCCCTGTCTCCTCCAGCACTGACGGATCAACCACAGTCTCATGACATGGCTCATCTTCATGGGAAGGGCCTCCAGAGTCCACAGTGGGCACATTTTGAGGTTTGAACTCATCCTCACATGATTCGAGAGCTACTTCATTCTCACCATCTGTTGCATCCTCATCAGCATCCACACCTCCGAACACCTCCAGCGATGAGACCGCTTCACACAGCATCTCTGGGGAAACAGATTCGTTTTTGTTTTCAACATCCTTCGAGTTTGACTCTTCATCACAAAGCCCAGTTTCTGTGGAAAAACAGCTGAAATGATGGTCGTCTTCTTCGGCTTCTTCAGGGCTTGAATCTCCAGTTTGGAAATCAGAAATAGCACCAAATTGATTTTCACATCCCTCAGCAACACCACTGCCATCCTCAGGCCATGTGTTATTATTCTCAGTCTCAACAGTTTGATCGTCTTGTTCTTTGTCGTCATCATCATCATCATCATCATCATCACTGGTACCAGGGCTTTCGTCCCCTGCATCAGGAGTATCCGTTGGAGTCTCTACATCAACATCTTGTTCAACCATCAATGGTGACAAACAAACCAGTTCCTGATAAGAGGAATTGGTAAGAACAACACAATCATCGATACGGATTTCAGGTACCAAACTTGTTTCCTGTTCTTCACCGGTCAAAGAAATACCTTCTCTGGTGTTTTGCTTCTCCAACGTTAATGTGTTTAAGTCATTTGATTCCTCAGTTTCTTCTTTCTCAACATTTTCTGTTGAGGCCAAAACCTGACTGAGTTCCCTCTCTAGCTCTTCGATTCTTCTTATGAGCAGATCTCTCTCTGCTACAAGCTGTTCTCTGTCGTTCTCAAGATGATCTTTTAACTTCTCCTCGAGACTAGATATATGTTCCTGTAGCTCCCTCCTCTCAAGTTCAAAGTCCAATGCTGCCTGTTTAAGCAGCATCTCCAGCTCCTCGATCTTCATCTTTAAATCGTCTCGCTCTGTTAACAGTTCAATCCTCTCCATTATCTGCCTCTCAGAAATGACCAGCATCTCGTTGTAGTTTGCCTCAAGTTCTGACTGGCTGTTCAGATGTTCTGCCCTCTCCTGCTTAAAGTCCTCCACTGTTTGATTTAACAGCAGCTCAGCCTGAAGCGCTTTGTTCTCAGACAGAGCGAGAAGCTCGTCTTTGGTTTCCAGGCTTTCCTGAAGACGGTTATGGAGGTCATTCAGCTGCTTACTGAGCTCTATCTCTTTAGTCTGAGCTGCACTAATGAAATCATCAAGTTCCTTCTGCAGTTGCTTGTTCTTTATCCTCAGTTCGTCTAGTTCTTCCTTGTGAATACTTTCAAGCTCTTGTCGTTCTTTTGTCCACTGTTGATTCAGGTTCTCTCTTTCCTGCTCCATGGCCTCCTCCATCATTCTTCTTTGCTCCTCAGCAGCATCAAGAGCCATCTGTATCTGCGCCTCCCAGTGGAGCTTCTGCTCGACATGGCTTTCAGAAAGCGCCTTCAGCTCACTTTGGTAGTGCTGCTCGAGTTTCAAAACATCGGCCTGAAAACGCACTGCAACAGATTCTTGATCACCTGAGAAACGATCTTCCACTTCTTTGATTCTTTGGCTGAAGCTGAGCTCGATTTCCCTCCTGTACATGGTTATTCAATGATTGTTACAGCAACAGTTTTCAACTCTTATTAGTACAATGAATTTTAAATAATGCTGTACAAAAAGAGCATTTTCATTCTGATCTTATTTAAAAAAGGAATAGTTCAACATTTTAGAAAATCCGCTTCTTGCTGAGAGTTAGGTGAGAAGATCGATACCACTCTCATGTCTGTACAGAAAATATGAAGCTACAGCCAGGGGCTCTTATTCTAGCTTAGCATAAACACTGGAAACAGGAGGGAAACAGTTAGCCTGGCGCTATCCAAAGCCACCTTATATCTTACTCATCTAGTCCTTAAAGCTCCCTGTACAACCACAACTTGTCATTTTTTTTCATCAGTCGGGATTTATAGATAAAACGTGTTTATTAGTGAACTTCAGGTGCAGGTCATGGGCTTGCATTTGGACATAGCCAGCCGCTTCTCCCGTTTCAAGTCTTTATGCTAAACTATGCTAAGCTAAGATGAGTGCCTGCTGGTTGTAGCTTCATATTTCTCAAACAGCTGTGAGCGCATCAATCTTTTCATTTAACTCTCAAAAAGAAAACGAATAACGACATTTCCCAAAATGTCGAAGTATTCCTGTAAATAATGCACTTTTAAAGAAGTTACTACGACATTAATAAAATGGAGAAAAACCTCTGAAATGTCACGTGTCTCACCTCTCCTGAGCGATGTCATCTCTGAGTTTGTCCAACAAGCTGCTGAGTGCGTCCCTCTCCTCGGTGTGCTTTGCCGTCAGCTCCTTCACGGCCTCTCGGTGACTCTCCTCTAGACGAGCCCTCTCCTCTGCCATTAAATTTTCTAGTCTCTTCTCCACCTCCTCTTTCTCAGTCTCAAGCTTCTCCCTCTCTTCATTCATCCTGTCCTGGAGCATCCCTTCATAATCCTCCTCCAGCTGCAGTCTCTCCCTCTCCCACTCCCCCTTTAGCTTTTTCTCCCTCTGCTCAAACTGCTCTTGTAACTGCGATCTTTCTTGAAGTATTCTTTCAAGTAGAGCGTCCTCGTGACGCGCCTGAAGCTCAGCTCGTTCACTCTCCCACTGCTCTCTGAGCTTGCTCTCCTTCTCTTCCTGTTCCTTGACAAGTTTCAACATCTCTTCCTCCAGCAACACCTGCAGAGACTCATTATTCTGCTCATCCAGCTGAGCCCTCTCTTTCTGCCACTGCTCTGTAAGTCCCTGCACGATCTCATCCCGCTCCTCCTCGAACCTCAGCTTTGCCTCCTCTAGTTGAGCCTTCAGTTCGGCCTCATGGCTTTGCTGCAACAGTTCCTTCTCCCTTTCACAATCCTCTAACAACCTCTTCTCCATCTCAGCCTTTTCTTCCTCCAGTTTAGTTCTCTCCTCTTCCAGTCTGGCTTCAGAAAGTCCTTCATGCTCCTCCTCTAGTTTGTTCATCTCAGCTGCATGTTGCTTTTTCAGTTCCTCCATCTCAGTGTGAAGGGTTTCATCCGTCTCAGCCTGTTGGCCTTCGAGGGTCTTCAGCTGCTCCTCCAGGTCTGCGGTGTAAGTGTGGGCCTCCAGCAGCTGTTGTCTGAGGTTTCCCACTTCCTCCTCTTGCAGGTTTTCGAGCTCTTCCCTCTCCTCGGCCTGCTTCTGCTCCAGGGAGGTGCGCTCCAGCTCCGCCTGCTCTAGCTGGCTCTGGAGCTCCTGTGCCTGGCTCTGAACGCTGACCATCTCCTCCCTCAAAGCCTGGACCTCCTGCTGATACTGGAGAGCTAAGGCAGCCTTCTGGCCATCATGGGTCGCCCTCTGCTTTTCTACCATCTTATCAAATTCATTGATCTGTAGCAATAGAAAAGTAAGTAAGTAAGTAAATATGAAGATTTTGGCAAGACAACTTTGAGACACAGGAATTAATTGGTCATTTCATTCATCTGAAACAGGCAAATAAGTCAAGAATTGTGATTTATTTATATTGCGGTCTCTCCTCAGCTCATTATTAATAATAGAAATCACAGAGTTTTGTTAAATGTGAAATACATGGTATCTAATAAACTTACCTTGCTTTCCAGTTGGTTTCGCAGCTCCTCCATTTCCTGAAGATGTTGCTCCTTCAGCTGCTCCAGCATCATCTCCGCCTCCAGGCTCATGCTGAATGGCTGAACCTCCTCTGAACCGATGCCTGTGAAAAGTCAAATTACAACTTGTTTCGATGCGAAATGTCTGTGTGTCATGAAGAGATGTAGTTAGTGCTCTGTAATGAGCTCTCCAGTATATGTGGTGGAAGTATTCGTGCAGCCTACCTGGATCAGACTCCATGCCGGGGCTTTTACTGTCCAGCTCCTCAGAGAGAGGTTTGTGGCAGGGCTGAAGAACTCGACCAAGACTGTGGAACTCCTGCAACTCTGACTGCAGCTCATCAATACGATCCTGCAGCTCCTAGAAATAACAACAAAAGAATACTGCGTTAAACATGTTTTATTCATTCAATAAATAAAAATAATTAATCCTATCACTACGTACAGTGCAGGGTTATCTTTGTTTCACCTATAGTTTGATTTTTCAGTGCATCTTAGAACCTAATATGACTGTCACCACATCTAATGCGTTCCTGTCTGCACAGATAGGCAAACAAAAAGAAACCATTACCCTGCACTGAGCTTCATAGCCACTGCGCAGTTGTTTGATACGTTCCTCTTGGAGGAAGAAGTCTGCACTGCCGGGGTCCAAGTCTCCGAACTACAGGAAATGAGAACAAACATAGACAAAGATCAACAAAGATACAGAAAAAAAAAAAAAAAAAGCTGAGCAGGAGACGACAGAAACTTACATAGTCTTGTATAGGTTCAGCATGTTCTAACACAAATAACAGCTTTAGGAAATATATAGTCACAGAATGTTTTGGTACCTTTTCTTTCATTATGCTGTCCATACTTGTCTGGAGTTTTGTAATTTGACTTTGTGCCTCCACTAGTTTTTCTGTGCTGTCCAGCAGCTCTACTTCAAGACGTCTGTTTTCCTGAAAGACACAGATAACGACACAGGTTTTGTTTACACAAGTCAATCAGTATATCCGTTTGGATGAGCAGATGACAATTCATGTACAGAGACAAAAGTGAAGCCATGTCAATATTTTCAAATTAAACCATTTGGTCACTGAATACTTTGCTTAAATATATATTTATGAACATGCAAAGACATTACAATCATCACAAACTAAATGATAAAATCCTTCTGGTACCTTCACAGATATGGAGAGGTGGTCCCTGAGAAAAGATTCATCCTCTCTGATCTTCTCGATCTCTGCCTCCAGCTCCTCTCGCTGCAGGCCCGCCTGCTGCCGGATCTGGTCCATCTCCTTCATCAGCTCTGATCGGACCGCTGCTAGCTTCTCTTTGTGGTCCTGCTCAAGCTTCCTGTACACATTCATCCACAGAGAATGAGAGATGTTTATATACTGAAAAGTACAACAGACTGAGAACACAGTTAAGACAACATGATTCTGATTCTACATTTACGAAATATTTTATTTTAGCCAGAATTTAGCAGGAAACTACATTTAGCTAACCCACAAACTGATAAATGATTTGCTTCTGAAGGCGAATAACATAATTCTAAATATAAAATGAACTCTACATATTTTCAAGTGTAATGTGAAAGTTAACAAAACTAATTCGGATCAACCACAGACTCTATGAACGGACTAGATGAATAAAGTTGACAGTTATAATCCCTTAGCATTTTAATCCTTAAAATCCACCTCAGTAATGAGGCCCAGATAAACGAAGGGACAGACTGAGACAAAAACAGGCACAATTAAATATCAAAAAACAGATCCAAACATTCTGCATATTCAGTGGCTTCTTGTTGAAATAACATGGTGCACAAACATGAGAATAACAGTTACCTGATCTTGAGGGTATTCATGTGCTCAATGGCAGAGTGATGCTCGTCCACCTCAGTGGCGAGCTGAGTTTTCAACTTCTCCGCTTTTTCCAGGTCAGATCGGATTTTCTCTTTCTCCCTGAGTTCCCTGTCTACACGCTCTCTGACAGGGGAAAACAACAGGCATAACAATAATAAATGTACAAAGAGTAACATGACATGACAACAAACAAACTAATAAATGATCCTGGAAGTTTAATTTATCTTGTTCTATTTCAGTCTAATCAGCAGATCTATAACGATTACACATATAGTTAATCAAACATAAACACGACACAAACAAGAATTAAAATCTTACTGAGCTGCATTATAGCGGTGACTCATACTCACAGGAGATATCTGATCTCAGCTCTGAAGCTCGCCAGTGCCGCTTGGTGAATCCCATTCTTAGTAACGAGCAGCTCATTTTCAAGTGCCATGGTGAGATCACTAAGACTCAGTTTGCCATCTAGGTTGAAATTCAAAGCCTGCAAAAAAAACAATTACACATTTGTCTTACTAGAAAATATTTCAGGAAATTCTTTACTATTTGCATTGTGAATAGTAAAGAAAATGGAAAACTGCCTTTTGAAATTTTGTAAATAATTTCCTCTTTCATGTCATCAGCTGTCTGTTAAAGATGTACAAATGAGTTAAACTTACTAATTCAAAATGCTAATGATAGTTAAGAGTAATGGCCAGTTGTAATTAGAAGAATAAGTATATTGTTGTACCTGCAGGATCTCAGTGCTGTTTTCAATGCCTTCATCTATCCAGGCATCCAGGAGGTATTCAACCGGAGTGAAACCGGTCCCATCATCGAGGGTGGAGAAGAGACGCATGCCAATGCTGCTGGTCAGAGCAGAGGGGGTGGCAATCCTACGGCCTCCCTCATCAAAGGGCTGCACAGAGGGGGGGGGGGGGGGGAGAAGAGTTAATCTCCAAAACTCTACTCAATGCAACCTGAGATCTTGATTTCAATTACTCCATTACAGAGGCACTAGAAAGAAAAAATGGTTTTAAATCAACGTACATTTAGCTAATGAAGCTAAAACAAATAAGCAATAAACTTAATTAACAACAACAAGGGATTGACGCTCACATGTTGTTACCAGGTAGAGCTAAGCAAACAGCGTACCTGAGTGGAGTGATGTCGTTTCAGCTGTCTGTAGGGTGTGGAGGCGGATGGTGTGGGGGGTTTGTTGTGGTTTACAACCCTGGATACAAACTCCTGAACGTTCATCCCTTCATCACCGGTTAGACTCAGGAGCATGTCCCAGTTTATCTGAAAAATAACAGCATGTTTTTCTTCAAGTCACGTTTTCCTAGAGAGACCTGGTATTTACTTTACGCTGTATATACAGTGTGTGTGTGTTTTACACTTTTTTGGACTCAAATTGTCTAATGAACTGTAAAATCAGAAAAGAAAAAGAAAAAAACGAGGCATAGTAATTTCAACATCAAATCATAATCACATTAATTTAGAGCCATAAAAATTTTGTTGCAAAGAAGTATTTGTGTGCCAGAGTGAATCGAAATGCAGCTCGATGTTGTAGAAACTCTGATAATGGGATTTTAAAAAGCTGCCCTGAAAGAAATAGTTTCTCCATTCAGTCTTCAACTAACCTCCAGTCCCAGATGTTCACAGAGAGCGAGTAGTTCAGTGTGACTAGCACATCTGTCCCACGATATAGCCAGCTCCTCACAGGCTTCACGCAACCTCTCCTCTAAACGGGCCGATAGAGGAACGATGGATCCTCGAGGTGTGCTCGGCTCATCGGGGTTCCAGAGATGCATCTGGCCTACGCGCAAGATAAGAGGCTGTGATCATTTTCTGACAGACATCCACAGTATGAAGGACATTTTCTAAAAGGAAGACGTACCTTCTGCCTCATACTCCTCTGTGCTTAACTCGAGAGCATTCCAGCGCTGTTAGAGACAAAAAGGAATGGAAATTAATATCACAAAGAGTCTATGAACAATCACTTCAGTTCAACAATCAGTTTTAAACAGTCAAAATATAGAAACTCATTTGTGACAAAAAATTACCACATTAACATATATACTCGCAGGAGTAATTTTCTCCTGTGACAATCAGCTGTTTATGAGTTCAAACATGTTTTTAAATTAGGCAAGGCTGAGTCTGGGTGCGGGGGGGGGGGGCTGGAGTGTCTCACAAAAAAACACAAGAGAGCTTTTGTGACGGCACGGGCCCTCAGGGAGGGTCAGTGGGAAATCAGGAATGGTGGTAATAATGGTGGGAACAATAGAAAATGTGCCACGGACAGACACACTTTTCTTTATTTTCCTTTCCTTTCAGACACACTTCATGCCAATGGGCAGCATGAAAAATACTGAGCAATAAATAAAAATGATTAAAAAGAAGCAAACAATAATATATGATTATTATTATAAGCTTTTTTTTTTAATGGCCATACACCAACATGATTGTCATGTCTTTTAAAAATGAAAATCTCAACATCTATAATTCCATGACAGCTGAAAAACTGGTGCTGATGAAGATCATGCGATATGATCAAAAGGCCAGATATTAAATGGGCTTTAAAATAAGACTGTTTATTGCTATTCATTTTTTTAAGTATTTATAGAGGGCTGAACATAGAACAATATAAAAACTGAAGTTTTTGTGCTTTTCAGAAATAGGAAAGAAGGAGGGGTTTTGCTGGGTATGACCCACTGTTCTCCAACCCAGTCCCAGCGTGGCCATCTATTGTTTGGGAAGCAAACAGTGAGGGAATGAAGAACAGATGGGATTCTGCAAGTGGCGTTTTGATACATGGTGTATAGGCATCCAGGAGGGTGGGGGTAGCGGGGTTCATTGTTCCTCTGTCACAGCCAAACTCCCTCCTCCTCCCCAAGCACCAGGCCTGCAGTCTCTGTGGCAGAGCACCCCTGACCCAGCCCCATCTGCTGGTCCCAAGGCCGGACATTGTAGCATTGTTGCAACCTAGATTAGTCAATACCAAGACACGCTTCAGTTCAATGCCTCGAATAGTATTTGTCTTGGCGCCGGGAGGCATCTGGGGTGGAGCCACATACAACACGTAGAATATTAAAACATTCATCCACATTCAAGCCAAACTGGCCGTCATTATATCGCTTTGGTGACCAGTTGGAGACTTTTCTTTGTTGTCGTTTATTCTGCTGCAGCACATCCACACTTCCCAGTTCAACCTGGCATTAGTATGAAAAATGATCCTGTTGTCCCAAGGCCACAGCAGTCAGTAAGTCTTATCCTGCATCTAACTATCTATCATTTATTAAACAACAATCCAAAACACAAACATATTCAATTTAAATATAAAACTGATAAAATCAGCAAATCTCCTCATTTGAGAAGCTGCTGAATGTCTGCACTTATTCTTGATAAATTACACAGACTGCTGATCATCCTTACATATGTCAAATGTACTCTATGTCAGCAGTGAGAGCAGGATTATCCAAGAAAAGGATCTAGAAGATCAACCAGAGGAACCATGCAGAGTGTTCAGCTGCGCATGGTCATGGCTGAATTAACGCCAGATAAACTCTGCCACAGCAAAACCTGTTGGACTGAAGTCACAGCCATCCTGTGTAGACTTAAGGAGGCATCTAATGTCAATTTTAAATAAAGAAGGAGGACACTTGAAAGCAGCCGCTGGAGGTACTGACAACCATGAACACTACAATGTGTGTCTGTCTCTCTTTTTATCTGCTGAAAACTCTGATATGTTTAGACATGATGTAAGCATCACTGTGTCCGACTTGTCCAGCACATCACAGCCAGCACATACACTCAGGGCAAAGTTCAACCTGACACCGACCACTTATCAACACACACAGAAACGCAACATGAAACCTAAAACTGACGACGCTGCACAAACATTGCGGTTACATCTTGATTACCCAAGGCTTATTAAGCAGTAATTATGCTCACAATGTTATTTACAGACAGTGCTGCATTGTTATGCAATGAACAGAGCTTTGTGAATCCTGTGTTGGAGCGTCTATATTACTTTTCAGGATCTGCCTTGCATGCCGCTAAGCTGATTAGCTAAGAATAACGCCCCGCCGTCGGTCTGCGGCTGCAGAGAAACACAGCACATGCAAGGACAGGAGGCGATAAGAACGGCATGCCAGCGTCTGGAGGTTCAGAACAGTGCTGGAAAAACTCAGAGGACATCAGTCTTATGCTTTTACCTCACGCTTCCTGGGAACAGCCGAGTCATAGTTGTCTTCCAGATCCTCTCCCTCTGCTGGGTTTGCATTGGGAACTTCGGATAAGTCAGAAATAGGCTCTATTAACTCCGGCGTGGAGCGGCGGCCGTAACGTTTACTGCCCTTCACAAACTTTGGTTGGATCTCTGGACTCTCTGAGGGGATACAGTGACAAGGAATAGGAAAATAATATGAATGTCACATCTACTTGCAAAGAAATTAAAAAGTATACATGTGGGCAACTGACAACATGGTTAAACAATGTTTCTGCAGTTAAATTTAAGACATTTACAACCTTATTAATCAGTCATACCAGCCAAAAAATGAAAGCAGTGGGGAATATATGGCTTTATATACTTCTTTTAGGAGTTCTTCAACAGTTTTTACAACAATTATTATAATAATAATACAATATAATAATTATATAATTAATTAAGTAGCGGAAGTAGCAGAAAATTGGCGACTGGATTAACCAATGAAAAATGATTAATTTAAGTTAATTTAAGTTTTTGCTAAAATTGAAACTTGCCCATTATGATTTTATTTATTTATTTTTTTTAAATACCTTCTGAGGCAAATGCGCCTTTCAAAACTTTCAAAACCTGCAGATACCGTGTTAGAAAGAGGAAAAAATGTATAATGACTCATACTCTTTCAGCCTTCAGCAGCTACTTCTCCAAAAGCAGCTACTTCTCTAAAAGCGGTAACCAAAGAATCTTTTATACCCACGTTCCAATTAGTTTTAATAGAACAGAAACTACAGGTCAACAGTGGTTTCAAGGGGAACTTGGGTTTAGATATGAAGTATCAGAGAATGATTAGTGTGTTAATGTACTTATTTACCATAAACCCTCTCAGTCTGATCATTTCACACAAAATGATGGATCACGATATTCAACAACTTAAAGCACAAATGTATCTTCTAAGAAATAGATTAGTATATAAGCCCTCACTGTGTTAGCTACACCAATAAAGTATCAAGCCAAGCCAGTGGTCTAACTGTAACTGACCGTGCACACAGTTCAACTGTTAGCTAATTGGCTTTGGGTCCTATGCTTTTGGCTCTGTGCCTCTGTATGTAGATTTACAGCTGAATCAGCATGGGGGCTGTTCCACTTATTCAGCTTACAGAGTCACCTTCTCCGATTGCATGACTTGGTAAATGGATAAGGTTTCCTTGAAGTTCAATATTAAACTGATAATGACATAAAACACGGATTATGTTAATGATGCAGCTTCATGCTCCGTTTCAGGCTGACACTGCAGGCATTTTAAAAACACTTTACCTGGTTTATGCAAGGTGTCCTGTTCCGCTTGAGGCGACTCAATGGTTGATGACAAAACCAGAATCAGTGCATTCTTGAATTGGTCAAAGTCAACCTGCAACAAAAATTACAACAGAGATTATGCACTGAAGTATTTTCTCAAATAAACATGAGACTTCTTTGTATAAAAATGCAAGCAATGCTTAATATGTGAAGCAAAGTAAAAACAAAGCAAAAGTTCATGAAATTCCTAAGACTGGGTGTAATTCCCTGTGTGCTGGATGGAGGCTGGGTGTCCCTGGGTGTCTGGGTGGAGGAGGGTTTGTCAGAGCTGGAGCAGGGAGGTCACACTTCAAGAATCAACAGCTGCTAACCCTGAGTATTGTGCTTCGGAGGCTGGCGGCTGGCAGCTTTAGGTGGGGGTTTTTCCTTTTTGACTTTATTGTTGGATGCCATGGGTAGGCAATCAGTTCACTGGCCCCTCTGCTAACATTTACCCCGCCCACATACACCCGCACTTGCAAGACAATAGCCATCCGTCTGTGCACACGCTTATAGACAAACAAAACTTGATGCAAAAGTGCAGAGGTGAGCAGTTTATGTGATTTATCTCATCTTTCTACTTTAAGATAGAAAAAAAAATGTACTGGAGATCTGCTAAATGTACACTGCATTTTATACAAACTCTATAGTTTGAAGTCCAATTATACACATCTGATCAGTGTCCTCCCCATTTCATACATTTCCACATGGAGCACCCTCAAACTGATGCATCTGTGAATGGTGATTAGTTTGCTTGGTTGTCCTGGCGACAGACACCTGGGATGAGGGCTGACAGGGGCACATTTTCTCCTCAACAAGACGGCTAACAAAGCGCCAAAAAGCCTCGAGACACAAAGACCCGAAAGCTGGAGTGGCTCACAGGCATCTGCCAAAATCAAAGGACACAGAGGACTCTGTGCACAGGAAAGCCAAAAGGCCACGGCTCACATGTACATCAGAAAAATAACAAGAATTCACTCGCAAATACATCTTTTCTGAGAGAATTGCTCCAAATGTTGCACACCACAGAAAAACAAAGACATGCAGTGACTGCTTCTTCCATCGTTTCAACTTCTTTCAGGGGAAGAAGAGTAAACTCACCCTGGCAGTGAGGCGGTCCTGGTTCTGCAGCAGGATACTGAGAAGAGCTGGAGTGGCATCATCCAGGTGCAGCGACTGGCAGAGGTCAGAGAGTTCCTCTGGGCACAAAGAGCCGCAGCCACTGGTGTCGAAACTGTTAAAAACTTCTTTTAGGCGCTCCTCGTAGTGGTCCTGCTCTTGGGCGTCATCCATCCCACAGGACAGCACCCTGCCCTGAAAAACAAGGTATGAAAATCCTTGTTTTTTCATGTTTTACATTACATTTTCACTCATGTGTCCAAACACAGTGATATAGCAGAGCATTAGTAGCATTCAACATCATTGTTACAATGCAAACCAAAACAGAGATAAGAAGTCAAAATCTCTTCACTCTACATTTACAGCATTGTTCATCAAATCACTATTAAAAAATACTCACAAACAGGGTGGAAACATCTATCTCAACAGGATGCGTTCCTAACAGCACCTTCATCTGAGAGTGTCGCTGAGCGACTGAGCGACCAACACGCTGCCCCAGCGTCATTTGTGGGGGAGGTTTTGGCTAATCCAATTACAGTGATTAGACAATCAGATAAATTGATAGGCATGGCCAAGTCTGACACTGACCATGACTCTCTCAACACTGAGCAACACTCCAGCAGGAATACATGACAGGAAGATATAACCTTTTAACACATTTCACATTTTTTTTTATAAATACTATTAATGAACAATATGGTAAAATCTAAAAAGACATTTGATTTTTTGAAGGCTGACAAAATACAAATCATTATTTTGTAAGTTGATAATGATAAACATTATATAAAAAGCAACATGTTTGAAGTTTTTAGACTTAAATGGTATGCAAACTAGTTATAAAGACTGAGACAAAGACAACAAAGTGGCAGTGAACCAAGTGGAATAAGCAGCCTGGGACTAATTGAGATGGTTACACCAGAGCCTTGTGCCAACAATTATTGGCTGGTGGCATCAATTACAGACACATGGAGAAAGTTTGTGTTCTTTCTATTGTGATGCATCATTTCAGTAAGTGGAGAAACAAAAAGAGAGAGCAAGGTCTTTTTGTTGCCCCAAAGAGAAGTCTGGAGCTGAGCACAACAATCAAATGCATAGTAAACCAATAATAAAAACACAAACAATGAATTTTTGGTAATTATCTTGGAGGTAAATCTCTTATTTTAAGAGAGTTGAACGCGAGAGGTCATCATGGGTCAAAAAAAGAAAACTCCCTTTAGCAATGACATAACTAATAGACGCAACAGCCCAGGTCAGCCACCTGAAAGCTTAAGGAAGTCAGTTAACATGACTGGAAATAGCAGCAGAGAGCTGAGCAGAGTACAGCATTCATCTACTTCTATTTTTAACCACAAATACTTTTAATAAGTTTATATCTGACCGTTGCACCACCTCTTCTACGAACACAGTTCTGCACATTACCTAAGCGCTGGGTCTGTTGGCACCAGTCCCATGTTCATATAGTGTCAATTTTTTACTTTCATGATTTCAACTAATATTACTAAAAACTAATATTACTATTTACTGCACTTTTAATTGCAGTTCTTGAATACTTTTGTGTTTTTGTATTTTAAACTATTTTCATGCTAACTCAATTTGTTCCAACATAAACATTACATTCATGCTGAATCTAAGACCTTGTAGAATTACGTTTCAAATTAAGAGCACACAACTATATTTAATGAGTTGAAATTCGCAGAATGAGCCCATATATCTATACAATGAGCACCCGCCTGACCCCCTGCTTTTCCAGCTGCTCTCAGGGACATCATGAAGCGCTTGGCCAGGTGTCCCCCACACCCCAGACTCGGGGTACCCATTCACCCCAGACAATAGGCTGTCCACAAAAACCAAATCAGTATTCTGCATCTGCACATTTGAGCGGCTTATGAAATGCAAGAAGAGCACGGCTCAGCAGTATGGCAGCTTCTCTAAAGCTATCATGTTTTGCAAGTATGCAAAGAAAATGTGCAACAATATCAAGAAATTATCAGAACAAATGCAGGAAAATTGCAATACAGAACAGATCCATCCTGACCACATTTCAGGTTTTCACTAAATCAGATTCTCTCCACACACTTTGCTCATTGTTGTCACAATAAGTCAGTTTGCTTTCTGCAAGCAGCCTCTGAGCCAATTATCCTGATAGTCCTCCTGCTCAGCCCAGTCACTGTGGCTCATGGTGGCCATGGGTTGACAGCTGCTGAGGCCAAAGAATCGGGTCCATCCCGGTCACAAGAAGGAGGTTAATCCTCACACCATCCCAGCATTCACTGGTACTGATGTGACTGGTAATTATCGCAAGCAGATGTCAATCAGAAGAGTAAAGATTTCAAAACTTTTCTTCTTAAACATCAGCCTGGTGAAACACTGATTCCTCCCAGATTGGAGAAGATTGTGGAACAAAGAGGCTTCCTCCATTTACAGGACTGTATAGGACCGGGAGTTACTTTTATATTGTTTGTCACAAACTGTCTTTGAATAGAGTCATATTTGGAAGAAGTAATGTCACTGAACTATTGCAGTATGCAAAATTCTCCTTTTATAAATAAAGAAAACATTATTTCCTTTTGTGGGTGTTATATCTATTTTGTTTCAAATTCAAATTTTCCTTTGGTCCATTTTTGGTACAAACTGTTCTTGTTGGTTATCAGTATCAAGTAATCAAAGGGGATTTTTTATCATATTGCATTTCTATTATCTTTCACATTACTTGTCCAGGAGGAACTACATTAAAACTACACAAAGTAACTGATGAGATCTGAAGTTATCTACGAGTAGATCCATCACTTATTTATAGCACGCCATTATTTGACTGTACTGCTATTAAGTTTACTTGGCATCAACTAGAGCGGTAATGATTAGCTGATTTATGGATATGTTGATCGAGAGAAAATTACTGGGCAATTATTTTGATAACATGTAATAATGGTGTGAGGAGAAAATGTTAAATACTTACTGGTTCTAGCTTCTAAAAAATGTGGTGGTTTACTGCTTTTCTGTCATACATGAAAGTAAACTGAAAAGTTTGGGATTATGGACTGTTGGTCAGACAAAGTAAGACATTTGAAGATTTCATAAAGATGTCTGTGTGGCCATTTTCATGATTTACTGTAATTTTACAGACAAAACTATTCATAACAACAACAAAAAAAGTTGGAAAAATGAATCAATAATGAAAATAATCCCAACAACAACCTGCATATCACTGCTGCCACAGTCACATGGATATCAAAACTAATTTACATTTGAACAGTGTGAAAGCTGTGATTCCATTAGGTGAAGCTGAAAGAAAACATTGCATGATATTGGCTGAGGAAGGATTTTGATCAAAGATGGGCATCACAAGAGTCTAAATGACTCATTTTCAAATCAATAAATCCTGCTTAGATCATTTGCACACAACTGCACAGTCATGTCCACCACAGTGTTTTCTCCAGGATGTGAAAACTAATGTATCCGGTGCTTCTTACAGCCATATTTCAGTTTCTTAAAAACTTCAACTGTGAAGTCTACTGTTAATCCCGTGTACAGGAAAAGCAGAGTCAAAACGGCAAGAAAACGTGAAATTAACATCTCATTTCACTAGTTACTTAATGTTTACACTGTCAACGGTCGCCTTAGAAATACCGCTTGCTACACTAACTTATTAACTGCACCTGAGTCAAGCTCACGAAGTCAGTTATAAGCATGATAATAGCCTTAACCAGCTGTGAAGTAGTTTATGTAGCTTAACGAGTCAAAGAGGATAATCATAGGAAAGTGATGGGCTATGCTAACCGGGCTAATTTATCAGCAGGCGTGTTGGGAGTGAACGGTTGGGTCGGGATTTACCGTTGGCTGACTTCATCCTTAGAAATTTACGTTAAAGAAAACGGCGGAGAAGACAGAGGAGGAAGCACCGGACAAAAGACACGTTTGATTTAAAATTTGTCAGTTAAAATCACTCACCAGAGTCTCCGAACTTGAGGCGACAGTTGGCTCCTTTTTCCAACTGAAATTTGGTGATTGACCGCGGGTGTAAAACTAACTTTTACAACATTTCTCCCCGTTGTCGCGTCGTGGTTCCCCGCCGCAGGTAAATTACTCTCTCCACAAATATAACGGGCAGTTACCGGTAGTTTGACTTATCGAGGCTCGTTAGAGACGTTTTATGTCCTCACAGCGGAGAGTGTGTTGTCTCTACAGGTTCTGGCAGCTGCTTTGTGTCCTCGGCTGGATCATCCTCCTCCTCCGGCTCCTAGCGGATTTTGAAAAGCGGCTGATAGAGGAAGGGGCGGTGACCGAGAGCCTGCGACGGCCTGACTGGCCACAGCCTGGCCCCCTGTGGACCAAACCAACAGTGGAATTAATAAAATACTCCCCTGCTTTAAAAGATGCCGAACGCTTCCTGTTATTATTGGTAGGCTATTGTTTGGCTGGTAAATATTCATCTTAAGGCATAGATAGGGAACTTTTTCTGGCACTGAACTTATAGCCGTTGGTTGAACTAGAAGGATTCACCCATCCTTGGACTCAGTTACCCCTTGTGTTTCTCATCTTGCACAAGCAAAATATGTAGAGTAGTGTGTGAGAGCACAGTGTGTACACTTAAAAATAATGGTAGGTAAATAGTGGTCCTGGAAAGTTTTCACTTTCATACTTTGCATCTAAATTTGCTCATGATCTTTTCGCAAATTTACAGTAGATAACAATAAATGCAAGACCCTGTAAATCATAATATATACTATATAGTTAAATGTAACATCTAACCCTGCCCCACATGAAAAGACAAGAATGCTTGTTCTGTGTTGAGCTGTTTTATACAGTCTAATAAACCTTACAGATGATTAATGTACATAAATAATAGCATACTTTTCATTTAAATGGAACAAAATTCATATGTATATATATATATATATATAGTCTATTTTACTGTATCTAACTAACTGCTGACCACAGATCCACACAAAAACAAACTGTAGACTTTACTCAAAACATTATACACTGAGAAAGGGAGAAAGAAATATCTCTTATATATATTCTTAGGTCTTTGGATCACTGATAATGAACTTTACTCTCATGAACTGATCCTGGACACAGAATACACTGGTTGGTCTGCAGGGGGCTCTGCAGAAACACCCTGAAGTGGTGTGTAACTGAGTACATCTACTCAACTACTAAGGTGCAGTTTTAAGGTAATTGAGTATTTACATTTTCTGCTCCTTTACGCTTCTACTCCTGACTGGCCACAGTCTACTTACTAATACTATAAAATTAATATAATACTTCCACATTTTAAACATAAGATAATCAGGTTAATATAATACTGTTATTGGGTCTATTGTGAACCTTTTCTGCTACTAAATGCAGCTCTTGGTCTAAATTCATACCCAAGCTTGGACCTAGCTGCCCCTATGTTTGTCACTGTCTTGCCAAAGGAAAATATGTGATGTCAAATGTCAGGAGACAGTGTGTACACTCTACACACTGAATTCTTCCAAAGTCATTGCCACCCTGGTTTGTCTGGTTGATAATCCAGTCTCAGTCAATCAAACCACTTCAAATGTCACACTTTGGTAAGAAATATAATTTTAAACAAATATGTTGACATTAAAAGTATTTGAACATCTATTGTGAAAAATGTCAAAGAACTTCAATACCCACAATGCCCTGCAGTGCACTGTGGTGATCTGTCAGCTGAGTGTGTTCTGTTTTGTTGCTTGAGTGGCATTACAGGGGTGGTAAGGGTATTTTTATGAGCAAATGTTTGTTCTTGTGTATGATTTTACTACATTTAATGCTTCTTAATGGACTGGTGGGTTGGCTAAACATCACAGGCCTGGATTCTTTCAACAAACTTGTGTCCTATGTTGTCATTGTTCTTGTGACACACTTTATACTTTTATCGGTAGCCTAAAAAGCTGACACAATTTCCCTTTTACGACATGTTTGAATCACTGTATCAAATGTGAACCAATAGAAGAAGAGGACACAATTCGTTTCAGTTGAACGTTGACCTCTTTTCTCTGCCTTTCACAATACTGGTGTTGTTAGAAGGAGAGCTTTGCTGGATTCTCTCTCAGTTCGAGACTGAAACAAGCAGAAGGGAATACACTGAATTGGACAGCGGGGCAGATTTTGTAGCTGCAGACGGGCTGACTGATTTCACGTGTGGCCGAAATGAAGAGAGCTGTGTCATTTCTGATCACTGTCTATGCTTCAGTGCCGGTTGTTCTCTACCTGTTCCCCTGGATACTGGGCCACGCCATATTTGCTCACTTGTGTAAGTACTGTGTGCTTCCCGTCCAGAGTGTTTATTCAATCTTACATCTCCAAAAATCAATATTTGTACGTATTTAAATCCAGAAATGCACAGTTTCTTAACCTAAAGCAGCATGTTGTTTGTTGTAGTTGCAGTGAGAAGACAGTTTGTCTTTTCACAAAGTAAAAGCACAAGTGTAAATAATAAAATTAGCAATGGCTGAATTCCATTTAGCTGGCTCAGTTTCAGGGTCCTGGTGATGTGCATGCTGTGACACTGTCACCCTGTCATGTTTTACTGAGCCATTTAAATAGAATGGAGCCATCATCAGTGTTGTTAGTAACACCTGTGCTTTTCCTACTGTGCTTGTGACGAGCCAAAATGTCATGTCATTGTGTGTCATCAAACTTTCTTTTAAAGACCCATGAGTCTGCCAACATTCACAGTCTGATGTAATAGCCTACTGTACATTCACTGGATGCCACAGTGTCGTGTTTTCAGTACAGCCACAATAATTAGGAGCAATGTGCACTGGATTTCCAAAATAATAAATAAGTAAAATAATACATTTTCAAAAATAGAAGAGCTGTGACTGCAGCAGTTTTTCATCAGGTTTTGAACCAAACAAACTCATAACTCATAACCTTGAACAATACCATACCATACCATACCATACCATACCATACCATACCAGCGATGTAGTTGAACTCATTATTGTTATTACAGTAATATGAACATTTTTGCATATACACTTACACACATGTGCCTCATTGTGATGTGGTAACATTTTTACCATGTCGTAAACATTTTTTGAAATCAATCAAATGTATGTTCAGTGCACTGTGTAATGCGTTACTTTAGACAAGACTCTTCACCTATATTAAACAAAGCTAGTGCCTACACAACATGCTGTCACTCATTAATTAGGGCAGATACATTTTAGTCAAATAGTAACACAAAATTATTATTATTATTTCAGTATAACTGCACTGAAAGTAATAAATGATAATACTGAAGTATGGCACATGCAGCTGTTTACAATTTGAGATAATACGATACAACGTGATACATTATGATAAGATAGACAATAAAGAGAAATCATACTGACCTTGTTTGCTCTTGTGTGCCACAGTGAGGTTTCCATTCTTTGTGGATCTTGGCCGACCTGAAGATGTTGTGAATCACACATGCAACTTCTACCTCGGCACGGAGGAAGGTATCTCAGTGGGAGTATGGTAGGTCATTTTCGGATTCCTTTTGTGTCCATTTTGAGTGCATCAGCACTTGAAAATACCGCAAGCATGTGCACATTTGGTACAGGTGTCTCCTGGCTGAATACGACAGCACTCTACTCATTCAGCGGCACGGGATCCACTCAAAAACCTACTGTATAAAACACAAGCGTATTTGTTTGGGATGCTCAGTCCTCTCCCTGTCTATCTTTGTGTCTCATAGGCATACACTCCCTGCCAGCCAATGGGAGAAGGCCGCAGGGAAAAGCCCTGAGTGGTATCGGGAGACTCTGGGAGATGGCCATCCTGTTATTATCTATCTCCATGGAAACGTGGGAACCAGGTGGGATGAGAGTGGCACAATAGAAACCCTTGAGTTGCTCCTAATGGAGTCTAGTGGGTATTACATGACTGCTCAGGCACACAAAGATTTGTGGATCAGAGGAAATGAGTCTGAAAAAGCCAAGTGTTTGTTTGTATTCATTGCTTTCATGATTTTTGTGCAGGGCGATCAAACACAGAGTAGAACTGGTGAAGGTGAGGTTTATGTTGTAAAACTGATTTTCAGTTTTTGGCGAATGGTTTTGGCTTCAAGCTTCAAGATACAACTCTGATTTGTGTTGCAGGTCTTAAGTACCGCAGGGTATCATGTCTTATCTTTAGACTACAGAGGTAAGACGCTTATTGTTGCTCTTCAGCTGATCTTTTTTTTATGAGATGCAACTGAAATTTCAGAATAAAATCCATTCGCTAATGTTGTTTTTGGATCCTGGACATCTTTGGCAATGTTCAACAACTCAAAATACAGTCTTAACATTGGTTTATAAATTTGATACTTCAGGATGCTGCTACAGAAAATGATGCATTACCTCTGTTTCGGGTCTCGGAGACCTCAGCTGTAAAACATGGTTAAATACTTGAATTTCATGTTTGCTAAATTTGTGATTGGTGTTGACAGTACTTTTTATGCAGCATTATCCCTTCCAAATAGCCAAGTAGTGACTTTGGATTTCTTTTATTGGAGTTTTATAACAGCTTGTTTATAAGAGGTCAATAAACAGGCGGTTTGACCTCTCTGACTCCAAGGAGAAGTAACGTCTCTGCAGGATAACATACTGTACACTTCTTTTTCTGTTACTGACGTTTTGACAAACAAAAGGAATTAATATTTGTTCAATATTTGGCACATCACTTGAAATCCCCCTATTTAGTATTTATAAACTGAATACAAAAGTGTAATAAATGTTTTTTTTTTTACACTATGATGTAGTTGTAAGTAGATAAAAGGGCATTGTAAGAGTTTTAGTAGTATTAATCATAATTCTGAGGTTGTAATGTGTCTTTTCATGAGGTTTTGGAGACTCCAGTGGAGAGCCCAGTGAAGCTGGGTTGACCAGTGACGCCCTCTACCTGTACCAGTGGGTAAAGCAACAAAGCAGAGGGAGTCTTGTCTGTCTGTGGGGACACTCACTTGGCTCTGGGTCAGTTTCTCTCCTGAAACTCTGTCCTTGACACTAATAGACACAACTGAAAAGATGTAGAGTTTAGGAAATTGATGACGAAAGTGTAAAAACCTACTCTCTTTTTTTCTTTTTTTTTTTGTAGGGTGGCAACTAATGCTGCTGCGAAACTACAAGAGAAAGGTGTGTTAAAATCTTTAAAGGTCCTGCACTGTCATAATAAACCCACACAGATGATTTTAAATATTTTTTCAGTCCTAACACCATTAGACCTCTTCTTTGCTGCAACTGTCAGTATGGCACAAATTACAGTGACCTCATGTAACATGTTTTTTGACATGGCAAAGCAGGAAAAGCAAGAGGTGTCAATAATAAAAGTAATGATGGCTGAATTCCATTTAGCCGCTTCATTTAAAGGTCCTGGTCTTTTGCTTGTTTTCTCACTGTGCCCTTAATCCACACCGCATGGTACCATTCTGAAATTCAGCATATTGTGGCATGTGGTCATTTAAAGCTGTAAATCTGAAGTTAATACAACATCCTTTACTATCGTTTTCTCTTTTTTGTTACTGTCTTTAATATCAGGCTCTGCTCTTGATGCTTTAATCCTTGAAGCTCCGTACACAAGAATCGGAGAGGTCGTAGCCAATCACCCGCTCGCTAAGGTGAGGCCAGCCGTTACATTTTTGTCTGTCTGCAGCCCCTCAGGGTGTTTACCAGTCCACAGCTGTCTATATTTTTGAAAAGAACAGCAGATGGAAATACTAAGACAAAAACAGCTTTAATACTACCATAGCAAATGTCTCCAGGACATTTATATTAAAAAATACTGACATTTTTTTAATAAGTCAGTCAAGACTAAATAAGGAAAGACGGGGGAAAGAGAGGCGGATAATGTGCAATAAAAGCCACAAAACGGTGCTTATATTTTGATCCAAGGCCACTGATGCACAGCAGCTCATATTTAAATTCAACTGCTGCAGCTGAGGCCACACTAAGTTCACCTGTATTGATAAAACCTCAAACAGCTCACGTAGCACGTTCTCTACCTGGACTCTTCTATCGCTAATTTGGTAAAAATGAATGATTCTTGCTGTGTGTGTGATCACATGATTAATTTTGTCCATTATAGACAATATAAATATTGAAAAATACATTATCCTGACTGTAATACATTCAGGAAATTGACTGATGTAAATCAAACAGCAATTTCTCCACAAGTATTTGTATGTGTAACAGCTCACAGGATATTGCAAAAATATCTTTTTTAATTTGTACCATCTTTTCCTCCAGATGTACATGTTCCTTCCAGGATTTGAGAGCTTGCTTTGGCACGTACTGGAAAGGAACAACATAGAATTTGCAAATGATAAAAAGTAAGTACGGTATTATCGGCTTATTGGCGTATTAGTTTCTTTTGCACAACAGTGAAATGTTCATATCTTCTGTGGTTCATGATTTGGATTTAACATTTTTATTAAATCTATCTCTGACTATGATATGTTTAATCCCAACACAGTTTAAAGACCTTGACCAGTCCGCTTCTCATACTGCATGCAGAGGATGACAACGTTGTGCCTTATCACATGGGTCTGAAGGTACAGTTAGTCTTCACGTCATTCTTTCCCCTCTCTATTTAGATAACTTCCTGTTGAATGTTGCTGCCTCTTTGCTGAATGACTCTGCACTTTGTGCTGTCTGCAGCTGTACCAGATATCACTCCAGGCTCAGAAAACACACAACACGGATGCTCGGGTTGAAATGATCTCCTACACCGCAAATCGTGGATTCTCCCACAGCAGCATCTACTTAGATCCCAACCTGTCAAATGTGGTCCAGTAAGTTTATAGTTAAACTTGTAGTTAGTTCAGTAAAAGTTTATATGTGTAATGTTTGTCCGTGGTATATGCTGTACTAATCATTAATCTGTTTTTGCAAATGTTAACTGTGCAGTTCCTGCAGACACTGTTCATAAACCACATTTCCCTCAGGAAATCTGAATAAATTTAATATTCCATCTGCTTCTTGTTGCAGGGGATTTCTTCAAAAGCTGAGACAGTAGACGGGCTCGAGGGAAGTGCGTGTGTTTTGCAGGTTTTTCGTTGCTTTGTTGCATCTGTACAGATTTGGTTTTGCCAGAAGTGGATGAACTTCTACAAACATGAAATAAAAGCACTTGATATGATATAACACAGAGAGTCTTTTTTTATTTCAACACTGGGATGAAATACTGTGGATGACAAATGAAGTAGGTTTGCATCCTTCCTTAATCAAGTTATACTGATACTGTCTGGAGTATGGGCTTTACAGCATAAACATGCAGGAATGTAATTAGAAATTCAGTTTAGTCAGCTGCTCTGTGACTGACATCCTACTGAATTCCCGAAATGCAGAAACCCCCGCCCATCCTGTACACCAGGAATGTTAAATATGAGCAAATCATTTGCAAATATTTGACCTTTCTCTCCACAGCGACTCCACATTTTCGGTATGAGCTGGGGCTGAAGGACTGTAACAGACAAGTTTCAATGCAAGTGCTTTGACAATGAAAAAAAAAAATAGATGTGATTTCTGAAACACTAAAAGTTCTTGAAAAGTTCAGTGAAGTGTGACTTGAAGGTTAAAGGCACAGAGGAACAGTTAACACATTGTAAACATAAAGGCAAGTGTTTGGTTGTGAAACAGCCTCACATTTTCTTCAGAGCTCTGGCCGTTTCCTCGATGGCCTCTCTCGGCTCATTTGGCGGCGGTATCTTCAGGTCGGTCGGCTCGACGCCCCACACCTCCGTCGCGTACTCTGTGATGGTTCTGTCGCTGGAGAACTTTCCTGTGGCTGCGATGTTCTTGATCACCATCTTCGTCCACTCCTTTGGATTCTTTGAGAGAAAAATAAACATTTTATTGTAGGTTATTTTCATTTATCTATTGCTTTATTCCTTATTCATATTCATATGTTACCCCTACTTGGTACTAGTTCCTTGTTTTGACTCTTTCTTGTTTTAAACTGTTTCTAATCACTATATATTTAATAGGCTAATTTTCAAAGGCCCCATATTGTATAAAGGTATATGTCCATGTCTTCTCTGATTATAAAGCAGGTTTGGGTTCTATATTAAGACTGTCAAAGTGCTCAGTCCACAGAGAAATGCACAGCCTGGATTCAGAAGCTGAGCCTTAAAACAAGCAGTCAGGACTTCTGTGACTTTGTGATGTCACAACTATACAGTGAACACCCTCAGCCATGCCCCAAGCCCCGCCCACCCCGACCCACCTTCCAGGTGTGCGGGATTTGGTTTCTCTGAGTGTTTACGTGAAATCTGCTGTATTTTTACTAGATCACTCAGAAAACAGTCAGCCAATCAGAAGAGAGGCTCAGACCCTCCTCTCTTCTGATTGGCTCACTGACGTGTTGTTGCTAACGCTCTAGAGAGAAGCCGGAGGTTTTTGCTTCTTAAAACCACAAACATATTTTATTATGGACATGAAAACTAAAATAAAATACCAGAAAAGTGTGTAACATGGGACCTTTAAATGCAATATAAATATTACCTTTAAAAAAATGAAAAAGAAAAGAAAATAGTAAATAAAGGTAATGAAAAAAAAACTAACACAATCATGAGAAATGTTTTGAGGCAAATGTTACCTGATAGAGCTGGCTGACTTTCTCTTGACATTTTATGTAGTCTTCAAAGTCTGCAAACACTTTGAAACTGCCGAAAGACAAAAGAGAATAAAGCAGACACACATCACATCTGACAACAACAAGATCAAAAGCCGAAAAAATGTGCATGAGTGAGGCGTCCATCGTATGAAGAACAAAATCTACCACTGACAAAAGACAGGAAATGGTTTTGGAGGTTGAAAATAGCTGCATAAAGATAAAAGTATTAGAGTTTATGCTGCTCACCGGTCATGTTTGAAGAGCATGTTAGTGAGGTCTTTGAAGAGATCTGGATTTTTGGGGCTGAAAAAGCCGCTCGTGATCTGGTCCATCACTTGTTTCAGCTCGGGAATCTTCTTGTAGTACGACATGGCATCATATCTAAGAAAGAGCGAGTGAAAGGTGGTTTAACAACATAAAAAGATGAAGAAAAGACTGTATAAAATCTTAAAAAAGAGTCTCCTTTACCCCTTTTTGTCCATTTCGGCCACTTCCCCCACCCTCATGCCGAAGATGAACAGGTTCTCCTCTCCGGCCTCCTCGGCCATCTCCACGTTGGCGCCGTCCATGGTGCCGATGGTCAGAGCTCCGTTCAGCATGAACTTCATGTTTCCTGTTCCTGAGGCCTCGGTGCCGGCAGTGGAGATCTGCTCTGACAGATCTGTGGCAGGTATGACTGACCAAAAACAGATACTTTAATTAAAACCCAAGAAGAAAATATTCTTAACTGTATTTTGGCGAAGAATCCTTTTTGATTTGAAGTAGATTTTTTGTTGCGGTGTTACGGCCGGTCGTCTGTGTGGTACCTTTCTCTGCCAGAGACACCCTGTAGTTCTCCAGGTAGATGACCTTCAGCTTGTTTCCCACCACGGGGTCGTTGTTCACCACATCAGCCACTGAGGTGATGAGCTTGATGATCATTTTTGCCATGTGATACCCCGGAGCAGCCTGCAGAGGGCGACAGTGGATGACTTACTGTAAAACAAAAAAACGTGCTGCACCGCTCCCGGGCCTGTTTACTCATCTGTGCTGTTTGTCATGTTTGCTCTGGCTGAGCTCGTACCTTTCCGCCGATGATCACCGTTCGTGGTACAAAAGGTGCATTGGGGTTTTTTCTGATGCCTTTGAAACAAAACGAAGGACACAAACTCATTGTGAGTGATGCAGTTTCAACAAAAAACTAAATATGAACACATTACACCTGCGCTCAGGTCTCTGAACCGACTGCAAATTAGTTTGATTTCCCTGCAAAGTGTTGCCTATAGTTGAACTCCTGTCGTCTTTGCTTCACTGTTGTGTCTCACATTTTATTCATGTGTTGGTGTTTTTATCCAGGATCATCAAGGATGGCAGTGTCACTTGTCGATGTCAGTGGACCCCTCGATTAATAGACAACGTTTCAATGATTGGCATTATATTTGGTGCAGATATTCATGGTGCCCAGATGATACACCCTAATGACTCTGGTGATCTCCTTACTTTATGTAGCGGCAGCAGCAGGTCACATTATTCACTTACGCAGTACTTATTCAGTGAAGTGATAGCTCAACGTTTAACATGTTGACTGGCGTTTTGCATAGGTATATACAATGTTCATAGTTCCTACTGTCTCTGGTGATCCTGTCACTTTTCCTCCAGCACCATCAGGAGGTTTTCTCTTTGATTGAATTGTATTGGCAACTACCAGATGTTTTGCAAAGAAATTTGGTGCAAAAAAAAAAAAAACACCCTTTGTGCACGAGTGGAGGTGCTGGCAACTGCGAGATAATAAACGGGGGCAGGACCGAGGGCTTAAATATACACATACGGGTTGTGTAGTGATTAGCAATGACACACAGGTGTGAGCACCTCAGACAATCAGTGTGGTCTTTAACACGCACAGTTGTGATTGATTTTTTTCTGATCAGCATTTCTTATTGTGAGCATTTCCACATGTATTTAAATCAAATTATCATTTAAATCAAAGCACGTCTGTGTCTGAGGAACTGTTGCAGCCTCACCACTTGCACAGTTGTTGAGTCTTGGTCTTGTTTTCTAGTAAAATCTCTCCTAACGTATCAATGTATCTGTCTTACTGTGTTGTACGTCTTTAAAGACGCTGAACTACCACTGCGTATGAGATCACCATTAACGATCTGCTCATCTTTCAGGTGTTACCTGGAGCCTATCCCAGCTGACATGCATAAGAGACAGAGATACACATGCCACATCTAATAGGAATACACCTGTGAAAGGACAACAGCATGAAAGCAAACTGCTGATAAAACTGCTTCCTTGTTTTTACCAGTCTGACGACTATCTGGAAAATTCCCACACTTGCTTCACACGGCAGGTGCGTGTCTTCCGCACCGAATCATCCGCATCATGTCAGATTGTGTCATGTAACTCATCACTCACAGAGAATCAGACCTACGGAGACTTGTGAAACCCTCTGGCACTTAGTCATCAAACATGGGTGATTTCACATACGGTTGTACATGGTGATGATGTGCAGGCAGTTGAGGAGCTGCCGCTTGTACTCGTGGATTCTCTTCACGTGGACGTCGAACATGGAGGACGGGTTGATTTTCACCCTGTACTCTTTCTCCAGGTACTGAGCGAATTTCACCTTGTTGTCCTGCGAGAAAACCAGAGATACGTGACAAGTTATCAACGGGGGAGTCGTTCACTGATGTGAGGTCGCTGAGTCACAGGCGCGGCCTGTCTGGACGCGCACTGAGTTTAAAGCAGGAAAAATGCAATGAGGCAACACACGAATTAATCAGATCGTAATGTCTTTGCCTGTTTTGACGTGCAGAGGAAATAAACACGTTAGAGATGGTATTTTGTATTACAGGACAGTCGGAACAAAGCACCCACTGTGCATGTACAGCAGCATCATGCAATCATCAGTGGGCTGTAACATGAACACAGGGACTAACATGCTGTGGAAGACTTATTTTAAGCAATTAATCAGCTTTATCACGTCAGATAAAGCCTCTAAATCTGTTTATAGGCATTTTTTAACCTTTCTTTAAAACTTTTTTTTAAAACTTTTAAACAATCTGGACATTACTGAATTTTTTTTAAATGTAATTTCTTTTTTCTGTCATTCATTAGTGGACACTCTGTTTTTTTTTTTATGATTTGGCTCTCAAATAGTTTTTTAAATGAAACCATCTCAGAGAAAGAAAATATCCCTTTGGTGGAAATGATAATAAGTGATCATCTGAAACAACATCACGCCTCTGGTTAAATGTGTCATTCTTATCATATGTTATTCTATCTTATGTTTTATTTAGGTTAATGTCATGGTGTAAAAAGAAAGTAAGAATATAACCCTAAGAATAGAAACTGTAACTACGTCGTACAGCACTTGAGTAAATGTACTTGCTCTGGACTTTACCTGCTTGACTTTAGACACGTCCCGGATGAAGGCGGCGTCGTCAACAAAGTCATTCAGCATCTGAAGCTGGCTGAGGTCCTTCACATAATCCTCCCCGATGACCTGAGACAGGTGTTAAATTTCACAGTGAAACGTGTGAAAAACGAACTGTCTGTGAAAATACTGCTGAGCGTTCGGGGGGGGGGGTCTTAACCACTACACGGTCTCTTGGCAGTGGATGGTGTAGTTATTGCTGTGGCGGCTCAAACAGACCTCAGCGATAAGCTCGGCCAGTCCGGGGTTGCAGAGCAGCAGCCAGCGTCTGGGAGTGATGCCGTTGGTTTTGTTCTGAAACTTCTCTGGTTCCAGTTCACTGAAGTCTTTAAATCTGCAGGAGGAAAAACAGAAACGCTCCTGAGGAAAAGCTCAAACTGGTGTGTGATAGAAACACTGTATGTGGATGAAGAGGTTAAACGAGTATACAGGTTGTATGTGTTGTATCTCCTCAACCATTAATTGTGATTTTGGCATTTTTGAATACAGGCTACAGTTTACCGTGATCGTGATAGTTTGGGTTTAACCTAAATAGTATTGATTTACTGTGACTGACTTTTCTGTGCGTCATTATTTTTTGCCCACAGTTGTGTGTTTTTGTCTCACACGTCAGTCTTGATGATGTTGGAGTGTATCTCTGCAACGCCGTTGACAGCGTGAGAGCCCACGATGCACAGGTGAGCCATGTTCACCCTCTTGCATCCGTCCTCTTCGATCAGAGACATCTTCCTCAGTTTGTCGACGTCTTCTGGAAAGAGAGCGGCGATCCTCTGCCGCAACGAAACAGACACAGGCACAGCTTCAGGGTTTTCATATTCGTCTGTGGTTGGTCAGTAATAGACATTGTATTTTTCCTTATTGCACTTTTTCTCTTTCATCAGTTTGTGATTACACGTAGTTTAAATGCGGGGAAATGGAGACCAACACCTGGATGACCTATTCCTTCAGGACTACAACTATGTCTGACCGTGCACAAGCCGCAGTACGTACATTGAGGTGGACCTGGTTGATCTGGTAGATGATCTGCAGGTGTCTGGGCAGCAGCGTCTCCAGCAGCTCCACAGGCCAGCGCTCCAGAGCCTCGGGGAGGACCGTGTGGTTGGTGTAGGCGAAGGTGTGCCTGGTGAGGTCCCAGGCCTGCACGAGGGAGGAGGAGTTTATTTCCTTAATTCAAGTCTATGGCGATTATCGCATCACAAGTCACTCTCAAAAAGCAAAACGGCTGAATTCAAATGAGCTCACCGTGTCCCAGTCGAGTTTCTCAATGTCCACGAAGATTCTCATCAGCTCGGGGATGGCCATGGCTGGATGAGTGTCGTTCAGTTGGATGGCGACCTGGAAAACAGGACATTCTGTAGTGATGCTGCTGTTGCCTTATTATTGACTTGTTATGTCGGTGAACAACAGTAGGAGCTTGAGAGTGTGTTGATGATGTACAGGCTCCATGATTGAAATGACAGTAAAGTTTACCTTTAGCCTCTTCTCAGTATTATGAAAGAAGCAGCTGTGAAACACTGACAGACAGAAAAGCCAGAGGGCTGCAGGGGTTTTACGTAAATCATGATATTATATCTGCAGGGTTTCTCTCTCTGTGTCATAAAACATAAATTCTGCTGGTGCTTTAATAGATTTTGTTTTCCGGCTAACAATGCATTTTTACAAAGCAGTGCAAATGGATTTTTCTTGGTGATTATCTCTTGAGTAAATGTTTCTGTTGCACCTCTGCTCCGCTTGGAGGCACCTCGACTCAGGAGGAAAACCAGCTTGTTGAAACTGGCACCTTGCTTGTGGCAAGTGAAGAAATACACCTCAGACACTTCCCTTTTGCATTTAAGAGGAACTTACTTTGTCTGGGAAACTCTCGAAGGAGGTGCGACCACCTGTGCCCTTCTTCGTGGTCTTGAAGCGGCGGATGATGTCTTGGAGCGTGGCTGCCACCACAAAATACTCCTGCTTCAGACGAAGTTCTTTTCCCTCAAAGAACTAGAACAGAGACAGACAGGAGAGCTAGGTTTTAGTTTTGGACAGAACAGTTACAGTTAGCCTGGTTGATGATACATTTCCTGTTAAAGAAGATTATCTTGTGATAGAAAGATGTTGAGGCATCACTGGCTTATTGCTACAATCACATACTCGCACCAATATGTGCGTAATGACGAAATCTTGAACTTACATTGTCATTGGGGTAAAGCACACGGGAGATGTTCTCTGCCAGATTCCTGTCCAGCACGGCCTGAATATAATCTCCAACATTAACTGCAGACAGTTAAATGCATTTTAGTTACACTGATACCATATTATATATATATATAATATAATATATACCCTGCTTGTGATTTAAAGTAAAAATTAAACTCTGCAGGGGAATAAAAAACTGCTGCATTTGATCTATTTTGCAACCCATACATCTTGTTGCATGTTACCGGTGTTGCAGCTGTTTCCGTCTCTCGCAAAGTTTCTCTGTCGAAAGCTACAATGAAATGCAGAGTCTGTTTTGCAAAAGTATAGACTTTAAAAAAAAAAAAAAAGACAAGACAAGTATTAGGACTCACAGTCTCTCAAGTTAAAGTCGTTGGGCGCGCGCGCAGACCAAAGCCTCATGGTGTTTACAGTGTTGTTCATGTAGCCGGGGATGGGTGTGTCGTAAGGCATCGCCAGCACCACCTGCACGGAGAAAAGGCCAAACAGTCTGACTCAGCAACACAGTGACCTCACCATTTAGCATTAAGATGGAGTTTAAACCAGTGTTTATTAAATACTATAATGTATTCGTAAGCAGATATGAGTATTTATTCATGTTTAAAGTGTTGCTGATAATGTTAATAGAAGTTTACAAAAATAAAAGCCTGTGTTTTTTTTTTATCTAATCGACAGTTCAGTATCAGCACCTGGGTGTTGACCCATTTGGAGCCGTCTCTCGTCTCCTCCACCCGTCCGTAGAAGTGAACTGGCAGCATGTACTCAGGCCGTGCTTTCTCCCAGGGGTTTCCATGTCTCAGCCAATCATCTGCCTCCTCCACCTGCAGCAGGTCGGTCCAGGGCAAAGAGAGAGAGAGAGAGAGAGGAGGACGGGTCATTAAGCAACACGCTACAGTGGCCGCTTATCTGACCTCTGTGCTGCAGACAGAGGTTGGGAAAAGGAGGACTTCCTTCCTGTGATGAATCAGTTTATTACTATGTCACATCAAACCCAATCACGGTGAGTGAATAAAACGCACCAACCTCCACTATATTTACTTCTCACCTGCAGCAGGGATTAGACGTTAACAGTTCATCAACCCTCAGTGAAAAAAAAAAAAAAAAAAAAAAAAAAAAAAAACAAAAAACACTCAAGGCTCAAACCCTGCTCAGCGTTCAGAAGTGCATGTTTACACTGAGGGTTTGAACTGCAAATAACCAGCAGAATTCAAAAGGGCAAAAGCCTTTAGTTTTGGAATCTCTTATCACAGCTGTGGGTTTTTTTTTCATCTAAAACCAACCACCAGCTTGCACCACCTCACAGGTACTGGGGGGGGGGGGGGCAGAGCACAAGCCAAATTACTGTTAATGATTAGCCTGTGATGTATTATGACCTAATTAACGTCTACTTTGTTCCTCCCAACAGCATGAACATTCAGAGTGAAAGATAAGACAGACATGTATGGAGGTTAATCTGACGGAGCTGTGTAGAAACTGAACCGTGCAGCTGCAGTTACCTGCCAGCCGTCTCTTATCTTCTGGTTAAAGATCCCATATTCATATCGAATGCCGTAACCGTAGGCCGCCAGACCCAAGGTGGCCATGGAGTCCAGGAAACACGCTGTGTGCAGAAGAGTCGTTCACAGTTATGCGTGAAATCAAACATTCAAACTCTGTAGTGTTGAACTGAGAAATTAAATGTTGGTTCATTAAGAGTCTGTCGCAACATTTCTGTGGCCGCAAGTTGCTTCACATGTTCAATAGACACTCACACAAGAACTGTGGAGAACTGCCAAAACTGGCCGAGCTATTATAATGGAGAGACAAAGTGTTTGCATGCAGAAATGACTAGAGCTTCATCCATTTGCTGGGTTTCATTGTCATTTAAAAAAAAAAGCATAATGTAATTATTTTCCATTTTCTATCTTCACACATGTGCAGCCTTTTTACCTGCCAGTCTGCCCAGACCTCCGTTCCCCAGACCAGCATCCTCCTCCATCTCCTCCAGCTCCTCCATGTCCAGGCCGAGCTACAGCGGAGGGCAACACAAAATCCCACTGTTAACTTTTTTAAAACATTTTTTTTTATGAGAAACACCACAGTCACAATGTGTTCTCAGCGTGTGTGTGTGTTTGTGTTTGTGTTTGTGGTTGCTGAAGCCTCTGTTTCCTATAAACTTCAGTCTGACCTGGTAGATGGCCTCGTCGCAGGCGTTCTGCAGCCCCAGGTTGATCATGGTGTTCTGCAGCGTCCTGCCCATGTAGAACTCCAGAGACAGATAATACACCCTCTGGACAAAAGACAAGAAAGAAACAGGAACACTGTGAATCTCTGCACGGACTACATCTTTTACAGAGACTGTATGAATATTAAGTACAAACAAATATTTATGATCTGCTTTGGTTGATTATGCAATGAAGGTGCAGAAGTGCAGTGCAGAGCTGAAGGAAGCAGGAACAAGCAAACATTTTCCTGCACAAAATAGCTGAGTAAACATGACGCAATGAACTAAAAAAAAAGAAAAAAGAAAAAAGAAAAAAAAGCTCTACCTCTTGAAAATGTGGAAAGTTTTATGCAACAGCAAAACGTTGCACACAACCTACTTCCCATAAAAAAAAAAGCAAAAACATGCCACAGAACCTGCTCCTTCAAAATAAAAACACCAGCCATGTAGGCAAAAGGTGATTTGAAATGTGCATTTCCTGCATCTGAAAAACCTTTTACAGTGAACTGATTGAATGAATGAATGAATCTCAAAGTGTCTAAAACATATTTCCAAAGATTGTCTCTGCATGTAGAGGTATCGCATCTCACTCTCAAGTGAATGTGGGATGTGTTTTTACAGTATGAGATAGGAGAGGTTTAGTTTCTCATTGACACTGAAGCCTCTGCTCTTTACCTTTGGGTCTGCCTCATAGTAAAACTGCTGTGTTCTGATCCATCTCCCCACCAGGTGATCTCTCACAGTGTGGGCCAGGGCGAAGTAATAATCCCTGGGAGTTGCGATGTTCCTGTCTTTCACCAGAGTGAAGTGCAGGTGTCGATTGAAGCCCTTCTTCAGCTCTGCAACGTTCTCCACTCCTGCAATCCCCCTGATGCTTATCTGCTTGCGCTTCTCTTGGTCGGTGAGAGGTGTCGCCATGCTGGGAGGGTTAGGGTTTGGTCCTGTGGTCGGTTGAGTAGACGGTCCTGGGCTGGAAGAAGTGAAGTTGACAGGAAACGTGGTGGCAGTTTTCATGCAGCAGTCTCCGCCTTTTGCTGGTTTTCATTGGTGAGTGCAGGGGGAGGGTGTTTCCCTGTCAGGCCCCTGCTGAGCTGCAGAGCAGAGCAGCAGGAGAAGGTGAACAGAAACACTACAGAAATGAAGCACTGAGGGACTGATTGTCCTGTTAAAGTTGGCACAAGTCTCTATCATTTGCATTTATAGGTCATATTTTATCATAAGTTCATTCACACATGTTAGTTACATGAAAACAAAAAGAAACAATGATATTCTGACAATTAAATACACCTTTATTCTTCCTCAGCATGGTCCAACTTCACCATGGAAACAAAGAAACACTCCAAGCAGCTCCACGATAAAGTGACTGAAAAGTACAAGTCAGAGAAGCTGTACACACTCTTGGTTAACCAGTCATAACTTTATGGGAGTGTGTCAAAGAGAAAGACAGCAGGCCCCTGGTGGCTTGTGGGGGAAGAGGTTAAATGAATCAGGGAGAGAAACCTGCACAGTCTGCAAGAAGCGTGTGATTTAGGAGAAGAATTGTGTCCCAGAGAGACAATGAACCTCTGCATAAAGCCACAGCAACAATGACAGTGTGATGGAGAGGCAGAGTCAGAGTCCAGATCTCAATCTAACGGAGACTTTGTGCCTGGACTTGAAAACGACGGTTTTCACTAATTTTGCATAGAAGGATGTGTCCAGATGTGCGAAGCTGATAGAGACACAGACTCAAGGATGTCCTTTTTGCTGAACGAGCATCTGTACTTAATTGTATACTGAACATTTTATTCCTTTATTAGATAGTGATGGTGGTCAAACCAGGACCGCTGGGGTGCTCACCGCTAAGTGACAGGTCGACCACATGCAAACTATATTTATAATCTACTTCTGTTGATGAAGACAGATTAAATCTCCTGTAACTCGCTGGTGTTAAAAAAATTTAAAAAAAAAGGAAAAACCTCCAAAGGGCTCCAGGATGAGACAGATAAAATATTCCAGACCTTGTTGACACCTATTTATTGAATATTCACACATACAGAAAACACAGAGCCTCATATTACACTTCAACTCATCATAATAATAGCAGTAATATGGCAATGATAGACATATAATCATAACAATCATAGTAATCATACGGTGTTAAAATCATAGTAGTAACAATGTTCATTTCATATTCGTAAAATTCTCCATAGACATATTTCAGCATCAATGTAAATAATAATAATAACCTCGGATCAAACTGGGCAAAAAGGAAAAAATCACTTTGGAGATAAAATGAGGTTATAGTGCAGGTAACACACACTCACACACACACACACACACTCAGTCACACACACACACATATGTATGTACATTTGGAGATATAACACCCAGTGTCGCCCAGCGACTGTGTGTACGTTTTTAATAATTCATAAAAGTTTTATGAGGCTGTGATAGAATTCAAATCCTCCCCCCGGGTCTATTTTAATATCATTAAAGTGTATTTGGCTGGTTGAGAAAGAATAAACGTTACAATCACACACTTTTTAAAGTCAGCACCCCCATGTGTTCAGTACAGAAACACACAATTGTCACTTTTCAATCACATTTTCTCACATGCTGCGTTAAAAGAGTATTTACCTAGTAAGAAACAAACGTGTGTGTGCGTGTCATCTCTTACTGGACATATGAGCCTTTAATAAACTGTTTTGCTGAATTAAACTGGTTTTTGTTTAATTGTCCTGGAATCTGAGGTTGTGTAATGCCGTGATAATGGCTGCACTTGTCTGCGTATGAGTCAAAGGAGGCTCTCGCTGCTCGGTGACCCACTGCGGAAAGAGCTGCTTTTGTACTGTGGTATTATAATTACGGCCGGACAAAAGGCTCATCCTTGAAAAACAGCCAATTAAATGTTGCATAAATCGAAGCTTGAATTCGGCCGAGCAGGACAGGCTGCGCAACCAGCTCGGTTTAGTTTGTCACTGTAAGCACACATGCACATATCATACTGGATATTGTAAAGTTTACTGTGTGCAGCCATTTTCTAGCAGCCACGTGATATCAGTCCCAGATGATTTACAATCAGTGAAACCCCAGGGGAAGAGAAAAAAACAAAAAACATTAGAGAATTTAAAAAGTTAAGAAAACACACCTTGCCATACCTGACTGTAATATTCCCTTCAATACTGTGGTTATTATATCCATAGCAAACATGATCACTGTTGAATTTTGCCCTTTTTTTTTTTTTACGATAGAAAAAATATAGCAGCAGGTGAAGTCAGGCATCACAGATGTTAAGGTTGACTCTGCTGAAGCAATGAATCTAGTTTGTAGCAAAGTTTCATAAATCTTTTGGGTATTGAAGAGGGGGGGGGAAAGGCACACCCATGAAGCTCAAACACATGATAGCACCTCATGTAAATGCTAGACATGTACTGTACGTGTCATGGCTATGATACTCCGGTAAACTTTTTAGGCATCTCTAACAGGCAACTGCTCCCTCGAACCGACGCCCGAACATTTCAACCTCAGTCACAGTTAGCCATGCTAGCTGTGTGGAGTCTGTGTCGGCCTGAAGCTTTGGTCCGGACTGAATTATGTCAAAAACTAGTGGATGTGTTGCTCAGACATTTTGGATGGACGTTCATGGTCCCCGAACTAAAAAGTATATGGACTTTGGACTCCTGTGATTTTTTTTACTCCAGCACCAGCATGAGTTTAAAATGTTTGTTTTTTGGTAACATGTCTTGACAGCTATTAAATGGATTGCCACATAATTTTGTACAGACATTCATGGTTCCCAGATGATTTTTCTTGATCCTTGACTTTTCCTCTAGCGCCACCAGCAGGTCACTGTTATTACTTGTACTCTGAAATACCTCGATATCTATCAGGTGGATCGGCACAAAATTTTTGTACAGATACAGATTCCTGTTCTCCAGAGGATGTACCCTCATGACTTTGGTGATAGTCTGACCTTTCCTCCAGCACAACTAGCAAGTCATAGTTTCACTTATTGCGTGAAATATCCCAACATGCACTACATTAATATGCACAAATCATTTTTCAGAGATTCATGGCTCCCAGAGGATGAATCCTAATGACTTTGGTGACCCACTGATTTTTCCTCTTGCGCCACCACTGTGGTTTTGAGGGAAATATCTCAACAACTACTTGATAGAGAGCCATGTGATTTGGTGCTCGCCATTCATGTGCTTCTAAGGATGAATTGCAACAACAATGGAGACACATACATTTTTTCTCTAATGCCATCATCGGATCGATTTGGTGCCATCACCAAAAATGACTATTCTCCCATCAGCCATCGCTGTATTCTGTATTAGTGCTGATTAGCAGACGATAGCATGCTAAGCTAGGATGGTGCACATCGTAAACATTATACCTGCTATTTATCAGCATGCTAGCATTGTCACTGTGAGCATGTTAGCATTAGCATTTAGCGTAAAAGTATCACTGTATCTATGCACAGCCTCACTGAGCTGCTAGCATGGCTAAGTCTTAAGAAATGTCCTTGTCTCACATCGAGGAGGCTGTTGCCCGAAATGTAATGCCACAAAAAAACATCCCCGTGCATCATCACCGCTCCTGTTGCTTTTGTCTGACATAAACTGGTTCTCACAGTAACTGAAACTCCAAACGACATTTGTAAAGCGACAAAAAGATTCAGTTACTTCCTCTCTGTAATAACTAGACATCAAATAAAGGAACAATGATGAATTCTCATTGAAAAACTCTGAACATCAATAACTTATTTAGCTATACACCTCTTTGCAATAGATCATTTCAATAACAATATTACAAAACTACCAGGATTCAGTCACCTACAGTAAAAAAAAAGCCAGAACTAAGCGAGCTGCTGTAGCACCTTATTCAAATAGCTTCACAGTCATCATCTTTAACTCACTTCCACGCACAGAATCGCCTGCTTTTATGATACATTACACCAAAAATACCCTCCTGTTTTGTTCTGAGAGCTGCACTGCAGAGAAAGGCTTTGCTTCCAGTATCATTTTATACATTGATGCTGTGGTTTTTTTTTGTTTTTTTATTTATTTATTTTTTTTTTACAGACGATACAGAAGGTTCACATGAGCTAAGCCACTAAGAAAAGCGTCTCATTTACACGGACGAGGATGCGACAGTGACGCGGCTGAGAGTCGGGCTATTGCTCTCGTCCAGGTTTCATTGCTGCTGCTGCTAACCAGTCTCAACCCATCCACTCACACACACACACACACACACTCACTCACACACACAAAAGACGACCTCTCGTGCTCCCCCTGGTGTGGAGATGTTGGTGACAGATACTGATACTGACGCACGATGATGTGTTTGCGCATGTGTGCTTTTGAAAACGAGAAGGATCAGGATGATGGTTCATGACGGTATGATGGCGGCTCCATTTTCAACTCATTTACAAAGCAACCAACTTTCTTTAAAGACATTGTTGAAAATTTTGGGAAACATTCACTTAGCTCGATACCACTCTCATGTGAGCCACAGTTAGCTTAGCTTAGCATAAAGACTTGAAACAGGGAAAGAAGTAGCTCCGTCTTTCTCTGTCCAAAGGTAACCAAATCTGCCTGTTAGCAGCTTTAAAGCTGTACATGCATCTTGTTTGTTTAATCCGTATAAAAATTCAAATGTAAACACAACAATTTGTGGTTTTACAGGGGTTAGGTGCCACACTTTATCTTGACACCATAAAACTACAACTTTGTGTTTATACGCTACGGTTTTTGTACAGATTATAAAAAATGACACATCATGTTTTAATAAGCGATCTTTAGAGGTGTTGAGGTGGTCTCTGAAGTTTGGACAGAAGCAGGCTAGCTGTTTCCCTCTGTTTTCAGTCTTTGAGCTAAGCTAAGCTAACCAGCTGCTGGCTTGTAGATACATATTTACCAGACAGACATGAGAGTGTTATCAGTCTTCTCATCTAACTCTTGGCAAGAGAGTAACTTTTTTCTTCTTCTCCAAAATACCAAATTCCTTTAAGCACATGTTATAATGACTGTACATAAATTTATAGCTTTGCCGATCCATCAGCTTGAGATCGCAATTATTTTTCAACAGGAGTTCACCTTCTTCAACTATCTGTCTCATGTCAAAATACAAGGTACGGATGGTGAAGCACTGTCCGTTTTGACAGTGTTCTGCAGATGGTCCGTGTGTCCAAGGTTTAGGCATGATAAAGGCATGGCTCAGCGCTGGATGGGGCCTGTTACACAGAGTCATGGGGTCAGTCGGTCAGGGGGACAAGAGGAGGGGGAGCAGGGTGGGATCATAGTTAATGACTGGCAGGATGAACCCTGGGAAAACCTGGAGAGGTTTTCCCAAACTGGGTGGCGGTGAGTCTTTAGCACACAGAGCCAGTTGGATCTGCCTCCCCGGGGGTGTAGAAATCTGGGATGGGTAGACCAGTGTGCAGTGTGACCTGCAGAGAAATACATTTGCATACAAATATATGGGTTAATAAAGTATGGAAAAAAAAAAGAAGAAAAAAAAAAAGTTAGATTTTTGTCCTGTGCCTGCAGGTGGAGCTGTTGAACTACCTCCTCAGTGAGCGTTTTGTCTTGGAGGCAGTTTGCTTTCATCACCCAGAAACAGCGCTCACTATGAGAAAACTGGCTGTGAGCAATACGAAATTCAAAGCTGCTAACTGTTGTTAGGGCTTTGAAGCTTCCTCTTTCAAGGTTTAATCCTCTGAGCCCATATTTTTAAAACTTGGAAAAGCAGTTTTAATGAATAATAACTGTACTCATGTGATACTTTATTGATCTACAAGTAGAAACCTCTGTTTTTGCTTGCAGCATCACTCAGTGCGCTCAGGGAGCCAGGGCCTGCTATAAAACAGCTTCAGGGGGTGTTTGCATGTTGATCAGTTACTATGAATCAAATGTGACTCTGGAGGGTAAATCAACTTATTATATATGGTTTATTTAAGACTGCACAGTATTTAAAATGGATTATAATGGAAGTTTTAAGTCTAAATAATGCAGGAAAAATACACTAAACTGAAATACTTTAAGCAGTCTTCCACAAGCCCCTGAACTTTGTGGAGGTGCACTACTAAATCAGTACTCCTTTAAATAGTAATAGTAAATAATTTTATAATGTGCAAGATGTTTTGTGGAACAGAAACTTCAGCAGCAGAATGACATATTTTAGTTCAATTCTAACCTCTGAAAAAGCCCTGACCCGTCAGTGGTTCAGTCCTTTCAAACTCATAATGTGCATAACACTCTTCAAACCCACACAATTTCATCTTAAACTTTAGTGGAGAAAAACTTAACGTTTCCAAAGATACTGAATAAATCAGGCTGAATTCTGGGGAAATGCTGGCTTTAAGAAAACTAATGCAAATAGATGAAACACAAGCAGATTTTGTTCTGTATTTGCTTCTGTTTTGTTGATCTTCATGTGTTGAATTGTTTCTAAAACGATGCATGAAACATCTTGAAAACTGTCTCATCTGTCTGCAGGTTAGAACAGCCTTATAAAGAGTTCTGCAGTGGGAAAAAACTCCATGTTAAGGGGTTAATTTGCCAAAATAATTAATGAATATCATTATATAATCTTGTACACAGTATCAGTCTGTACCTGGACATTTCGGTTGAGGCTGATGGCGGGGTAGTAGACGCCCTCCAACCCTTCAAACGCCACCGGACCCTGCTGCTCATCGTTGATGAGGAAGATGACGATCCTGCGTGTGAAGTCGAGCAGCACTCCTATCGTAGACCCTTTACTGATGCCGCCGTCCGATCTGCTCAGATGTAAAAGAAAAGCTATTCTCAGTAACATCCTGTGGAATATCTGTAAAAGCCCTTCCCTCCTTACTTAATGTCGCTTTGATGATCCTTTCTCGGTTTATAAAACAAAATCTGTTCGTTTGCACGCGCTTCACTTCCTTCCCTCACCTGTTGGTGTGCGAGTTGTTGTGCATGAACCAGGAGCGGTTGTTGTCCACGTACATGGCCCAGGCCTTGTCGTCCTTCCCCAGCATCACATCCTTCAAGACGTCGGCCCGAGCGATCCCGAAGGCCGGGTCTGGGTGGTTGTCATAGCGATCGATGGTCATCTCCCAGTAATGCACACCACGGGAGAAAGCGGAGTTACCCATGACCACCCTGTCATCGTAGCTGTTGCACGTCACCGTCAGGTTGTCGTTGGAGAAGATGATGTCCGGGTGAGCGGACACTGGGTCAAAGGTGAACCAAGCAACTGTGCACAAGAAGAGTTGCACATCGTGTCGTTTAGCATCAGTAAAACCTCTAATACAGTAATGACAGGAATGTTGAACAGACTTTACAAAGGAGAAGTTGGAGGTCAGATGAGGTGAAGTTACACGGTCAAAGTTTCTAAATGGAAGGAATAACACATGAGAGAAGATGAGAAGATTAACTATCACTATATGATGCCCTGAGATTAAAAGTCCTTAGCATCACACTATATAACTTAACATATAACTTAATGCTAATAATCTTAATAATCTTAATAATATCACACCTGTGTCAGACAGGCTGCAAATAATAGTTGCTGTTTGTTTTCACCTGCTTGGAACCAGACGGGTGGTGACAGCTACAGAGTTCAGAAATAGGTAAGTTCTTAAAAAGCTCTTTAAAATAGTTGGTTTAGTCATTTTTCATCAATTATATATTTTAAAAAAATAGATGGATTCTTAAATACCGGAAATCCTCATTTCACTTTGTAGAATATAATACAGGTAAACAATGATGACACATAGAATATAAAAACTGAATCTAAAGATTGTATCGTGGTTGAAGTTGTTGTGGAGAAGAATAAATTATTATTTGTGTTTATTTATATTTACCATATTTTGTTGAAGTTGATCAGATATGAAGATACTGAGGTTGAGCTTGTTTGTTTGAAGTGTTTGTTGCACATTACGTTATGTGTTTTATCATGTTTTTATTTGAATTGTGGGTCTTTGTTTTGTGTGTAAATTGTGTATATGGAGAAATCTAACTAAAATCTTAAATAAAAATGTTCTTAAAATATACTAAACTGACTTCAAAATACATTCTTAATCATTTCATATCTTTTTCTTTTACCATAAAGGGTGACTTCAGTCAAAATACAAAAGAAAAGACAAGGTCTGAGTAAAAGGACTTAGCTGCACTAATCAATATTTTTTATTTTAAAGGTGTCAAATTATTTTATGTAATGGAAAAGTCTCACTCACAGTTACTAAAATAAAAAAAGAGAGAAACATCTCCAGACACTGCAGCTCCCCTCAGCTCCTTTTAGCCTCTTTTAAAGTTCACTGTTTCGGTTCACGCTCACTGTGTTCAGTGAAAAAGCCCACTGACCCACTGTGCACTACATGCCCAGCATCGAACATCAAACAGACAAAGTTAACGACTGGGCTGGTGGTCTTAGTGGAGCCTTTAGCAGCTAAAGAGACAGATATTTCCGTCAGTAGCTGGTTGAGACCAAAACAAGGGGTAAAATTAGAGTGAATATTGGACTTAGAGAAACACAACTACAAATGAATATTAATGGTCCTACTGCCAAATCTGCTTCAAGGGGATAGCATGTCCATGTTGGTTTATTCTCACTGAATAAAACCCAAACTCTCTGCGTAGCTTGATTCCTCTCAGTAAAATATACTTAATGGTAATTTAATTGAATTGTTCCTTCAACAGCAGGTTAAATCAAATGCTAACAATGGTTTTGCAAACTGTTTGACTCAGGGTTGGAGATTTAGCACCACAGCTCTTTATTCTATACAGAGAAATATGGGAGCTTAACAGGCGGGCGTTTGCACTTTATATGGGCTCCACTGGACTTGCTTGTCCACATTTCATCGGTGTCACTATGTGCAGTAAAGTTTCACTGCAAACCTTTATTTCCCAAAGGAAATAAAACAAAGACATTTATTAGAAGCCCATATTGAACATATAATAAGTGCAGCCCACACGGCAGCAAACTGCCCACCTGCTGGTCTGAGAGTGAGGAGTGCACTGATGAAACAGGCAATGGCCAGGAAGGGATTAAATAGGAAACAGTCAGCAATGAGAGCCGTCCATACCTGTGCCTATAGACTGAATATCACATGGAGGGAGTCCAGCTGAAATGTGAAATGAAAGGGGGAAGAAAAAGAGGGGGGGGGGGGGGAGAAAGAAAAAGAAGGGAGCAGGAGAGTGAAGCGAGGCGTTGAAGCAGACAGTGTAGAGGGATCAGGGAGGGGCGGTGGAGAGGGTAAAAAGCACGTTTGATCAGGGAAGCTGGTTTAAAGAAAAAGAAAAAGAAAAAGAGAAAGAAACCAAAATTGCTCCTAGAAACAAACCAGGGAAGACTTGAAAAGAGCGAGCATGAAAACAAAGAGAAAAACTGCTCTGATTGAGAAACTTTTCCTTTTGTCCTTGGGGGGGGGAATAAAACCGACAACATCAAAGCACAGTCCGGTCGGGGGGGCGGGTTTGGGGGGGGGTGGGGGGTGGGGGAGCCGATGTCAGAGCTCTGCACAAAGAAAACACTGGAAACGTCTGAGTGGTTAGATCACTTTGTACAGCCCCCGACAGCTGCTGAGTGCTCGCTCCGTCAGGTAGGGGAGGCTGTCTGGGCCTTTCAGGTCCACTGATGGATGACAAGCTTCCCCATCTATGTAGAGCAGCATTAAACTAATGTGAAAGCAAGCACATGGGTGGATTATCAGCTGCTGCTGGATGTACCTGCTATAAAAGCTCAAACACACCCTTACACAGAATTTACAGGCTTAAAGCCTTGCACCAGATATTTTGGAAGCTTTTACTGTTATTATTTCTGTGTTACATGAAAGGTAAAACAGGTTGAAGGGGTTTGATGGCCTCAGGATCTTTAAAATCCCTTTGAAATCCATCATTAAAAATCAAAATGCATGATTGAAATAAGAAAATGGTCAAATAAGTCAGAGTTTCCCTCCAAAATCTCTCAGAAGTTGACTCTCTGAAGATGCAAGGCTTTAATCTGGCAGCAGCAGTTTATTATTCTTAAGATCTTCTAGAGTTCAGTCATGATTTATTTGCTTTAAAATGAACATGTGGATCCCAACAGAAGAAGGAAACTGAGCCGAGACTCGAGTCTGTGATCTTATCAAGTGAAAAAAAAACAAGAAAATGATTCTATTAGTCTTATTGGAGCTGCGATAAAATACCTGCCAGCTGTTTGCTAAAGTACAAACTCATGGTCACATGATCAACAACACCAAGAGGTAAGATGTAGGTGCCATCAACCTTCAGCAACTTGGAAACAGGAGAAACTCCAGGTGTAAATCCACCTGGTAAACAAAGGAATACAGTAGCAAACATGTGGCAGGTAGCTGGGATGGCAAATGTGCTGGAAATAACTTGAGTGGACATCTGCGGTCCCTGTGACAACACAATCTGCTAAGTAGTCGCCATTTTCTAAATGACAGACATTAGAAACAGGGAGTGATCGTTTCAGTGTTGTCAGGCTATTTATACAAGTGCTTCTAAATGACTTTGAACAGCCTCCTGCTAATTAAAAAAAAGAAAAGCATCTTAAAACTCAATGGCTCTTCTTATTGTCTTTCTTTTCTCTCTTTCTTGATCTGATAACTATATTTTTGGGTTTGTACATTTTTTCGTTTGAGTGAAATGTCTCAACAACCGTTGGGTGGATTGTCAGAAACGAGAGTTGTGCTTTGTGTTTAGTGCTAAGTGTTAGCATGCTAACAGGCTAAACTAAGATGGTAAACAGGGTATGAGCATGTTACAGCCTCACAGAGCCACTAACAGGCTTTTTTTCTCCTCCTTTCCCTTCCTCCCTTCTGGAAGTCACAACTGTTTTGTGGTACATAAGTAATGTTCGCTTGCTAGATGACAGATATTTGCGGTTGGTTTGTGAGTCCAGATGAGGTCAGTACTGCCAGTGACGAAGCTCTAGAAAGTTCTTCACAGACTTGAGTCTTGGCTCTTTCTGGATTATAACTTTATGGACGTGGATGACTTTCTCCCAAATACTCACACTCTGCAAACTCAAAGATCAAAAGGGATAAATGGATGAATTCTTTTTTGAGAGCATATTTTTTTCTTTTAGATATAGAGTCACATAAGTATGAGGAGGAGCCGGTGCTTAACGTACTCTCAGATGTCTGCATGATCAGTGTCTTGCTGTACTGGCCCACTCCGCTGGCGTTAAAGGCCTTCACTCTGGACTTGTATGTGCTGTTGAAATGAAGCCCGTCCACCGTGCAGATGGTCTCCGTCCCCACGTACACTTCCTGTAAAGACACAGCGCTTCCTGTTAAAACTGGCAGACACATCAAGTGTGTAATTATGACACCGAACAGACACAGCAGAGTCCCGCTTCAGAGACACCGTCCCATTTGGATTTGACGGTGAGTGCAATAAATGAGAGTGTGAGTTTGTACAACTGAGCGTGGGCGAGGCGGCCCACACTGGAATATAAATAGACACAGGGACACAACTCGCCAGGCTCAGCGTGGCGCTGCGTTGGCGAGCCTCAGTGAGTCACAGAGTGGAAGAGGAAGAGAAAACTTCCTGAACAATTTGGAAAACAGTTGTTTGGCAAAATATCCGCCGCAGGTCTGACATTAAATGACTCGAGTTACACTTACAGAGATGCACAGACTAAATGAATAGAATATAAAGGCAAAAACAACATTGTGTCAGTCCGTTTAAACATAATCACAATAAACACAAGATTGTATAAAGATCCAAAATGTGCTCTTAGACATTCTTCGCTATTTCTGCAGTAAATCTCAAACCGCATCAAAATGTCTCCAAGCCGTAACACAACTTGGCATCAGTTGTCTACCAATTAGCAGTTAGCGGATACGGTTGGTGAATCTGTTGGCAGACTGACCACCCTGTCAACCAAACACTTGTAATTAAGACGGAGCGACGAAGGCGCGTACGAAACAGACTTTTGCAGAACCCAGAGTGAAGTTAAAGGCCGAGAGATCACAGCCAGCTGGCGTCAGCTACCAGCAGACTGGTCACTGCCTGCTTCTCCTAAATTAAAACACAGGATGCCTCAGCAAACAGCTGCTGGACCTTTCACATTACACAGGGAGTGTTTTAGCTGATGCTGTTGAGCTTAGAGAAGCAACTGCAGTCCCATTTCGAGCTTCTACACAAACTTTACTTGTATCGACTTTGCGGACATGAACAACTTTGACTCCTTCAAAGTGACGTTAAACCAGAGATGTGGGTTGTGTAGATTCCTGCAAAATAAAACCCAAATCCTTCACGTCCAGGTGCTGGGTCCAAAACCGTTGTGTCTATTTCTGCTCCCTTTAAAGTGTTTTACTTGTGCTTGAAGCCCATATTGGCAGTCACCATGAAGCTTCCTGCGTATTTTATCCTGTGCCTCGACTGTGTGAAATGGGGAACAACAAATTTGTCTCTCCTCATTTACTCTCATTACATGGATAAGCATCTCAAAACAAAAATAGTCTTGTTTATTCTCCTTTTACTGGCACAGATTATTTTCCTCTCTCCGTCTCTGTGCTGATTCTGAAAACTCTCAGCCTCGGGGGTTTCTCAGATTTAAAATGTAAAATCACTTTTGATTTTTACGCCCCCCCCCCCCCAAAAAAAAAAATAAGAACCAGGATTCATTTGTTTCTTCAGTGAGCACAGCAAAAGACGATATCAAATACTCGAGCAGCAAAGTTTAGCACAGACTGACAGGGCTGCTGTGCTGTATGAAGGAAGCCTTTCTTTACAGGTGTACAGGTCAGACACAGATATCCTCTGCCATTGTACTGAGGGAATTGTTCAGGAGGTATAAGCTGTCATAGCAACAAAGCAGGGGCCTCGATGTATAGAGAGCTGGGGAGGGTCTTATGGGGATGGATTTCATGGTGAACCCAGATCACGCTTCCTGCAGGATCATCCCAGCGAACAGCTGCATCACAGACCCTTTCTCCTGACGGCGTGTCGCTCCTCTGCCTCGCGACAGTGTGTCACTCGACCTGCTCTCGTATCACGCGGTGTGGCCGTCACACATCGACTCGAGGGAGTTCAGCGACAAAGCGCCGCTTTCACATTCCCCCGGGTGAGCTGGTGTCCTCCCTGGCACCAAGTGAAGGCGTCTTTGTTGAGCTTGAAGGGGGGGTATTGTTCTGTAAAGGTGAATTATCACTCTAACTGGTCCTGTGTTTCACTTTTCGTTTCGTAATCTAAATGTAAATCTCCTACAAAAGTTCCCGTTTAAAGGAAAAGTAATGTTGACATCTATTACAGTGGAGGGAAACCTACCCTGAACGGCCCCCCGTTTCCATCGTCCAGCTCCAGGATGTATCCCTCCACGGTGATGGTGGAGAGCGGTGGTTGTTTCCATGACAACGTGGCACTGTTGTTCTGAGTGCAGCATTCCTCCAGCTGGAGCATCGGAGCGGCAGGAACTGAGGAGGGGGAAACCAGGCCAGATTACAGCCCACTGAGATACGGAAAGATGTCCGCATGTGCACGAACACACACACACACACACACACACACACACTGGATCTGACTGCAGTACACAAAGTCCTGTTCAATATTTATCACTTACAAAATTCACCATGAATTTATGAATTCACAACACATCAATCAAAGGCTTCCGACTTATGAATATCAACACACCAAAACTTCTTTTGGCTTCCTGGGTAATTTATAGAATATTAAAGCAAACACCTTCAGTATTTACATATGAAGCAGGTACAAAACACACAAACACAAATCTATATGCAAACATCCCTGATAACCAGCAAGTTCACCCACTCACATCGCTTGAGAATTCCTCTCATGTTCACCAGGAAAATAATTTGTGATTTTAAAACATACAGACTGTATGTGCAAGGACAAGTTGTCTTTAAATTGTGACTGAAAACCCGAGGGATTGCTGTCACAGGAAAAGGAGGACACTCCTTTACAGAGGACATTAGCGTAAATTAGCTCAAAAGCTTTACTATAAACCAATGATTCAGGACTGCAAACGCTGCAGGAATATTATGGTGATTTTTCATGAGAGCGGTCTGACTGCGGCTCCTTCACAGGATTGGAGGGATATACTGTCCTGCTCAAAAACACTTCAGTAGAGCAGACATTAGCTCTCAAGGGGGCTTAAACTTGCCTCTTTGATTTAAAAACGAAATTCTCCTCCTGCGCTGAACCTGCCATCCCTCCTCTAGCTCAGTCTTGTGTAAACCCCTCAGGTGTCTCCACCCGTTAACTTTCTCTCTCTTTACCTTTCATCTGGACAAAGTCCAGCTGGTGGATCGTCTGCAGGAGGGGCCCGCTGTCCAGAGTGAGGTCAAAGTCGCTGGTCATCCTCGGGGTGAGGGTTCCCTTCCCCCACTGGCTCTCTGTCATGTGGACCCTCCGGATCAAAGCATCAGAGATCTGACGGCAGCACAGGGCAAATCGATCCACGTTAAAACTCTGGTACTCACCGATAACAAATACTGAGGTCTGAACCAGGAAATCACAGACGTATCTACGTCTATCCACTTAAGATCTTCCTCTTCTTACACACACATCCATCTTAGGTTTTAATTATATATCATTATATAACTATTAGGAAAATGGAGACAGTTTCAATGATTAAATTCCAATTAACTCAAAGGGTACTCGAGAGAAGCAGCTTGTTTTATGCATCCCAAAATCAGGAATCAGATGGCTTCACAATCTGTAAACTATGTTCATTCACCCTTGGTTTGAATAAGGAAAAACCCTTTAATGGGGATATAAATGCACGTCAGACTGTCAGCTGAACATGCAAAGATGTGATATTTGTTTCCAGACAAGGAAAACAATTCAACATATATAAATAATAATATCTAAGAGCTGAATTCTTTTTTTAAAAGAATATTCATTTTCCCTTCTAAACTTCCTCTAAAGGAAATGATCAGGGACCCATTAAAGAAAAAGTTACTGACATAAACATCAGACCATGATTTCCCACTGTGGCAGATAAAAAAGATGAATAATTTAAATATATATATATATATAGAGAGAGAGAGACAAGTGATATACTGAGTACGGTGTTTGCTCATGAGCTCAGCAGATTCAGCTCTTCCATCACGTAAACACAAGACTGATGGTTTTTATTCTCCAACTCCAAGACGTAAAATGAATTAGACTTTAAGGTAAAAGGTAAAGTTGCTCAGTTAAGGCTATGAAAACCAGGAGATACCTTTCCTATCTATCAGCTTAGTTTTGTTATTTTTCATGTGGAGGAACTTTGTCTAAAATGTTCTGGGTCTGACTCATATTTGCAGCTTGTAATTTACTGGTTTTAAAGAGGGATTTCTCTTTTTTCCGCATAAATTTTCTTCCCTTGAGAAATGTCATCAATCCTGCCACTACAATCAGGAAAATGTGAGATATATATATATTTCCTCACAATTTGACAGCTTTACTTTCTGCCTGATATCTAAGACAGTCGTTCCCAACCCCAGAGGGGTTAAACTTGTTTCTGCTCTATATAAAGTCATATTCATTTTCCCAATTTTTTTTTCAACTCTTTGCCCTTTTCTTGTGAATTCATGGATGATTTTCCTTCTTTAGACATTCAAATATAGCAACAGCAACAGGTTGACATTAAACATTTAAACATCGCTTCACTTTAAGGGTTCACGACAGGGCCAGTGACGTTGGGAACTGGCGCTCTAGGAAACATTTGCATCCTCCTCCACTTCATTTACTGTAACATAAACAAGGCGAGGGAGTCTTGCATTGCATCGTACCTGGAGGAAACCACTGGGGTCGTTCTCCTTGATGACCTCCAGACAGTACTCCATCAGGCCCGTGGTCTGACGCAGCTTCACCGTACAGTGGGAGATCTGATCCCGAACCACCTGGAGAAAAAAAAAAAAAGAGTGAAAAGGGGCAAAAAAATGAGATGAAATGGAAGAGAAAAGAGGGAGGAAAGAAGAAATAACCACAAGGGAATCAAGCTTTGCAAGTATAATGCACTTCCACAACAACAACATGCATATGGAAGATAATTGCATGTTAATCATCTTCCCTTTTCCTGTAATCATTTTGGAGTGGAACATGAAGGTAATGCAGAAATACGGTTTAATGAAGTAGGTGGGAGGGTTAGAGCTGTAATCGGGCAGAGAGTGGAGATGCAAAGAAAGTAAAGAAGGTGGTGGAGGTGGGAATTATAAATGAGGGAGAGAGAGAGAGAGAGAAAAAGGAGAGAGAGAGAAAAGCAAGGCGATCGTGACAAAATAAATAAATAAAGGACATAAGGACAGAGAAGCAGGAGATGTTGGGTGGAGGCAGGACGCTGACAGACACAGATTAAAACAAAGCTGTGAATGGATGAAGAGAAGCTGGGGTGAGGCGACCAGCAGGAAAACCAATAACAAGATGACGAGCAGGATTGTCAAAGTGATTGATCGAGTCATTTTTTTCCTCTTGAGACTCGGGCGCAGATTGAGAGAGGGTTAGAGGAGGCTGAGGAGGCTGACACCAGGGGCCGAGGCTGTTATTGACGTTAACGGAAGGAAAGTGGCATTTTGTTTTCGTGCGCAGGCCGTGTGAACAGTCTTCAGCATCACCGCTTACATCAGAGACAACGCTGCTGGAAAATGTTCTTTCTTATTAATCATGACATATCCTCCTATAACATGACCTGATCACACATAAGCCCTCAGATAATCGATTTGCTTTGATTTGATATCTGATTTGATGCGACCTGGGAGATTCCCTCTCTCTCTCCCTCTCTCACTGACACTACTGATGTCCACAGAGCCTCCCCACCTCCCCTTTTCAACAGTGTGAAATAAGCGGAGGTGCTGGACCGACGGTTGCTAGGTAACAGAAACTTCACTGTTGCTATCTGACGGGCTCCGAGGCTGAATGGAGAGGAAAATCCTTCCTGCAGCCGCTCGGAGACCGACACACTGTTCGCACCAAGATGATTTACTGATGACTGCAGTCAGACAGCAGCATCAAGATGCAAGTGCTGCACCACTGAGACACAGTGAAAACACGGCTATATGATTATGGCTGATTGTAGTCTAATTAATTGCACTTTCTCAGATGCAAATAGCCTGGGAAATAAATATTCACATATTATTTACCCCGATGAAGAAAAGCAACTTGCAGCATATGTTGCATTGAGACACTTTTCTAATCAACTCAGAGCATGAAATGTCTTTGGATTGTTTACAGCATCAAGTATGATCAAATATTCTATTACAATACATGTAATTTTATATCATCAGCAATATATATATTGTGATGAGCGTTTTTCTGGGAGTTTATTCAAGAATTGAGACACGTAACTTTATCGCACCTGACGCAACAATCCTGCAAACCCCAGTAATGTCACAAAAACAGTTGCAGTGTTTCCGAGAGATTAGCTACCAGATAAAGGTGTAGCCGGAGGGGGTGTGGGGGGGGTGGGGGGGGGTTAGCGTGTGAACCTTCCTCATCATTCCTCCATCACTCTGGTGCATGAATTCACAGCATCAGATGGTCGAATCGATCTGTTCATCACGATGAAATGCTTTAACCATCGTCCTTGTTGAACAGACTTTTTAATCTGTCACATGATCAACTTCGTGGAAACATGTTTTCATTTGTTCCTTACAACCGGTACTTAAAAAAAAAAGAAAAAAAGAAAAGAAAGTAAGATCAGGATGAGCTGTTGCCATGACAGCTGGGGTAAGCTGGGGTAAGTGGGGACGTTGGAAAACACACTTCCTCACATTGTTGGAAGTTCAGAGAACAAATGTGGAGGAAGCAGAGCTACAGGTGCTGTGACTGAGGAGAATCAGGGTCAATCTCTGCAGCTACATCAGCTGATGTTGAAGGATGCTTATGCTTCAGCTCAAGAATTTGGAATATCGAAATTTGGTATGAGAAAATATCAAAGGATGCAAAATGTGAAAGCCGAGCATTTTGGAACAATTCTTGAGGGCACAGCTGACGACACATCACTGACATCTGACCCCGAAAGGAGAAGAAAAGTTACAGAAAGGAGGGAAAGCCTGAGGAGTGAAGCAGAGCGGACAGCTTCCGTTTCACTTTGGTTTGTTTGTGCAGCTAGAAAACAACTTTAACTGACCTCGGACGTCTTCCAACACACTGCAAAAAATACACTTGAAACTGCAGATTTTTTAGCTCTGAACCGCTGGAGACTCTCTGCCTCCACTTGCTTCGGCTTTTTTACACATCTGCTCTTATCTGCTGTGAACACCAGGGAAGGTAAATTTCAGCAAAATCTGCAGATAAGTCAGTCATGTTTAGCTGGAGTTACTGAGTCTGGAGTCACATTTGTTTTTTGACCCCTTTCCCTCTGCCAAAATACCTGTGGTTCTGCTTCCTGCTGAGATGACAGGCTGCAAAAACGAGCGAATACTTACTAAACCTTGGTTTATTCTTACACGAGCATTGTGAACCTAAATGAACCAAACATAAAAACGCAGCTCCTCTTTAAAGGTTCATAACAAAGCAAACAAATTGTACGTCCGACTGCACTCTAAGGGGATTAAATATTAACGGCAAACAGAATATTTTCAACTAAATTAATATTTATGGAGACTCAGCTAATCATACTCCAATTATTCCCCCCTTTTAGTGTTGCATTAGCCAGAGGAGTGTTTAACCTCTCGTCCCGTACAGTGAGAGATCTCTCTCCAGCTCCGATGGTTCGGTCTATATTTCTCTGGCTAAAGGCCAAACCATTCCTGCTGTGTCAAGCCTGGAGCATCCACACCCCTGCAGTGGCCTGGCAAGCCTCCAGGAAGAGTTTGTCACTGCTGTCTGCCTGTTTAACAATCAGACTCGCTGTCCGTCCTCCGTACGCAGCTGGAATTACAATCTCTTGATTCATAGAGCATAATACACACGGAGGAATCTGACTTGAAGGTGCAAAGAAATGCCAACATGTTTCATCACATCTTTTCCCTTTTCCCTGGTCCTTCTCTCTCAGATTCGACGCTCACTGTTGCTTAGTGAGCAGCTTCTCTCCCGAAATCTGCTTTAAATCAGCTTCGGAATAAGATACAAAAGCTGCCGCCGGCGGAACTGCGCTGCCAGATGATCAGCTAATAATCAGAGTCATTCATCTGAATTTAACACGGCAGGGACAACAGCAGCAGCAGCAGCAGCATCAGCAGCAGCAGCGAGAGGTGGGGAAGCAGCGGTGGGGAGGGGGGGGGCTTTAAATCTTGATGAGAGAAGTTGGAGTGCAGGACGGTGGTAGAGGGCAGATCTGGCTGTGTAAGTGGGCCAGACACTTTTTGCATCAGTAGAGATGAATGGAGCTCTTGTCCTCCGTCCTCTCCGTCATATGTGGCTGTCATAGTGATTAAGCACATCGTCGCAGCGGCTTCGCCCCAAACGGAGGGAGGGCGAGTATATAAGAAATAAATAGAGTGAAAGAGCGAATGAAACATACAGTCAGACGTTCCTTCACAGTCATCATTCATGATTAGCGTAGCAGGTTTCCTTTAATTTCCTCTTCGCAGGACCGAGTGAGAAATTTTTTCGGTTGCCGTGGGAAACAAACTCATTAATACTCTTGGTATAAAAGAAACTGCTAACATCAAGTGCATTCTGGGTAAACAACATCAGTTTAAAATGACCTGGCAACAGATTCTTAATATTTAAAGCTGCAATTTGTGCTTTTTTTTGGCCACTAGGGGGCAGTAGAAACAAACTGAACAACAATATTGACATATTATCATCTTTTCAGTTCATATGGAGCCAAAATAGTTGCCCATTTACACACAGAGTTGTGTTTGTGTTCATCCGAATGTAAATTCATTATTGATTCTACTTTGCGCCTCTGTTTTTTGGTCTCTACCAACTCCTGAGGGAAATATCTGGTTCTCCAGCTGCTAAATGCTCCACTTTGTTCACCAGCTGGTTGCGAACTGAGTCGGTCTGCTGTTCGCTGCTGAGCAGGAAGTGCATGACGAGATTTTTGTTGCTGTTGTTGTTGTTGTAGCGCAGAAAACAGAAACATCGAGTTAAAAGATAGCTCCATAGAGCTGAGAGGAACAGCAGAGTTGGTGATAACTCAGTGTGGGGTTTTCACTGCACGTGACTCCTTTCCTATTACACATAGCCATTTGATCAATGTTAATGTTAAAAATATTGATTATAAGCAGCTTTAAAGAGATTTGCACAAACACTGTCCAACGGCAGGATGTTCCAAAAGGGACCAATATCACACGATATGGGATCAGCTGCACAGAGTGTACTGTGAGTGAGTCTGCAGGACCTGCTGCCTCTATGAGAAATAAATTACCTCCTTCTATCTGTTTCTGTTGTAATTATTAGGACACTGCGGCACTTTCGGCCTTGCAAGATACTGTGGCTGCAGTCTCCAATAACCTGCTCCCTTGCAGCAGCACAGGCTGGTTTACAGTGCAGTCAGGACCCTGCCATTAAATCTGTGACAGTCTGACATTATGGAGGAACATGAAGATGATTTAATGATACTGAGAAACACACAGGGAAGTGGAATATAAAGTTGAGCTGCAGAGAAAGACGGGGTTAGATGGGGTAAAAAAGGGAAAGGAAAATAAAAGATGTTACAGTAGAAAAGCCAAATTGTAGAGGGATGAGAGGAGTGATGGATAGAGACATGAGAAGAGAGGAAGGAGGGAGGTTAAGGAAAGGCAGGAGGAGTAAAAGAGGAGAAGGAAATACATGAGGGACTGTGGAGGGAAACATTAAATCAAACTGTTCCAGGATGAAAGGGAGATGAATGAAGGGATTAGTCCTGTATGTTAAAGCTGCAGTGACGGTCAGAGAAAGTGACAAGTGCCACTTCCTCTGACACTCAGGTGTCAGCGAGGACCGAGACGCTGCCTGCATGGCATTAATGCATCTCTCACTCAGGCCAACAAAGAGCAAATACAACAGTACGACAGGCTTCACCTCCTTGATGCAAACATGACGGGACCTCTAATGGTGACAAAAGTAGGCGTCAAAAATCACAGATAATGGGCTGTAACTTCCATTATCAACCATCTTTCAGTTGTTTTATCAATGAATCAATGAATCAATGAATCATTGTCTATAAAATGTCGGCAGCTATCTTAGAAGCTGAAAGAATATTTTGCATTTTTGCTCAATAAATGACAAAAAGGATTAGAGCTGAAACAAGTAGCAGATTCATCTATTAGTCAAGAGACAGAAAAATAGTCAGCCACTCTTTTCAATATTTCATCTTGAACTCTTTTGCTGTTTTTACTTTTTTCTGCAATTTTATAGACTAAATGATTAATTGATTAATCAAGACAATAATCAGCGTTACATCTTTTATGGAAATAGTCATTAGCCGCTGCCCTAAATTGTTGTTGCTTAGTTTTTTTTGATGATCGCTCCAGCATTTTACAAAGAAAGCATGAGAATAATACCCTGATACTGGATTCAGCAGCACTCTTAATATTTCATGTTCATCCTCTCTGCTGCAGATCCCACTGCAGCAATAAAAACTGTCGTTCAACGTCAGAGAATTAATCATCTGGCATTTGCCTCCAGTGTTCTTTATATTTCCTGAGTTCATCTATGAGCCACCAAACTGTCCAAAGTCTGAATGTTTGAATGTTTGAAAGCGGAGGACCCCGGGGAGCAGGGATTCCCCCGGAGCAAAACACTTAGTCGGATGAAGAGGAGTCAACAACAAATCACTACAGTATTCGCTACAGCTTCAGCGCGGCTGCGCTCATTAAACGACCCGGGCTGGGCGTCGAGGGGACGAAGCATCTGGTGGCAAACTGTGCATGGAGCGGAAGAAGACGCAGCCCGACTTAGTTTCTGATTCACTTTGTGTTGCTGTGATCAGCCTCAGAAGAATCCCTCATCAGTTCAGCGCTGAGCTCCCACATGAAATACAGTGAACGGGACTGACAGCAGAAACAGCACGTGTCCGTTTGATCATATTTAATACACCATCCATGTTACATTAAAGTACTACAGCGAGAGAAGCAGTGTATCATGGTACATTTCATTACATTTATGGATTTGTTAGAGTTACATTTTTGCTTTGTATCATTCTCCTTTCTGATGAGTTCAAGTGCTTGCGGGAGGCATGAACACCTGAGACTTAGGAGTCTGCTGCAGAGCGGCGACTTCTTATTGCCAGAAACGTCAAAGTCACAGTTTCTTCTCACAACATCCATGTTTGCTGACTGAAGGTCTTAGGTGCTGGTTTTTCTGACAGGACAGAAAAACTGTAATTTAGTGCAAAACCTTTAACAGAAAGATGCTGAGGATGATGGATTATCGTTGAAACAGGTTTAAAGCCTTTGTAAGTGGATTTTCAGATTTCACTGACAGAAAGTGGTAAAAACTGATGCCTGGAAGGAAGGAAAACTTGCTGCCAGTATAAAATTTGATTTGCAATTTTCAGTTAACAGGATCCTTTAAGCTATGAAAAAGGCTGCGGCCACCATTAAATACACGCAGCATCATTACATTACTGTATGTCTGGTGGCTTTCATGACCTGAAGACGAGTTTACATTCAACTTCTACACACATTGTAGGTTTTAAAGGCAGATTATGATGTTTGTAGACTATTTAAAATCTTTAATTGTAATTGTTCTTCCCAAATACAATACACATGTTAAATGAAAATATAAAAAGAGACTTGTTATCAGGCCTCCTCGGAGTTATAGTTCAACAATGTGGAAAAGGCTTTGAACCGGTATTTAGGAAGATAACATTTACAGAAGATACACTCTATGACATTTATTAGGTACACATACACAATTTAATACAATCCAATAGAAGAGTTCTGAGACAGCTTCCACACGTGGGACCATTATAATGTTCAGTTTTTATTAATAATATCATAGAGTGTTGTACTGGACTGCATTTTGTTGAAATGTGCTTCATATTTGCAAATGGGGCGTGCACCTCTCAGCATCATGTAGGCAACATCAACACCAGTAATTTAATAATAAACATAAAGTTAAATTAATATTTTGCTTTTCTTTGAAAAAGGTTGAATTTATGGCAGAACAGTTGTACTTTTTCTGACCACTGAGTGTAAACCTGAACAGTTACATCAGATCAACTGATAAATAAAGTGAATAACACGTTTGTTGGTGGTTTTCAGCGGCTTTGACTGAAGGGGCTTTTGTAAGGACAAAGCACCAGAAAACAACTCTCCGCCTCTGCTGTCTCTCTTCACGACCACGTGGGTCAGTCCTCCTGATGTGCAGACAAAAAAAAAAGAAAAAAAGAACCTGACTCATGTTATGAAGGACTACTTCTCGCCTCCGCAGCATCAAACAACAAGCTCAACGTGTCCTGGTCACCGTGGCAACCGGGAGAGCAGCAGGAGGCTCCACAGGAGACGCCAGGTCAGCTGCAGGAGTCTCTGTTGAAAGCGGTTTTATGTTCTCTATGCGTTTTCATGGCTATCATGGCAACTTTCATGTGACCGAATCAGCAGGATTAATCAGAGCACCTCATTAGTTTCTTAATTGGACACGTATAAAATGCATAGCAAGCATTTTGATTCATCCAACAATCTGCTTTTAATATGCAATTAAATCCTTTCTGAGATGCTACATTTGAAAAAAAAAAAACCTGAAAAGGACAACATTATCATCAGGAGTGCACCGGCACAGAAACACGTCTCATTCAGTTACAGCTGCAGGACGACCTCCTCCGCTGAGCCACATGCTAATGAAGCAGAAAGCATCCCATTGAATGTCCATGTCAGAGGGGCTCCAATTACTGCAGATGTACTCCAGAAAACACGCAACGTCCCCTGTGATCCTTTTACTCCGGCTGATATCTACCTAAAGTGAGCGGCCATGCCCTCCAGGAGCAAATGAGAAATAAAACATTCCCTTGCATCACATGGGAAGGACTGACGGAGGCTGTTTCCCTGAGTAAGTGAGCAGCAAAGGTTCACTAGATTCAAGGAAGAAGAATATTAGATCTGTCACAGAGGAATGTTAAAGAGTCAGTGAATGAGACGTGGAGCCACCAACCAGTTGGCTGACAGGAGGGATCAGATCTGCACTGAGCCACATTATTCCTCCGTCTTGAAGGTGTGAAAGTGTCCAATGTCCCTCTGCCACCTCCATCACCGAACAGCCAATCATCAATTATTAATGGAACAGATTCTGTGTTTTAAGCCAAACGTGTTACAGCAGAGTTTTTGCAGCTGCTGTGAGAGTGAGAGGTTTTATATTTCAACCTGAGAAATGAAAGATTTTTGTTGACTGGAGCTTATTTTCTGCAAAGTCCTGGGAAGAGTACACACTGTTCAGAGAGTCACTGTGTGCTCTTTGTCCTCCAGGACGGCTCTGGTTAGTTTGCAGAGAGAGGAATCACTCGTCTGAATCTGACTTTTTTACTTTTTGTTGGAAAATGGTAAAAAGAAAAATATCAATATAGTTAAAGCTCTGTTTTTGGTACTTACTACTTTTTCAGATGCAATTTAATATAATATCTTTCTTTTATTTTGTTCAGAGTTTGATGAGAGGGTTAAATTACATTGTCATGGAAACAGTTAGCCTGGCTCTGTCCAAAACTTAAAGTTACTGCCTACCAGCACCTCTAATGACAACTCATCAAGACATTATACTTTGTTTGCTTAATGAGTACAAACTGAAGTCGAGTTGCTGTCTCACAGATGGTAATGAGCTTCTGATTCATCGCTTGGCAAGAATGTGAAAAAGTATAATTTCCAAAAGTCATAAACTACTGCTTTAAGATTCATCCAAGTTCATAAATGTTTAGAAAGAAAAACAAATGATACATTCGGTAACAAAAGCCTCAGAAGACAAAATGTAGAAAAAATAAGCAGCTATAAAAAAAAAATTCTGTTGCGACACTCATTGCCTGCAGGTGGCGCAAAATTGCGGCAGCTTTTTCTGCCCTTTCCTGTCGGGGGATCAGGGTGACAGGTGTGGAACCGACAGTGAGCGAACAGCTTCGGCTTGTAGAGACTCTTCAACTCTGCTCGATCTAAAACCACGACCACGACAAGCTTCACGTCCACACGCACAACATGTAGAGAAGAGGAAGGGAAATGCGTGTGTATGTATGTAAGTGTATGTGTGCGTGTGCGTGTACTGTATGTCCGTGTGTGTGTGTGTGTGTGTGTGTCATTGTATGAGTGTGCTGCCGTGCACAGACTGTGTTCCTCAGACCACCTACATGTGTGAAACCTTGATTCTACATACCGGCCAAGCGTGAAATTGGATGCTGTACAGCACAAATGTATCATCACCCCCCTCCCCCCCTCCCCCTCCTCGCCTGTCAGCTCCATCTCTCAGTTATGTCCTTCGTTCAATATGTTGCAGATGGTTTAAGGAAAAAATTGGACATTTAACGCCTCTGAAATCACTGGAATGGAGTTTCACCTCTTCAAAATCTTAATTTAATCTTTATGATCAACTTCTGATAATAACAGAAAATGTGCTCAGCTGATGAGTTAAAGGGATAAACTGTGAAAAAAGAAAAGCCAACCACTCTTAATGTGTATCGCTCGCATTTAGATGAATTTTTGGCAATGGTTTCAGTCAGTATGAGATTTATTTTATCACACGCCTCCAGTTTCTAGTCTAGTCTAAAACTCCACTTGCTTGAGAAAGTTTATCATGATCATTGTCTTACACAGTTGCCTACAGGACTGTTTTATAACCTCTAAAATCTTGTGCATCCTGCCCCCAAACGGCAAGCTCTCCATGCCAAAAGCTACGAAGTCTTTGCCTTCTTGGTTTGATTTTCCAACCATATGCTGCAACTCATGAATAAATACGCCGCCAGGGAGAGTTTTGACACCTGTCAGCTGGATATCCAGAGAGAGGGCGTAAGTGGTCCCAGGACGGATCTCGTCACGCTCACTCACCTTCAGCTTGTGTTCGTGCTCTTTGTTTACTCGAGCCAGCAGCTGGGCTTTACGTCGGTTCAGGGCGTCGATGAGGGCGTCGCACTGAGCCACCAAACACGCCTCGAACTCCACCCCGTTCTCCTGCAGAACAAACGCACACAGGGGCTGGAAAACGTCCCGAAGACAGCAGAGAGTAAAGCAAAAAAACCAGCTAAATACTTTCGATGTGCAAAACCAAAAAGAGGAGATGTAATGAGTCATGTAGAATTGTACGGGCACTTCAATAGCAGAATTACCCCTGAAATATATAAAGATTTTATGATTTATACGTGAGAAACTGAGTTAATTGAGGGACGGGTCGTTTGCTGAGAGTTTTCCTTTAAAATTCATCTAAACTCACACGTCTCCTCCAGCTGCATCATCCATCAGACGAGGTGGGTGGGTAAAATCATCATGAAACATCAGCCGCATGGGATGACTGATTAATGTAGGTACAATTACACAGAGAGCTATTCGTTTTCACACATCCCAAACTCCCACGCCTCTCCCTCCTCCTCCCTTTCCTCCCTCTTTAACCCCCCCCTTGTCTCAGGGACCTCCTCGAGCGTCATCCCACTGTGTGACGATAATCGATGAGGGCATTTAATCCCACCTCCCTCCTCTAATCAGTCTCTTAAGATGACCGTGGCTTTGTCTCCTCACACAGCAGAAGGTTTGTGAGCATCTAAATCTAGTCCTGGTGCACGTGTGATACATTGTGAATGGAGGGACATTTCCACTCAAATCAATATCCTCCATCGCACACATACACACACACAAAAACATTTCCAAAAACTGAAACTTGCAGCAGAAAAATGGTCTCCTGTTACTATGGCAATGCATCGGTTTTATTGAATGTAACTGCCTTTATTGATTCCAGTCTTTTATACATCGTGACAGTCTGTGACTAATGCACCATCCACAGATGAAATCAAAGGCATCACTTTAGTTGAATATGTTGCACATGAAAAAATCCTAATATTTGATGTTTTAAAACTCACTGAATGCAATTAACGGAGAGGGCTTTAACCCAAATTAGAGGGTAAAGTCAAAAATTGAACAAAACAGATCAACTTTGAGTTTTTCTGTAAATGAGGTTTGTTTTGGAATAAATACACAGCGCTGTAGCTGGACAATGAACACAGCCTCAGCCAGGGATTATAAAATGTTAACAGCGACACTTGAAATAATACGATAAGCCATTTTGTCTCCGACAGCTACTGCTGTGATGTGCTGTGGTGGACAGTCTGGGATCACAGAAGGGGGATGAGAGTTCGGTAACAAAATGCCAACACATATCAGTGGGGTATTACTGGGATTCAATTTTATGCAGTTCATGGTTGGTTGCTGTCTGGTAAAACAACGGTTCTCTGTATGTCTGTGTGTGTGTGTGTGTGTGTGTGTGTGTGTGTGTGTGTGTGTGTGAGGTGGACTACCTGGATGTGCTGCACCATGTTTCTCAGCTGGACCAGGAACTCCTTGGCCTCAGTGGCTCGGTCTGACAGGCCGTTGAGAGCCTGGGACAGCTGACCCTGCAGAGAGCACAGACAGGGTGTCAGAGATACAGCAGCAGCACTGCAGTTATATGTAGTTTGTACTTAAATTGTCAGCAAATCAAAACACTCAGCTTCATTACATATCCATAAGTGCTGAATCACCTGAACCAAAAATAATTCGATTCATCTCCAAAGTTTTGGGCAGCTGCAAACTTGCCACAATGTTACAGCCAACAAAGCCAATGTTAAGTACCACACTCAAAACATCAATCAACAAATGCCCATTGTAGTGATGTTGTTAGACCCTACAACTCTCCATTCAATACATCATGATAAACACCATTTTTTTCCTCTTGGAGTTGGAGTAAAAGCCAAACAAGTGTTGATATTTATGCTTTTAAAGTGGTGTCTCTATTGTTTCAACCCCTCATTTCTTCTCATGTCATTTTGCTGCTGTACAAAAGTTCATTAAAGGTCACATGAAATGAAAAATAACAGACTAGTAAACTTTGGGATATCAAAGTTTACTATTCTGTAATCTGTAGCTAAGAAATCAAAAAAGAAAACCCTTTTTGTTTCTATAACAAGTCCTTCTCAATGTTAAATCCCAACATCCTGTGTCATGCTGAAACACATCAAACCAAAGAAACTGATTTTGTGGGACCTTTAACATTGACAGGAAAGACACATGCAGGCAGCCCAGCAAGACACTCAAAGCAGCAGAGTTATTTTTGATGCAGATTCCCCATCGTTTCTTGATGACGTGACATGATCATCTCTGGCATATTCACTGTATACTTTCGCTGTTACCCCTGTGAAAATCTTCCGACTATAACTTCGCCCGTTTTGAAGTTTTGGGCGAAGTCAAAAGTGCATGGTAGTCAATCTGAAAACAAAGCTGCCTTATAGCTGCTGAGAAGCTGACATTTTGAAGTGTCAAAGTTTTCACCCCTGAGACAAAATCCACTGTCAGCCTTATTCTCACACACAAACTGACATTTCCAGCTAAAACTAAGATGATTTATGTACAATACAGCACTCGACTGTTGCATGGTTTTCTTATTGGATTACAGCTACTGGGCTGACGGGAAATGCCATTGCTTTGGATGTGTGCGATGACACACGAATGCCTCTGTTTGGATAGAGGGGAAAACAGACGCAGTGTTCATGTATGTGAAAGCGAGGCTGTGTGAACAAGGAGGTGACGGAGCGAGAGGACACGGCCTGACCCTGTGGGAACCTCACTCGGATGAGTGAACCAGACAACCGTTAACTTAGGGAGTGTATTGTCTTCTGGGAGGAAAAGAGGGTACTGGGCGTTAGCTGGCAAAAAGGGGAAAAAAAAAAAAAAAAAAAAAAAAAAATCACTTCAACTCCGGAAGACAGTAATAAAACCAGAAACGAGCGGATACAGTGGAAAACGCTGTGAAAACAACCCGGCATACGCAGTCCGCTCCTCCTGTGTCAACCCGGCTCTCGGTATCTGACGTTGCTTGGTCAAATGGGAATCCGTCTGCGGGGGCCGATAGCTGACCTTTGACCTCGGCGTTTGGGAAACCGTGACAGCTGCCGCTAACATGAGTCTACAGCACCGAGGGACAGTCTGAGCTGGTAACAGCTGAGCAAAGACTGAAATGTAAACTTTTCCAGGATCGTGTAGGACGTCAAGGAACTTCCTCTTTGTTAACTTGGGAATCATATTGTAACGTCTCAAGAGATCTGAGACGTGTGTATGTCCTTTCCCACGTCTCCCCAGGTCTGTCACCACAGGATATCTCAAAAATCTTATAGATTTCCATGAAGCCCTGAGGTAGGCCTTTAAAGATAAAGAATCTAGCACTGCCACTAATAATGTTTTAATTATTGACTGATAATTTGGTATATAAATACTGGAATCTAGTCCCCAGAGCCCAAAGTAACATCTCTGAATTGCTTGTATTGTCCAACCAACAGTCCAAAACCAAAAGATATTCAACTTATAACAATGTAAAACAGAGATATGGAGCAAATTGTAATATTTAAGAAGCATGAACTAGCCAATGTTTGGCAATTTAGCTTGCTAAATTATCAAAATTCAAGCATGGAAGTTAATTACGTTCTTCTCCTCTCTGATACAGTAATGGACATTGAGGGAGCTGCTGCTTCGACTCACCCGGTTAACAGTCGGCGTGCGTTCAGCGACAGAGCAGATAAAATGAAAAGCACTTGATTGTCTGGAGGCGTTTTTCCACAGTGTCTGCTCGAGAGCCTGCAGAGCTCAGTCCTCAGAACCAGGTCAAAACGTGCCATGAAAGTAAAGGCTGTTGTATTTCTACACAGCTCACGGCTACTTCCTGCTCAGCAAAGACCACAGAGCCATGGCCGGCGGGTCGACACATGGAAACACAGACTTTAGCAACAGATGGGTTGAGGAGCGTGATGGGACTGAAACTAGAGCTTTACAGTTTGAGATCTAATGGAGGGGCTACATTTGACTGTTTTATTAATTAGCTTCTGTTGCTAGGCCTGTCAGCACGTATGCAGTTTAGATAACAGACAACACTCATGATCCTTAGTAATATTTGAAACAACGAACGTTCGATTTCAGAGTAGGCTTCTCATTTCTAGCCAATGACTATCGATTATCTTCTTAGCAAGTGTTAGCTAAGTTAGCAACAGTTGCTGTAAGTTGATTGAAACCTCAGTCTATGGAAGACTTTTTCATTTTTAGCTTTTTCCAGGTAATTCAGTTTAATATGAACCCTGTAAAATATAAACATAATGGCTACAAAGATATCACGCCAAAAAACAGAGGTTAAAGCATTCCCAGGCAAAACGTTAGCATCCTCGCCTCATGATTCACGCAGAGGACACAGACATAAGGATTACCTTTGTTCTTTTCTTGCTGATTACAGCTGGTTAACTTGTCGTATTAAAGCACAGTATTACAGGTGTTTGGCAAACATAATATTACTATTTAGAGCAGCATTTTATCTCCCACACAGCGGACGTTCCTGTCCTAAAATTTTGCTAATTAGTAGTAAAAAGGTCACTTTGACGTGCTAACAATTGTAATATAGCAGACAAACACACTGTTTAATCCATTCCTTATTACTACGGCCCGCGGCTTTTTTTCTAAGGTAACTTGTAACCCCACAAATAATTGTGTTAGTTAATGATGTGCTCAGTGGAAATCCGCCTGGTTGCTAATGAAGTTAGTAAGCTAATTAGCCAGGCATGCTAATGACTGCAGCTCACATTGGAGCAGATAAACATACTTTTTATTAATTCCTTACATTTTTGCTTGTGTGTTCTTGGTTTTGGAAAGGCTAAAAAAAAAAGAAAAAAAAAAAAAGACACAACCATGCAACGAGATTTCCATCATTTCCAGGATGATTGATGAGAACTATTAGCAATAACTTATCATGCATGATATTTACATCTCATCATACTTGGATTTGCATTTTCATTTCTTGCCATGGGAATAGATTTCACTGTCATGGCATGATTCATGCTCTTGTAATTTTAGGTCTGGCTGATACACATACGGTATCCTCAGAGAAATGAGGCTTTTTTTCTCTCTTCCTCAACAATTCTCCACTTGCATTAATGCAACACGACTTCAAGCTTGCCCCAGGGACATAAAATACATCTTGTTCAGGGATAGTCGGCATAAAAGCATCATGCAACATTAGGGTGGAGAAGAGGGTGCAGGAATGTTTGAGCTTCAGAGGGTTTGCTGAGATGGTGAGCTTAGGGTGTCCCTGCTATTTGGAAGCACTAATCATCTCAGTAATTAAGCCGAGTGGAAACACGTGCATGAAATGAATAATTCACCAGCAGCTCCGGGGCCATGCTGCGTGTTTCGTTCCTCTTCGCGAGTGAACTAGCCAATCTGTCAAAGGAAAACGCCGATGTCAGAGAGGCGTCACAGCCAATTTGGATTAAAGCCCCCACCAGGAAGTGGGAAGTGCAAGGACAGGAGGAGGTAGGTGTAATGTCACTGCTAAGCTCTTAAAGCCGCAGCAAAGTAAAAGCACTCCTCTTCAAGCTAATTATAACACACACACATATATACCCACAAAATGTTCCATCACTTCCAGGGCAAAGATAGCTTTTGAGTTCCCATAACCTAATTTCAAAAAGCTGTGTTACCTCTCAGAGAAATGTTTTAAGTGCCCTGCTCTTCCTCAGAGCTCCGGGGCTCAGTACTTTCTCTGCTGTTCTTTAAACAGTCTCTTTAGGCTCACTTAATCCTGTGTGTAATACACAGTCATTTGGTTACACACTGTAAACAGACGTAAGCTGAGGGTAAGGTCAACTTCTGGTGAAAGAAAACACCAAACAAACAGAGAAACACACTTCCACCAAATCCCTACGATGAAAGAAACTCAAATTAATGTAATTTTGCACAGACTGATTACTGATTGTGTTTCTCCCTACAGTATCAGTAACCAGAGACTCTAACATGAAAGGTTGCGGTTGTTTACATGAACTGTTGGAGCCCTCTGAGAATGCAGTCTGAAATATTAAGCAGGCGACTTGATATTTACTGCCTTGGGAACCTTCCTGTTGTTAAAAATTAAGCTCTTACATCTTCCAACACGCTGGAAGAGTTAAAACTTGGTCAGACTGTGATTCTACTCCGTGCTTAACAAGATCCCATATGAAACCATCTTCCACAAGCAGAACTTAAGTGGCTGGTGCATTATTCATTGCTTATATCTGCCATCATCAATAATGCAGAGGAAGTCATTAACTATCCACACACAATAAAAAAAAAAAAAAGTGAAGAAACCCCGATAATAACAATGAGGGCTTTTGAAAGTTGCCACAGTTTCTTCATGTGAGAAACAGAGTCCTTATTTGACGGACACCTGGGACAGCACGGCAGGAAATGGGGCCGAAGTGATCTATTCTTGTCAGCGCCGAATTTATCTGGCGAGGGCGTCGTCTGCGGCAGATAATCAAGTTGCCTACCTGCCGGTCAAGTTTGACTGTGTCAAAGAGATGATACCTGGTCAGGAAAAACCTCTCAAGAACAGAGGAATAGTTAAACGAAGAGTGTTGTTACTGCTAAACCTGCATAAGAGGAAGAAGGAGCAGCGGTTTCTTAAAGGGCCTTGACACATCTGGGGCCAAATCAGGTCAGTCTTTGATACTTTCTTCTTTCACTTTCTTCATCTCCTCTTCTGAACCTTTTCACAGACACGTCTTGCAGAAATTCTGTTTTCTTTTTTTGTCTCGCAGGGACAAGGGGATATAAGTCGATCTCTCGATTTTCCACATCAAAACGATGTAAAATCCTCTTTTACAATGATAGCCAAGAGATTCCTAGGTCAGGCACACTAACAACGCACTCTGGACCGTTGTTTTTCAATCATTTCGAGTGTTGTAAATGCATTTAGGGTGGAATAGATGAAGGTTTCAAAACTGGTGGAAAAAGGATGTTTGTCCTCTACAGATGGCCTGATTCCAAAATAAGGAAACTACAAGCAGTCCCAGAGGAAATTAAGATGCATATTAATAATAGCAGGGGGAAAAAAACAGCTGGTACTTTTTGCCATGTAGCCTATGTTAAAGGCATCCACGTGAACATGCACAGGAATTTGACAGATATTAGTGAGCAGTCAGCTGCCAGCAGGTGTTCTTGAGCTCAGACGAAGCCACTTGCCTTGTGCTCACAGGGCTTGGTATTATAGCTGGTACTGTCATGGCCAGAGGCATGGACCGGCCCTGTGGAGCACCTGGGAACAGGCTGGACACACAATCATCATCATCATCATCATCATCATCATCAAATGTAACAGGGAGAGATCCCAGCTGGGACCAATCAGATCACCACTTAAGTGGACAGAGCCTATGAATTTAGCCATGAACTATGTCAGCAAGGTGTCTGAACATTAGGAATTAATGGACAATTCCTTAAACATTTCACAGCACAGAATCATAATGACAATACAGTAAGTCGATCTAGACCAATACAAAACAACTGCTTCATTTACTTTGAGCCAAGATGGTGAGTATTTAGGGTCAGCATCAGTAATGTTGCTATGGTTACTTGTTGTTAAAGTTGTGATTGACTGCAGACAGGAACTACTGTTTATTTGAACTGTACCGCTGTTAGCCAATCAGAAACAAGGGTTCTCTGTTGAAATGGTTGATCTGCCTTCTGCCTTTTCTTGTTTTTTCCCCCTTTTCAAGTTTGTTGAGTTTGTCCCTGTAACCCTGGATTTCTGGATCCATTTAGTGATTTTCGACTCAACCAAAAAGCTTGTTTCTTCTTCTGGGAACACTGTTTGTATTAACTCCAATTTGCTTGACTTTTGCTCCGTAAGGTCTCGCTGTAAGACAGAGACAGACTGAGGATAAGAGCGTCAGTGCTTTTTTAAAGGTTAAAAAAAGCAATGTTGATGATGATTACTCTGATGATAATTACTGCGATGAGGTTGATAAAAACAGGGTCACTGCAGGAGTTAACCTGCATGAGCGTCTGATTTCAGGTTGAGCCCACTTTCTTATGCAACTGGTGTCCTCATTTAATGTGGGCTGACTGTCTTAGAGCAGCCACATGTAACTGAGCGTGATAAAATATTCAGTTTTAAAATGTAGCAAAGCTCCTGAAAGTCTGACAACTTGTTTTGGGTGGGACTCATTTATGTACAGAAAAGAAGAAATCTTTCTTTTTTTGCTTTCCCAGTCAGACCACAAAAGAAAATTGGCAGGCTACAGTTTTGAGGCATTTATCGCTCTCCGGTTCGACGCCTGGAGCCAGTTGAAATATTCAGGCAGTTTGAGTTCCCCTAGAAAAGTTACATAAAAATGTGTCAAATCAAAAATACCTTCAGTGCATCAGCCATTGTGTGTGCGGACACAAGATCCAGACTGGACATGAGGTATTCTGTTAAGTATATAAGTATATCAAACTTACCCGGCGATGACACATTCAGCATCGCTCTGCCTCCCTTTCCCGCTCAGTCTCTGCCTCACTTCCTCTCTCCGGGCATTCTGGGTCATTCTGTTGCTCTCATTTTCCTGTTCTTTATCTCCTTCTTTCATTAACATTTACACAAGTAATCTCTTTACATGGCAGCTCGAGGGGTAAATATCGTCGCCTGTAATGGAGCCGCATCAACCTGACCGGCTTTGAGACATCCAACCCCCCCCCCCCACTGTGAAATTTAAGTCTCTATAGACCTCAGTCCCGCCTTTGTCCTCCATCTCATCCCCTTATCAGTGAATTACAGTCTGCTCTCATGAACAGTCCAACAACCGTGTCTATTATCCGCACAGAATCACTTATAGGGAAGATGCCATACTTAAAGATTTAGTTCACGGTGTCACCACAGGTTGCTGGGCCTTTATTGATTTGTTATTAACAATGTAGGACTCAGGAGAGAGCAAAGGAGGACATCGAGGAATGTCTCCTCTCACAGGAAAAAAGACAGTGGACACAACATTCATGACTATGTTTTGGACCAGAGCTGGACGATACGGTATTACGATCATTTCAGAATAAATACAATCTCTCAAATTACCAACCAAGTGTAGTACTAAACACAGTTGCACATTTTTCAATGTATTAACTGTATGAATCCCATAGTTAAACTTAATAGTTACAGCAATCGATGAATGAGTGAGTCCACAGTCTAGTCCAGAAGACCAGGATCCTAAACTGGTCCCATATCAAAGGTGAACTGGGTCATCAAAGTAAATATCCTGCTCTGATGTATAACACAATATCCTGTATGTCAACAGAGAGCCTTAAGATTTCAGTCCTGGTTGATATGGCAACACCCCTGATTTATCTTTATCAAACAAATAAATAAATGTGAAAATTAATTGTGATGTTGACTTTTTTTACATAGTTACCTTGATAAATGATGTTAAACTACTCAAACTCTACATACTGCATCATGTTTTAAAGGTATAATCCTTAAAATTGACATTTATTTGGAAATGTCAAGAATTGGATCGACCACTAGGGGCAGCAAACTCAACTTGAATAACTACTCTGCCCACAACATGATCAGATTTAGATTGGTCTGTGGGGCTGCAGTTCGTCAGCATTTTACTGAATCAAAATCCAGCGTCAAATCCAAATATCTTAATTAATCTGAATCCATTCGAATCACCTGTTGAATCTCATTAAGTTTAGCTTTGATTTTTCTTTGCAACTGACGAAAGTTATAAAAAAGATTCAGTTTAAATCTCTGATCCGCTGCTGTTGGGCAGGAAGCCAGAAGTTTTTAGTGGCGGCTACTGAATCAATCAGCATTAATGTTAATGAGGTGAGACTAAGATAAGTATTAACAACCTGCAGCCCCAAACTGAAAATCATCTGAGCAGCAGAAAGCATGAAATGTTGATTATTGATCGATATCGAACGTTCAGACACACTGAAATAACAACTGGCTGAGTTTTCACAAACTAATTGATCCAAATAATGGAGCTCCTGATTCAGAACTATCAGGGTTTATGAGCTCAAAATATCAATTTGATGCTTAGAAAGTTGAACTGGGAGAATCTCACGTTTAATGTGCTGTGATCCGCTGATTTCATCTCTAATGTCATTATCAATAGCTTTACTGCCAGCACGCTCACTGTTGTTAAGCAGTTGTCAATGGTAACACAGTTATCATGCTGAACACCTTTGGGTTGAAACCTTTGTGTAATAAATAACAGTGTTTTGCATCAGTAAGTAGCATGGCGCATTTCTTCTCTTCTCTAAAGAGGTTCATATATCCTCTGTGTGGGACAGTTTCCTGCTGGTCTGTGTCTGGATGTCCTGAGTGCTGTGCACTAACACTGCAGGACCGACCGTGGATACAATGGATTCAGACTGACAGTTAGTCTCATTACTAAGCAGGAGAGAACGACAGGGATCCCGCCGCCTGTGCCCGACTTTTCCTCTGCTCCCACTGAGTTGAGGCAGGACGGCAGGTAGCTCATCCACAAAGTGAATCAGCCGCTGCTGACAACATCTGCCTCAAGACCGAGACGAGTCTTTTAATATTCGTCCGAGGATCTGCTCTGTCTGTCCTCATTAGCTCGGTTTTTGGGGCATCTCGTATGAAACCTTCCAGAGGATCCGTCTGTATATGTCAGGAGGCTTGTGATCAAACACATGGCGACATTAAAGCGTAGCACATGTGCACACTAGAAGTGGGAAAAATCCCTTAAATCACATGTGTATTCCTCAAATTACTCACTTCTACAACTGTTTTCTGCTTTCATGTGGAGCTCAAATGGAAACTTTCAGGGTCATCTGAGTTAAAATCTCCTCCTGCTGCCTCTGATTTATCTCTCCTCGCGTGGCAAGAGGGCAAATGACTAATTTTCTGCTGCAATCTGCGACTTGTTTTCTGCGCACCCACACATCGTCTTGTACTTAAGCTTCCATTTGGTTAATCACCTTTAATTGCCACTAAACAGAGTGAGGTGACAGAGCGTGACCAGGATTGGATTTGGGGTCCGGCGCGACCTCTTGTGACATCCGTAAAGAGCCGAGGACCACTGGCTGTGCAGAGCTTTAACACTCTGACGACGCCACTTTACTCTTTCTAATGTGATTTACTGAGATTAACGCAGACGTCCTGTCAACACATAAAACCCTCCGACACAAATCTGAAGAGTCGGACGAGAGCCGGACGAGTCGCTCTGTGTAGCTCTTAAAATTTCTGCTCGTCTGTTGTAACTGAAATTGACTTTGGAGATGTGAAATTGATCACCATCGTGGTTTGGACACAGTCACGCAATCCAAAATGGGGGAGGAGGGGGTAGAGATAAAACGCGGCGCTTTGCCTGTTGAGACCAGCAGACGAGTCAAGGGAGGAGATGTGTGAGCAAATGGCAGATAAGGAGCATGAATAGCAGGAGTAATGATTTGAAGCTGCATTCAGACACACACGTACTGTAGAGGAAGGAGGGGAAGGCTGAAAGGCATCTGGGATGGATTCCTTGTGGGGTCCAGTATCTTAGAGACCTCTGCTGCTCTGCACAACATCAAGAGGGCTTTGGTTGCCATGGCGGCAGGTGATTCAACTCTTTCTCCATGAAAAGAGAAATGTTGCACAAAGATAGAGAGAGCACAGTTTGTCCCTGTGTACCGAGACGATGACGATGACGATGCTACAGATTAAAAAGCCTTGGAGAAAATCCCACATGGAGAACAGTCGAGATCTTATTAAGTGATAGAAGCATAGAGGAGCGTGCTGCCAAATATTCGGCTCTGAAATGTAAATGCAGGTGTGGGTTTAAGGTGCGGCACTAAAAAGTTCAAATGGAGTACTTCCTGCATCAACGTTAGACAGCCATGCTTAAAAAATGCAGCAGCCCAGTCACAAAAGCTCAAACTCAAACTACCAACAGCTTTGATCAGTTTGCATATAAAGGGAGAAGCAGGATGTTTGTGTGTGTGTTTATGTGCATTTGTGCATTTTGTTGTGGTTGTATGTGTATTTGTAAAAGAGCATTAATACAGTGTGTATTGGAATCCGGGATGTTTTTTCCAAAGCCAAACTTTAAAGCAGCACTATCCATTATATTTATACTGGATGAAGTTTATACTGGAGTTATCATCTGCAGTTCCCCTAAACTCAGCGTCACAGTTTAGCATATTTCAGATCCAACGTTTTGGTTTTATGGCCCAGAACTTCACTATTGTGATTCACACCCACTCCTCCCAACACCCAGCAGTGGCAGGTTGTTGTTTTCAGCCAAAAGAAAAAATCCACCTCCCCAGCACCAAACAACAAACAAAGGTAGCGACTATCTGGTGAACACAGTGAAACATTTAGGAGCTAAACAGACAGATATATTTTCTCAGGAGTCGGGGGAAACCAAAGCAGAACTAAAAGGAATGTGAGTATTAGCCTTACATTTGTCTGGTGGCCAGAAACACAACCCTAAGTGAATGCTAATGCTGTCTTCATGTCTGCTGGATATGTAAGGAGGCAACTGTTTGCTAATATGTTAGTCATAACATCTTAATAAGGTGATGATATATCTGTATTGTGCTTTCATCTTGTTGCTCTGCTCCCAAGTGGCTAAAACAAGTCAGTTCGTGCTGCTTTAAAGATGCACAGGCCAAGAAAAATACACACATTTGACAGTGTGCATTGTGTGGCTACGCACTGCATGCACAATGTATCTATAAAGAACTGGTAAACATGAAAAATAAACTACATAATATGCAATATACTTCATTTTGACTCAATTATGTAAAACCCAAGTTTATTTGAAAATGTCAGGATTATTGTGTGAAATCTATTTTCAGCTACTGTATCGTGAAGGTTCTTGAAAACATGAAAGTACGCCAGCATGTATTACCCGTAGCACGTCTTCTGACCACTTAAAAGAAGTCAATCGACAGAAAATTGGGCAAACATTTGCTGTTCAGGAAAATTGGAGGAGTGACCAATCAGATTTCAGGGGAAGTCAGTGCCACCACTTTGACTACGTCCTTGAGTTCCTTCACAAAATTCATTAAGCACCAGTACAATTGATTTATGAGTATATCTGCAGGATATGGAGCACAGTCTCATTTTCCCTGATGAACCATATGAGGAAAACCCTGAAGCTTCAAAAGATACCCATCCTCAAAAGATGCCAGCTCCGAGCTCCGAGCCATCTGTCACAGCTCTGTAGGCAGCAGCTTCAGATGACAGGTCAGAAATAAGCAGGTGCCCTGATGGAAGCCAAAAACAGGGCGACGGGCTGGGTGTTGGCACCAATATCCCTGGTACCATTGATTGGTTTCTAAAAATACTCCTAGCTTCTTCTTTTTTTTCATTTCAGATCCAAGAACGAAGAAGCAGAAAAGGTCAGCAACTTTTCAAGTGATGGCAATTTGATGTGAGTGAAATGCTCAAACCCCCCTCTGATTTTTCCATCAGTTTTACAATTGCCCCATACATCTGAGGTGACACACTATCACACCATCATCTAGGAGAGATGATTGGACTGGAGGTCTGTTAAATGGCTGTTTTGGAGACACATAGGACCAGCTCTGGTGATGAGGGCAGATTATCTAAACCTGAAGGGAGGCAGCTGGACAAATTCTCAATGCATTTTTTTGGACATCATCACTACACATCCCACTCCAGGTGTGTGTGTGTGGGTGTGTGAGTGAGTATTGGAGAGCATCTATAATTAGCTCCACATCCTCCCTCTTCACTGGAAGCTGGAGTGTGGAGGTTGAGGGCTGCTGGTGCGGAGGCAGAGATATGAACTCAGCTCTGCCTGCTGAGGCCCGTGCCTCCCTGCCCACAACAATTCGGCTTCCAAAATAGCATCTCAGTCCACACTAACAGGCCTGCAACTGCCGGTTCTTATTAAAGCATAGCTCCAGTATTAGCGTGTCTAATGATCTGTGAAGCACCTGTGAGCTGTTAAAGCACAGAAGGGAGTGGAACATTTTTGGAGTGGAAGGAGTTCTCTGTTTGGGAGCTCAGGAGACAAATGGTCAAGAGCTGAAATCATGCCAGAATCTCTGTGCAACTTCAGTTTATCATTTAAAAGGAGAAAAGCAGATGTGACAGAAGCGGTTTCCTGTTGATAAAAAGAGGCCTGCTGTCCACTCGTGAACAGAATTACAAACACAGCACTGCGCACTGAAGACAGCGGAGTTCCCAGTTTGGAGACGTGCACATTTCTCCTCCTGACTGAAATGTGAGCTGGAGGTGTGTCAGGGAAGAAAATCCACCGAGTTACTATAATGTGCATTATAAGGCATTAATCTGAATCCAGTGTGACGGAATCAACTCTCCTGCAGCGCTGTGTGTGTCTGCTGAATACTAAGCGGAGCTGACAAGATAGCGAACATTATTTTCAAGGCGTACTTGTTGCTCAGCTCAGAGGATGATGAATCACTGTGAACTGATTCATCATCATCGTCGCTGCGAAGGCTACACACACACACACACACACAACACACACGCACACGCACAAATATACACAGACTCACGAACAACAACTGGTAAACAACAAACAAAGGTTTTGCAGCTTAATTTACTCACGTACCTTGTGCAGTTTCCACATTGCGCCCAAAGCTTTGACTTCATGTGTGCCGTGTTTTCCTTCCTCCAAGCACTGATAACATACAGGCATCTTACACTGTACACAGTACATGCTTAGATTCTCCAGTTCGTGCTCTGTGCAAGTGGAGATTTTGCGGGGACTCGCCCGGCGACTTATCCGCCCCTGCGCCGGAGGCACCAGGCGATGCTTGGCGAGGGGTCCGCGGGGAGGATGGCACCGTAGGCGGCACGGGTCGCAGTAGAAGACGTCGCACTGCTCGCACATGACGGTGGCCTCCTTCGGACTCTTCTCGCAGAGCTGGCACTTGAGAGCGGCCGCTTTGCTCTGCTGGTACCTGTCCACAACCCCTTCCAGCACCCGGTTCTTGGGGAATCCGCGGAGACCCCGGTCGTCCAGGATGAGACTGCGGTGACACTGCGGGCAAGTGATGCAGGAGTTGCGGGGGATCGGGGGTAAAGAGCCGGGCTGCGCTAGCAGGTGCTGTTGCGGAGGAGGCTGGGGGACAGTCGGGGGGAAAACCCGCACCCCGTTAGGTGACTTTTGGCAAGGGGTGGTCGGAGCACTGACGAAACCCCCATATGAACCATATCCACTGTCCGCCTCACTGTACAGACTCATTTTATCCAGATCCAGGTAATCATAATCTGAGACGCCGGATCCGGAGGCTCGGCTGCTCTGTGGAGACTCAGCATCGGGGGTCTGCACAAGAATATTCCGAGCACAAGCCAAGCAAATGTTGTGGGAGCACGGCAGTATGATGGGCTCCCGGAAAAAAGAGCCGCAAACAGGGCATTTTAACTCTTCCTCCATTTCATCCATGGCTGCAGCTGTGGGGGGAGAGATTCCTCTGTGGCCTGAAAGGCAAAGACAAACAGGAGAAGTTACAGCAGCAGAGCCTCGGCTGATCAAGTCTGCTGCTCTGCTTGTGCGTAAACGGGGCTCCAGTCGCGTCCAACTCACTGCGATCACTGCAAAAGCAACCTTGACCAGAGGAAAGGCATCAGCACCGAGGAGGCAGACTAACCGATACGACACACTCCTCACCAATAAGCAAACAGCATCAGCTCAGACCGGTTACCATTGGATAACCAGTGGATTCCAAACAACCATTGGACGACTCATCTGTCAGTGCGGAGAGGGTCCGTTAATGAGCTTTGAAACAACAGACACTTGTGACTGTGAGCATTATTGAACATGTAAAACCAGCCTGGTTGTTTAGGGGATTATAAGGAAACAATGACAGACTAATGAATATAATGTGATCCTGCAAGACATGATAGATCATCTGCAAATTATTTCTCTATACGAACACAAGACTATTATAGGCTTTTATATTATAGGCTATTGTTTAAGAAGAGGCTCTCTTTAGCCTATTTGTGTAGTGGTGGAATAATAAGCTATACCAAAATAATCATACTGAGTTACAAGTATAAGTGTAAAAGTGCTAAACTATTATAAATGTACCAAAATTGAAATTACTCATGATTTCAGAATGCTACATTATTATATATATATATCATATTATTGTATCATTATTACTGATGCATTTAGGTGTATGCAACATGTTACTGTTGGATCATTTCTAAAAAGCTTTATAAACTGCTGGGTTGTTTGACTTATAGAAATACAATATATTTTAAAAGATCATCACATATTTTTTTTTATGGAAAATCCTTATTGGCAAAGTGACTTGTATCACCACAGGGCTGCAACTAATGATCATTTCTTATTAGCATTTTTACTGTATTGATTAATCAATTGACAGTTTTGTCTATAAAATGTCAAAAAATAATGAAAAATGCCTATTGCAGTGTTAAAGCCCTGGGTGGCATCTTCATACTGCTTTGCCAACCGTCCAAAAATCAAAAGATATTTAATTTATAAAAATATAAAATAACAAAGATTAACAAAACATACTTGACCTGAAACCAAAGAATATGTTGCGTTTTTGCTCAATAAATTACCAAAATGATTAACTGTTTTTCTCTTTGATTACTGATTAACGTTATTAATTTTCTGTCAACAGAAATGATCAACTGTCTAATCATTTCCGCATTATACAACTGTCGAACACATAAAGTGGAGTAAAACTAGACTACTAAACTAGAATTATAAAGTAGCATAAAGAGGAAAGACTGACGGGGCCAGGAAAGACTGTCTTAGTTTATTTAAACTAGGATCTGCATATAAAACCTCATACAGCTCTGCATTGCTGCTGCACAGTAGAAACTGGCAGGATTTGGGTTGTTTGTTATTTGAAAAGCTTCTCCTCTCAGCTGCTGTGGGGAGCAAAGATCACTCCTGGAGGAGATTGAAAACATGGAAACTGACACCTTGTGAGATAAGATAAAGCAGCAACTCTCCACTGCACTGAAAAGAGGGTTTTTTTTTTGTTTTTGTTTGGTATCCAGAGCCTCTCCATTTCTATGGCCAAATACCTCAGTCATCTCCGATACATCCATGGCAACATGAGCTCCCAGATTAAGTCTTCAGTGGGGCTGTTGAGAGGGAAATTAAATGAAATAATCCCATTTAACGGGAATGCTCCCTTTCTCAGATCCACAGAGGGCAACGTGAGGCCACTCAGTGTGATTACATTTGCATATTTTCTAAAGCTGTTTAAGAATGGGAAGAACATTAATATGGACGTCTAAAGATAATCAGTCTGGCATTCAGTAATGTGTCCTGGCAGCTGACAAAACATATTAAAGTGGAAATATGAATAAAGTTGGTTCACAGCAAATGCTAAAGAAGATAATGAAAAGATAATTTGTTTTTATAGTTGGCACAGAGCCAAATAACTCTAGATATCACTAAAACGATCCTCATGTAAACATAGGTCTTCCATTGTCAATCCATAATATAAGTATAGAAGAAATGGCAGGTTTATTCCCTGAATTAAACCACACCAATTAATACCACATTGATTCCAATCAAATGTTTGTAACAAGCCCATCAGCTATTTTTGGATCACGCGTCCTTGCTGACGCTTCCACCATGATGACATTTGTTCTCCATGTAATCTCCTCAGTGTGGGGCCTCAGTGCATCTTCCTGTTTGCTGCGTTTGAGAAGAGAAGTGGCCAATCCTGCTGAATCTCCGTTTCATCTTTTCCCTTTTTTTGTTGCAGTGCCAGCTCTCTCCTGCTGCCAGGACAGACACACCAGGAAGCTCTGAGAGAAAATCTTCACAGATTTCTTTTCACTCTTCAGTGATCACATCCAGGAAGGCTCCTGAGACTGTGATGAAGCGCCTGTTTTTGCTGACCTCACGTGCAGTAACATCAGAGAAGAGTTACCGTGAGGACAAATGGAGTTTAACTGCTTTGTGACAATGTAACAGTATAAATTTACACAGAAGCCAAATAAAGGAAAAGTGACATCTTTCTGTACCGTTAGTAAGTGCATATCATGCTTTGTTGCTGCTATTACTAGACACAAGCTTTCCGTTCTCACACGGCTAATATACAGTTCACACTGATGGCCTGACAGATTTAACCAAGAAAGTCTTAGTTTTGAGAAATGGCTCCTTGATTACAGACAGAGGCAGACAAAAGCAGCGTTTTCATTTCTAGCCGGAAATCATCAGCTTTACTGGCTGAATTGCTGGCACTTTTATTAGCTGTAGCTAGCTCATTAAACAAACATTAGTTATAGTATCTGGCTTTTTTTATGTTTCCAGCTGACTTGTTTTAAATCTTAGCATCTCAGCATCCTCCCCAGTTGATAATTGAAACCAAGAAACATTGCAGCTAATTAACCCTAGTATTATGTGTATGATATTTAACTGCAGCTCCCTGTTTAGCTGCTTGGCTAACAGACAGAGGTCAGGTCTATTGTTCATTTTTCAACAGTATGTTTCAGTTTGAATGTTTCAAGAGAAAAGACTAAATGAAACTAAAAGGCTAATGTTAGAGCAGATAAAAAAAAAACATTGCTTAGTGCATTGCATTACACTTTTGCTCTTGTAGTTTTGTTGTGGAAAGGCTAAGAATAAGAAACAATGCTCCAAACTCTTTGAATGCAGAGTATCAGATTACTGCAAATTCATGCACAGCCCTTCAGTAGGAGGCATGCTGTGCATAGCGGGTTTTAGCTAACATTTCTGTTTGTCTACTCCATACCAGCAAACAAATCTGTTCCTGCCTTGAAATAAAACTGCCTCTCCTATTGGAAATGATCTTTCCCTGTATTGTATCCCATCTTACCATCACATTTCAACAGGAAATCACATGTAGGAAACAAAATTACTTCTTAAAAAAGCTACAATACATTTTAGTTTTAAATTTGCAGACATGTCTGCTCTTGAAAATCTCATTAATGCAAAAAAAGCCAAATTGCTACTAAAAGCAGTATTCAACTCACAGCTCAATCATCCTGCTTGGAGCTCATATAATTTATTGGAGTCTGCCCCTCCATCGATAAGGGATAAAGTCTCCTTTGTGTGTTGCACTGAGTCTATTAACTCTTCTTACCACAGACTCCCTCTGCAGCCTCAGAGGCATCAAGCCATCTGTGTAAAGAAGTACACAGGCTGCGGGAGCTTTACGTACACAGCTCAGGCTAGATAGGAATCTCTATGGGACACAGCCGTGATATTGTCAAGAATAGAATGAATAGAAGTGGATGGAGTTTTTTGTTACTGAGTTCTGGCTTAAGAAAAGGTTGTTTTTTGTTTTTTTTTACTCTTAAAAGAATGAAGTTGCTGTAATTTAGGAGAATGGAAGGTTATACTGGGTCCAAAATTACACAGCAAAACAAACTTACTCTCTCTTTGACGTTGCTTTTGTTTTGAGTTAAAGACAAAAACGCAAAACTGCCATTGTTTTATTCTAAGTATAGTAAATGAGAACTGTCAGCAGCATACTGGTAAGAATGGATGTTAGTTTGCAGGTTAAAAGATGTCTAAACATTTAGGTCAAAATTGGGCTAAATGTGAGTGAAAGTCTTTTAGATGTTACAAGTGGTGCTTCGATTGCATTTATATACATTTCCATGTGTAAAGAAAAGAGCTTTGGCCATTGTTGTCTTTATAATACAAGAGGTTATAATACGTCCTCTGTCTTCAAGGCAGACTGGAGGCTGCAGTAAGTCGCTCTTAGACAGTGACGAGATGGGCAGGGGCTAGCTGGTTAGCATGCTAACTTCTCACATGATAGAGACAAGAGTTAACATTGGTGTTGCTTTCCACAGCTGGAGACAGCTGCTGGTGAGTAAAGGAAAGAAGTGTGATGCTGAACTCACAACGTTTCTTCTACACAGGTAAGTAAACAACTGTTAATGCTAATGCTAGCTATGTAGCAAGAGCAAAACTTACAAATAGCTCCTTTAATTAATAAAAGTAGATATGTAATTGCAGTTCTGTGACAGGAGGTATAGGCCAGTGTCCTGCATGAAAGCTGGACTTGCCACACACGCATCCACCCCCCCAACCAACGCACCATTACTCACCACACCACTTACTGACTTGGCACTGAGCACTGGCATTAGATTTATTTGGTCACATGCAGAATCATCCAACAAGGAAATAATCTCTCCAGACACTGTGCTGATAGTTAATTTGCACTTGACAAAGTTCATTGCTTTACCTAACCTTCAGAAACTACTGAATCAAACTTATGAATGTGCTGCCTAAAGATCACTTGCACATTCACCTCCAGTAACCTTTTCTTATGCAACAGTTCTTACTTCATAACCATCTGCTATTATGGGTCTCTGTAGCAGAACGGGCACCTTAAGTGACAAAGGCCCAACGTCACTCTGCTGACTTCCTGACATCTCAGTGCAATTCAGTGCCCTCAACTACCTCAAATGAACTCATGTTTATGGATTCAGTACCATCTGTGCCCTTCACAGTGACCTGAAAAATGCATTTTCCTGCTGCAATATTTGCAAATTAAGCCTTCAGGGAGAAACTGGGGATGATGCCTTGTGTTTATGATCCTTATTTCTAAATCATTATGCTCCGGGATTAATGAAATGAAACGCATCGTTGAGATGTTTTTGGTTATTTGAGTGTAATTTTGGTCTCAAGATCAATATATCCTTAAGAAGAAGTGGGAAGGGAAGGAGAGTGAATACAGTTGTACAAACAAGGCCTGTAGGAAAAATGCACATGGGTGTCGTGCATTAGGCGACCTGTCTGACCTTAATGTAAAGAGAATATGGAAACATTTTGCAGCTGTGTTGGTTCAGAAAACTTGGCAAACATCAGCGAGCACAGTATAATTTAAATTTGTACATACAATTTTCCTTTCAGTGTATGGACAGGAGACCTTTTGATCTCTTCGATTCTCTGATGTAAATTGAACAAAAAATAAAAACCGGAGATCACAGAGTATCTATTTGTCTGTTCTTTTGAAAAATGCCCAAACAGCTTAAAAATGCTTACTGTGGAGACCTGCGGCATTACTGACGATCAGGCAATGACTGATCCTCTGAGTGTAAGAGTAAAAAGCATGCTGAGTTCAAATATTGCAGTTTCGTGCAGGGAATCAGCACAAGAGGAATCCCATAATGATGTGTTTCTTAGCCACTGATTTGAATTGGCGCTTTGCCTCTCGGTGCCATGCTGTCAGTGAAAATACAAAAGCCCAAAGCAGCTGAAAGTGCATCTGAAATACATTTAAGTGCTCCATTGTGTGCTGGATTGTTATTTCTCTCTGTCCGCTTGCTGCACGCAACTTTCGTGTGAGAGGGGTCAAGGTCACAGTTATTGTGAATTCCCACAAAGCAAGAAATCGACAACGCACTGCTGCATCACTAATGCAGAGCAACACCAGAGAAAGTGCAATCGTCATTTTACAGTATGCGTAGGTTGCCTGAAGAGACATGTGAGCAGGGAAAGGTCGGCACGTGCAGCAACACTTTCCATGTCTCCCGTGCAAACCGTCCAGGCTCTGCAGGGAATCTGTGCTGCAATTATAGCCTAATGATTTTTTTTTTTCAAAGTGTGTTGGGGATTTGCTACTAAACCCGGCTCTCCTGTTGCACAGGGACTCATACAATCTTCTCCAAAAACCACAGCAACCTGAGGAATCGAGCACACTACAGAAATTATTGATTCTGTTGAGCGTCTTTAAACATGCAATCACTCAATTCCAAGTGCTGCTGTGGGCTAAAGCATACAAATTATGTGACAAGTAGTTTTGAATTAGTTGAGCCACAAAGAAATCGATGTGTCTTCAGGGATCATTTATTTGAATAATACAGTTGTGTAGTTCAACAAGGCTCCATTGTTACGGTTGTTTTTATTGACCAGCTCCAATTTTCCTCTTCGCCCTCAAGGACTGACTCCCACTAAATACTCTCAATAACCCAGAAATGTCAAGAAAGTTAAGACTTATGGAGTTAGGAAATGTACAAATGGATTCCCACACGGCTAGCAAATTGTTTTCCCTCTTCTCTTCTCCTTTAATTTTGTCCAGCACCTTCTACGCCACAAATGCAATGTGCTTCAAAAAGCCTCAATCCATACTTTCAGTCCGTCTCCCAACCCCCACTCGGCATTCAGCAGGGACTCCCTGCTAATGGAATCAGCTCTTGTTACTGCCGGCTTTGTTACAAGCCTGAGGACTCCTTTGTTTACCTCCGATACAGTGAAAACAGAACAGGTACAGAAAAATGGAGCATGAGAATACAAATAAAAAACCAACAAAAAAACGTCTGTATGATGTTACAGCCAATGCCTGTGTTTATTATTCATCATGAGGAGAAAGATACCAGGTAACTAGAGGAGGTACTGCACGCTGCTCTTACAGGCCATGTTTAAAAAAAGATAAAGGAGAAAAAATAAATTCTGTTGCAATGAAACTTTGATGGTGATTTCCATCAGTGGACATAAAGCATGGGAACTCCATTGGGAGCTCTGAAAAATGGAGGAAATGTCCTCTTGGCACAGCCAGAGATTTCAACCATTAAACACCTTTATCAAATATGAAGAGCCCTTAACGGCAGTCAGAGAAATATAACTCCCCTCTGTCTCCACACTGTAAAACCTCAGGGACTATAATTCAGAAAACTTTTGATGCTATTTCAAATCTCAGAGTGATGGAGGAAGAAGTTTTACTGTTTGGGTAAAGTTATTGAACAGACTATATTGTGTTATATAAAGTCCAAACTGTGTCATGTTACCCACCATTGTTAAATAACTTTGCTTTTTACTCTGAAGTCTCCTAATGACACAATCCTTGTCCCAATTCAGCGTCCACATCTTTCAGGGGCTGTATTTGAGGACTGATTGCATCTCAGTAGTGCTACAGGCTGTCCCATTTTGAAGGCTCCTTTCAAATGCGTCCTTCTTTTCCAGGGCAACCAAGGCTCCAACGGGTGGATTCTTCATGGCCCAACCTATCCCAAGATTCATTGCGGACTGGACTGGTAGTGAAAATAATATAGCAACAACACCAACAGAGGGTTTCAGCTCAGTTGAAAAGCTAACAGTACAACTCAGAAAAAACAAGGTTGCTAGGGCAGCAGGAGTGGCGCTTTGTGACGACCGGCTCATTTTGGTTCAGCTTTTGCAGGGCTACGATGGCTACGAAGGCAATGCCTTTATTGACCGGGTCCACTGCAGGATGCAACCCCTGAACTGAGACACAGCTACAGTCTCAAAGCTGATTTAAGATATGTTGCAAAAATTACAAACTTTCATGTGCTCAAAATATTTCAATATTCCATATTCTATAGCTACGCTAGTGGCTCTGTGAGGCTATAGGCACAACAGTGCTCATGTTAACATGCTCACAGTGACACTAATGGCATGCTGATTCTTAATTTTTGCGATGTTTCAGTATTTTTTGTTCATACGCTGACAGCATTGTTTTTTGCAGCATACCTATTGCTTTGTAAATTTGTCAACTACAATTTTTGTCATATAAATTCAGTTTTGTTTCATGCAAAGTGCTCATGCTCAAAATATTTTAAAAAGTAATATTCTTGTGGTAGTGACAGCTAAATTAACACCAATGTGAGATTAAAGAAAGAGAGGGGGGAGCTGTCCAAAAACTGTCAGATGAAAACAAATTCAAAATTTACAAATACAAATTTGCTGCAATATTAGGCTTCTAGTATACTTTAGATTTATTTCTTTGGTCAGTCCATTCTCCCTTTTCTTTGTTCCCTTCTATCTCCTTTCCACCTTTGCTTAAATTTCTCTCATAGCCAGACACACTCAGGTCTCCCTGTAAATCTCTCCCCTCTGCCATTGATAGTTGACCTCCAACAGACATGGATGAGGACATAAAGGTTGGCTTGGTGACCATTGATCTACTGGTTTGCTCATGATGCCATCCCCCATCTCAGCAGCAGCAGCAGAAGCCCCCTGGGGAACAATAAGAGGCGCAGCAGTGAACACCACCTCCAACAGCAATAAAGGACATCAGAAAGCCAACAGCCAAGTGTGGGCTTTGGCCTTTCTGGATAAATGAGGAGGTAGAACCCCTGAGGAATTATGAAATAAATAATCAGATGCAGATTTAACCAGTTAGCTTCTGTTAGCTAAAGCAACAATGTCAAACCAAATCAACCAACCACAACTGCTCCTCCTGCAGTACACAGACACACATACTAACAAGTCTACTAAAAGCTAAAAAGTGGTATTATGAAATAAATACAATATTTTATTGCAAAAGATTCCATTCCAACTAACTTTTTAAACAAGACATGTAAGCCCCCCACTCACAGGGAAGACTCAAAGGCTAGAAGAAATAGAACAAGTGTGACTGGGGATATAGCTCAGGGAGTGTTCGTATCTTTAGGGTTGTGGGTTTGACTCTCAGTGCTTTCAATTTTGAAGTCAAAGGAAAGAGTCAAAGTCTCTAAGAAATACAGCTTTAAAGTATCTGTTCAAATATCTCAGGGAGTAAGGGGACTACTCTGGAGGTTAGAGGTCTTGGGTTCAAGCCTTAGGATCTGCAGTGAGCTTTGAAGTCCTATAGGACTTTGAGTATGCTCAAAGTAAACATTCAAAGGCTCTAAGAAATAAGGCTCCATTGTGTGACCAAATAGCTCATTGTTTTAGAGGACAGCTTGTAAGATTGGAGGCTGTGAGTTCAATCCTTATGATGCTCAATGAGTTTTAAAGTCCAAGACCCAAAGTGAAGACTGAAAAGCTCAGACTGAGATACAGTGGCCGACTTTACCTTTAAAAACAAGGTGATTTTCCTGGGCCTTTTTGTGAGGCATTGTGTCAAAAATAGCAGCTTTAAATGGGCCAAAGGCAGCTGAGTTTGTTGGGAGACCTCTCTGTTAATGCACTATACACTACAACACAGCGCATCAGAAAGATTTAAAATGTCATCGTACAGTAGGTGTCCACTGCACTAATATTAGAGAATATTAGAGTACTACAGAGAGACAATGAAAAGCAAGAAAGAACAACATGTTTATATAGAGTATACCTCTGATGCCCTTTTTTTTGTTAATGGAAGCAAACTCATTCATATTTCACTTGCTCAGCTGTTATTTGTGCCACATCACGTAAGTCAAGTAAGAACAGCTTGTTGTTTACATTCAGTACATCCAACATGTGTCTTGTCTTGTGTCTTGTTATAGCTGTTTATTTACTTTGCTTTAATTTCATTTCTATTAAATTCAATTTCTTGTCGTTATTGAGACAGAAACGTTAAGGAACCATCAATTTTTTTTAAAGTCCATGCCCACGGCTACACGCACACTCACTGAACACTTTATCAGGAACACCATACTGCATCAGGCCTCCCTTTGCTCTCAGCCTCAGTTCTTTGTTGCATGGACTCTGCAAGATGTTGATGAAACTTTCCTCTGAGATTCTGCTCCATGTTGACATGATTGCATCACATCACTTCTGCAGATTTGTCACCTGCACATTCATGCTGCCAATCTCCCGTTAGACCACATCCCAAAGGTGTTCTGTTTGTTCAGGAAATCAGTTCGTCATGACTTTCTCTTGTGACGTGGTGCATTGTCATGGCGGAAGTGGCCATTAGAAGATGGAAAAACTGTGGCCATAAGGGGATGCTCACATAAGGCTGTGGCATTCAAACTATGATTGGCTGTGGCACCAGTTTGATAGTACCTAGAGACAGTGAGAATCTGAGGAGATCAGAAGTGACAGAAATACTCAAACAGCCCAACCATCACGCCACACTCAAAGTCACTGAGATCACATTTTTTTTCCTCAGTCTGGTATTTGATGTGAACGTGAACTGAAGCTCCTGACCTGCATCTGCAGGACTGCCACATGATTGGCTGATAAGCAGGTGCACAGGTGACTGTATATAGACAGGTTTCCTTCTGTCATCTGTCTTTTGCTTCATACTGGAAAGGCTTTTCACAGCTTTCTTTACTGAGTTCAATAGAACTAAAGAAAGACAAACACGCACTCAACAACAAAAAGCAAAGTGAATGAGAAAAAGTTACTCTGACAACAGTCCATCATGGCTTTAAGATGTCATATAAAAATTTTACAGTTGGGTTTGTCTCTGTGATGAACTGGGATTGCAACACATTGCAGCAAAGAGGGAAAAAAAGAGAAAGTAAACCTGACGACAGACTCATGGCAGCCTCATGTTAGATTTGGCTCAACCAGTTGGGGCATTTTCTGATACTGGAGAAGGATTGAGGATTTTTCTCTGGTTAGTTGCATATAAATTCAGATTACAAGGTGAGGGTTAAGAATTTAGTTTGTACTCCTTTGCCAAAGTTTTATGATTACAGTAGAAAAAAAAAAAGACACAAAAACTGTATCATGATAAAATTAACAATAACAATTTTGTTTCATTTAATAATATTTTTAGATTATTGTAAGTTTTGGAAATGAGGAGAATGAGAACATTCTTTTAAAAGCCCAAAGTTCATATATCCATCAGTAAAAACCAACAAGGCCAATAATATCCATAAAACCAATAACCCACAGTTTTTACAGACAGCGTTGTCCTACTTCTCTGAGCTGGAAAACAATAAAGAAATGATGGATGGTGTTGCAACAACTCTGGAGACTGCACTTGATATCCATTCTGTTCCTGTGGTACACAATACAAAAGTACTTTAATTTCTTGCATGCTACAATGGACGTCATGGAATAGAGCATGGAGTTGGAAGGTCCTGGTAGTTTTGCCATTTTAGGTTTTCATGAAATATTTCTGAATCTTTTGATATGAGCTCATGATTCATTAGGAAGCTGGCTGTCTCATTTCAGAGCATTAAAGTCTTAATTTGGGGATTTTCTGGGAAGAGAAGCAAATGTGCAATTTTCTTCCCCAAAGCCATTGGCTGAAAGCGTGGGTGGACATGTTTCAGGCACAAGAAGAGGTCCAACCCTTCTGCTCCAGAAACACAGACTGTATCTTTGCTAGTTCAATGAGGCGCCTTCTTAAATCGACAAATTACTTGATGTGACTGCCAGCTCTATAGCGTGCAATGCGTTTGGCATCTTGACAGCAGTGTAACACTCAACATACAGAGAGGTATAATGTGACAAGAGAAATCTTTTACGTCACATCGGAAAGAGGTGTCTCTTTCAAAGGGACTATTTTTGTGAAAGGAGTAGGATTTACTCATGCACTTTGCTGAGGGCAGGAAGCTTGTTACGTAAATATATATTTTAAGGGTTTTGATGAGTGTGTGTCTGCGTGGGTGTCTGTCCATGAATGATATGCCATTGTATGCTTCCCACCTCTTGCTATTCAGACCGTTTCCTCACACTTGCCTGTCCTGTCCTCCCACTACTTCCGACCATCCTTCCTCCCGCTCAGACACCAGTAGAGGTTTGTGTGAGCATCATCTGTCACTGAGTCATGAACGATTGTACTTACATGGGCAATGGGCATTCTTAGAAACAAGGATATCCACCTTATATAAGAAGTCTCTTTCTGTTTATGGATGAATAAGAGCAGGATTGGTGGTATTTTAGCAACACAGGCCTGGAGGGAGTATGAGTAACGTAAGTTGTTGCGTCTGTGCTTGATGCAGATTGGGCCTTTTGCTTAATATGATGCACAGATGGGTGAGAAATTAAAGGAAAAACATTGACAGTAAGAGTCTCTCTTCCAGAAGATATTGCTCATTTGGTGTTTTTATCATGGTGATGGAGAGTGCTGTCTACTGGGTCAAACTGGGTTGAGAACCAGTTACTGTTGTGGGAGTGAAATCTTCACCTGATGAGTTTAGATCCTCCACCACACGATTTGTAGACTCAATTACAACACTAGCAGTCTTCTGAGTTCAATGCGATGAAGGCTTTATAGCAAATAAAATCAAAAACATAGCAACAAAACCTGATCTGGCACAGTTGTGCACTTATTTTTATAAAGTCTCTTACCCCTCCTGTTGTGGGCTTAGTTGTAGGGGCCCTCCTATCATTAGTGTGTTTCATACTCATTATACCATCCAGTGCCCTGTGGACAGGGGCATTGTCAGAAAGAGGAGGATCATCAGGATGGAAAAGCTTTATCACAGGATATGAGAGAGACAACAAGTGCAGCCAAACCATCCAGTTTTTACGCTCATTTGTTCTGTTTTTTAAATTTGTCACTCATGTAGGCTACATAACGTATTACTGGATCATTATTATTAATGGTGCTCTTTCTTGTAGTTACATGATAAGATCATCAGCTAAAACTGAAAGCAGAGAAAAACAGTATGGCTTTTACCAAAGTTAAAAAATATTCCTACCATGACCTCTAAAGCCTCAGGCAACCTTGGACCGAGCTATGCTAGCTGTTTCCCATTGCTTCCAGTCTTTAAGCTAAGCTAAGCTAAGCTAAGCTAGCAACTCCTGGCTCCAGCTCTACACAAGAGCTTCGCGTGTTGTCATCTAACTCCCTGAAAGAAAGCAAATAAATGGGTTTGCCAAAATGTTGAAGTATTCCTTTAACATATAAGCAGTGTTTTAATGTTGTAGCCGGTTGACTTGGGGGTAATTTTAAGTACTTCATATATATTTATATATAAAAGTATAAAGCTCAAAATATTAAAGAGAAAAAAGTTAAATACTGTGCTTATTTACCATACCTGAGTAAATGTATTGCTTGATTTTCGACCATCTATTCAAAGGACAGTGGATGAAAATTAACTGGCTGGCTCACACTAGCACAAATTAAGGTCCGTTGCCCTTATAAATAAAAGAAAATTAAATGGAAAATTTATTTCTAGCACTGATTACTCCTGCAACATGGACTTTGAAGTCGCAGTCACTGCAGGATCTGGGAGATATCATCCCCCAAATTCAATTTCAGATATAAATGTCTGGCCAATCAAATAACCTGGCCTGACAGACTGTAGGAGCAGCAGCGTACTCAGTCAATAGAGTAGTCAATAGACTGGAGGCTAGTCAAAAACATACACAGCAGCCCACTGGTGTGTGTACACACACACACACACACACACACACACACACACACACACACACACACACACACACACACACACACACACACACACACACACACACAGAAGAGCATAACACAAAACAGCACCTTTTTAAAATCTAATTTTGAAGGAGACTGAGTCGTCTCCATTATGCCTCAGTTTTTTGTGTGTTTCAGATTTCTCATCATTAAAATGCACCATTAGCGGTAAATGAGATACCAAAGGATGCCATTTGTTCCATTGTTTTTAATGTCACACGTGTTCAACACCTCGTCTTCACCTTCAGATCTGCACAGCAGAGTGTCAACGTTAATGTGAACGTGTGTGAACATTAATGGCCTCCTCTGAGCTCTTAGTGTTAATGCATTTGAACTGAAGTCAGTTCTTTAATACTTAGATGAGGGTGAATCATCCACAAATAAAACAAAACAAACAGAGAACAAATTAGCCGCTGAAATCATCCCTTCTTCTAAAATAGATTGGATGAATGTTCAGGTACACTGTGAGGAAAGATGAAGGCTGCTTGGTGTTCGGTCTCCTCAGAGGATTACAAAACATAATTTTACCACAATATTGCATTATGAAAGAGGGAACAAAGCAGCAATACAGCCACAAAATAAAACAAATTTCCTGCTTAGCTGTGGTCAAAAAGAGGCAGAACATATGTTTTTAAATGTTTTGATTATTTTTATCATTACAAGTGGGTGAGGGTGTCACCTTGGATGAACGGTGTTATCCAAAATAAGAGATGACTGATGATGATATGCTTGACAACATAGAGAAGCTTGCCAGTGCCAATGACCTGGGACTAAAAAGATCTCTGTAGATCCAGTTGTTGCAGACATGTTTCTTGTTTTATATAAGAATGTGTACATAATTAACACTACACACAGCTGATAATAATATCATTAGTTTTGCACATAATTATTTCTGAGATGAATTTCTGTTCCTAAAATCTCATGGCAATCCATCACATAGTTGTTGAGATATTTCATGGACCGACTCAGCAGCAATGCTGTCTGTAGAGCCACACTGCTAGTCAACAAGCCCTACAAATTAGTCCATGCCCTCTGGTACAGAAACGACATAAATGTTTTCTGATATGTATTGAAAATAAATCTATTTTATGATGTGACAACTCTCTGGCAACAGTTTGCTCAGATTTTTGGGAACAAAATGAGTTAAGGGAAAGATCATGGTTTGGGTAAATAACTACTTTGTTAAGGTTACCTTCATCACCAGGGTTACTATAATAATGGGGAAAGGTAAGGTATGGTAAGGTCGTGGTCATGGAAAAAAACATAAACCAACAAACAAAACAAATAATGTTGACTGTCAGTTTGAAACAGGACTCTAAAAGCAGTATCCAATGTTAAAGTCCGATGTTTCGTTGACCCATTCATCCATCCAGCACAACCTCATTACTGTGTGTACTCGCTCTACAATAACTATCACCTGGCTTCCTCCTTTGGTCTTGTCATAATGACAGCTAGAGGGCTGTCACTAGAATATAAAAATATGATGTTTTGCGGCACTTGCTGAAATAACTGATGCAGTTATTCTTCTTCGGGAGACAGTCTCCAGCTAGTATGGCTAACAAGAGCTGTATTTTCTCTACCACCACCCCCCACCCCCGCCATTTGATGTGGATGTAAACATCCTAAAATTAAAGCGAAAGTCTGCACTTGTTTAACGCTATAATTAATGTGCAGGAGTACAGAGTCAACAGAATGAAAAATGTGACAGTGCTGTCATAGATCGTCTGACAGGTTCTATGGCACAGTGAGGTTTTCTCTTCCTTTAGAATATAAACATATTGTGGGTGGTGAGCATCTGAACACTGATTCTCGAAAAATGTCAATGCCATCTTCTCTAATATTCAACTTGGCTGTTTAGATAGTAGAAGACTACATACAGTATGTGTTGTTTTTCCTTCATGCCACACTGTCCTATTTTTAACCTGTTTATGTTAACAAACGAGCTGATTCTTGGCTGCACTTTTGGTTTTGCTCCAGCATGGAAGTCAGGGAATTGAAAATGTCGAACAATAGGATGGACCATGTAGGATGAGTAGAATAAAGTCTTTTGTTCCAAATGAATCCAGACCTTCTTCCACACATGTAAATCCAATTACAGGGACCAGAGGAGCTGGCTTTCCCCTGATGCTGCCTGACACATTTACAGAACCTCATAAAGAGGCATCCCAGGCTGCACACTGCACGCCCCTGAACTAATCTACAGCATGCAAAAACTCCAGAGAATCTGCCCCTGCTGATTTGCAAAAACCAAACGGAATATGCAAACAAATGCACTTGTCTGTTTTGCACTAAGTGAGTGGACACCACTGCAGATTTTCTGTTTATGTAGCGCACTCGCTTCTTCTCTAAAGAGAAATAAAACAAACACAAGCAGAGCAGAAGAAGTCATTATCATTTGAAAATCACTGACCTCATTTCCTCCCCATTTCTGTAAAATGTTTTTCAACACTGCATGGGCTCTGCAGAGACACATCCAGGAGGATTTATTTTAAAAGTCTGAAAACCGGAAAGAACTGGGAAATGTTATCTAGTGTCAAAAAAACTGCATACAAAGCACAGGATCAAAAATGATTCAGGCTCTTTGATGGCCAGTCAAACAAAATGCAATAAAAGTTCATTCATTATGGAGAACCCTTGGCGACTTCATCTTGAGGCACGGACACATTCAATTACTTTTGAAGCGATAATTTATGCCCTTCACAGTCTTAGTGGAAGTCATAAAGTGCCAATAAAGATTAGGACTCTTAAATCTGAAAACTGCCGGCCCATGATGAGTCAGGCATCAGGATGTCAGCTGAGCTCTGCTGAGCTCAGCAGAATCATTTGTGCTCCACGGCCCAGTGACACACTGTCCAACTGACCCCATTTTAACCATACCTCCTCCTCTTAAGTCATTCAATGCATCGCCCCTCCCTTTCCTTTCCTTTCCTTTCCTTTCCTTTCCCTTGCACACCACCGTAGGACACAGCCACTTTGCACCCCATAAAACTCAGAGCAGTGCAGTGATAAGATGGGAGAATAACTCACTACAAAGCATCATTGGACTCAGACACACACATGCATTAACAAGACAAACAAAACCTTTCATTGATGTCTAATGACATGGATAATGTAGCAAAAAGCATACACATAGAAGCTTAAACAGACATGAAAACAGCCTAAAGGAGATTCGACGACAAGCAGGAAAATGCTTCATAAACCAACCATTGCATGTAACTTGGATTTTCCACCATGAGAGAGATGGATCTAATGCTACTAAGGAGGTTCCCAGTCAGATTAAACTAAACCTATTAAAGAAATCAAATTTAGCACTGACCTATGCTCAGCTGTGGCACTGACCTGAAGGCATTCTCAGCTAATCTCGCTGCAGCCACAATTATGTTAGTGTTGGTAAAATACTATTTTCTCCCTGTAGGTGATGGATTTCTCCATCCCTGCCTCTTCTTGGGTGGCTGACAGCGTACCATAAATTCATTCCACAAGATATCACACACCGCACTGAAGCATTCACCATTTTTTATGGTTCTTTAGCTCTTGGATTTATGGTCATACATCACATTTAGAGACTGTTTCTTACTGTCCACATGCATTTACTGGAGAAAAATGGATAGCAATACGTCACTGTACATATTTCAGGACAGCAATTCCCATTCAGGGGAATTTGTGCCGCAGGGGATAATGGATAAAAAGTATTGGATAAACAGTTGAAAAAGTTAGTTTCTACAGTTGCCAGGGGGTAGTCATAAATGACTGAAATAGTTAGCTATTAAAAATAATAGCTAAACAGTTGAAACAGTTAGCTAACAGTAATGTAGGCCTATATATCGAAACAGATTAGTTTCATAGTTTAGTTACCTAGAAGTGATGGACAAACAGTTGAAATAGTTAGCTAACAGTCATACAACTGAACCAGTTAGCTAACATGTCTATAACAGTTAGCTAACAGTTAGCTAACATGTCTATAACAGTTAGCTAACAGCCATGTACAAGTGAAATAATTAGCTAACATGTACAGTTGAAATTGTTACCTTACAGTAATGTATAATTGAACCAGTTAGCTAACAGTATTTGTATAATTCTCATTGGTCGTGAGTCACGGCCAATAAATTTGATATTTTTGCTATTTTGCAAAAGTATAATTAATTCAGATTTAAACCAGCAAGACAGCGAAATGGTGACGAATCCCTACCTTTTAAATGGTTGGGATTGTCTGTCTGTTCCTTCATTATTTATATTCCTTCAGTCTGTAATGGTCCACCGATTAAAAGCTTCAAGTTTTATCACAGAAGTATAACTCTCATGTGAAGTTCATCCAGATCATCCGGCAACTTCTTCTTCACTGGATTTTTTTTTTTCCGATTTCCGGTTGGGGGGCTTTGGGTGTGTTTGTTTCAATTACTTTACTGCCCGGTTATAATCTCCTAACCAATGAGTGAGCCAGCTAACCCTTTCAACAAAATTAAAAGAAAAGAAATTTTGATTGGATAACTAAATAACCCTTTCATTTCTGAAGCAAATCTGATAGAAAATTAGGCTAAAATTATGTATATATATATATATATATAAAAATATATAATCGAGAAATGTGTGCACTTCCTGTATTTTAAAGCAATTTTAAATTAGTAACCAGTTAAGCTGCCATTGATGAATTTAGCATTTTGCTGCATTTGAGCAAAGATTGTTTTTCACAGAAGTGTTTGGTAATTAGTAGCACCTACCTGCTATCTGAGAAGCTTAATTACAGCATACCATCAGAAGACAAACCATTTATCATCCAGTGTGCAACACATCCACAATGTGGCACATGGGTTGAATTCAACATTGTCCCTGCAGGTGACACAGACGTGAAAACAAATGAGAGCTCAGTGGCACCTCTAAGAGGGCTGCAGGCTGTGGGAGGAGAGAGACTCATTAATCAGTGGCCAGAGGGTTCAGGAGTTTGATACTTTGACACTTCTGCAGGCGGCTGAGCTGAAGACCACAGATACTGTTTGTACTGTGACTTCACAAATGAGAAAAGGCATTATGATGTAGAATCTGTAATGTGGTTTGGGGTTGCAGAGTGATTTATAGTTTTCATGAGAGAGGCAGGAGGTGTTGTTTCTGTTACAAAGGCAATTACTGCAGTTTTAAATTTATGCTGAAGAGAAAAACTCATAATACTGTGATGTTAAAAGAGGGGAATTTGATAGTAAGCAATATACACACACAACAGAACCAACATGTATGAATAAAAAGAACTTGTAATCAATTAATCAACACGTGGTCGATCTTACAAGACATATAGCCAGCTAATTGATATCAAATTTAGTTATCCACAGTGAAAAGAAAGGTGTTGTTGTGATGTTGTGTGTTACGGCAACAGCTGGAGCGTAACCACGCTGCCTGAAGCTTGAAATCTGTGAGCAGTTGGCAGTGAATCCCTCTTGAGAGTCTGATCCACAGGAAGTCCTCATTGTGAGAATAAGTAAGATGTATGAAAGGACACAAGGCAAAATATGAAATCTCACAGGTAATTAGGGCTGCTTCAGTGGCTCCAGATGTTGATGGGGTTTCCTGGAGCAGCTGGTATTTAGCTGTAATTGCCACGCTAAGCTTCCCATCTCTCAGGTATGTCTGGTCTTCCTCGTAGGGTCCACTGGGAAAAATGACTGTCCGTCACTCGGCTTGTCCCCCTTGATTTTTCTGACACGTCATTTTAAAGAGGGAACGACAACAAACACACTTCTGTGTTTGTGTTTGTTTGAATCTGTTTAATAAAACATCTGCACAGTTAATACAATTTAAAAAAACATTCTGTCTTTATACTGTGCTCAAATCAGTCAATCACAGTGTGTAAAGTGACTACTGATAATAAAATGAATGCACATGAAACATTTCTGCTGGTAGCAACATGTTTTTTCAATTTATCCATTATTTGCATCAAAATGTGTTGATTAGAAATCTGCCGGTTTCTAATAAAGGGAGTCTGTTTGCTACAAGACTTCTGCGAAGGGTGGTCCTGTGTATCCCATGAGTTAACAATCCTAACTGTACAACCATTATGAATACTGTCTTAACTAATAAGAAGTACAGCCAGTACTATATGTTGCCTGTTTTGATTGAAGTCACCACATCTGGGAGGCGGTTGAAGAGGCAACTGCTGATGGACAAGTTGTGGACAGTGCAGGGCTGCAGAATGGCTCTGCTGAAAAATCATGTCACTGATATATCTTATCACTTGGGAAAAGATGGTGAGATATAAAGAGATGGACAAGGATTTTCCTGAGGTTTTGGATTGCAATGCATCACCGTTGAATTTAGGTGAAAAGGCAGAAAACTGAGAGTGAGTGAGATTTTTTTGGGGACAGAAAGAAGTGGAATACCCAGAGAAACTGATTGTAAAGTGTTGTGTAGTGCGGCCTCAGTGTGAGAGGCTTAGCTGTGATTGGAGTACATGCTCCACCTCCTCACTCCCACGCTGTGCCACTTCTCACTCATCACTCTCGAAACCTTGAAATTACTGGAATCCATCACGGCTCACGTGGATCCTAACAGTCTCTGAGAGCTGCATGACAATACAGTTGCACGAAAAATAAAGGAACGCTGCCCACTGATGACCTTCACATCCATGCAGCGCTACAGTTGCACAGGCCCACTGCAAGTGTGACAGCTGTGGTCTCCGAGTTGTGGTAATGATCATGCAACCTTGAAAATAATGAAAGAAAGAAAATATTTGAGGATGAAAGAAATTGTGACTGTCAGAAGAAAAAAGCATCTACACCTGCTGGTACTGCAGGGAAAGTGTTGCAGTCGTACCTTTATGGGCCAGACAATACTCAAGTTATTGGGTTTTACAATTAACATTTCACATTCAGATTGCATGTGGATGTGGACCCACACATGCATACACAGTGATGATCTCAGGCTGTCCCTTTTCTCATAATATTTCATGATTTGTAGTTTAGTGCACACACTGTATAAATATTGAACTTTTTTTTGTTTATTCTTATGGGGTTTAAAGGAAACAGGCCACACAACACGTGCACACAAAATGTGCTCAACATGTAAATCTGCACTGACTTTAAGGAACACAAACCACTGCTGTTCAGTGCTCTCTTTGCACTGAGACTTTCTTGTACGTTGCACTTGTGGTCACAGCCATTTACACCTGATGTTAAACACCTGCTGTGACTGCAATGATGTGTGGCAACAATGGAGCAGATTTTTTTTCCCCTGAATCTCTGCTGCTTCATGGAGCCTTGCTACACTTTGTGCTGCTACAATAATCACCCTGATAGATTTGATTTGGCAGTAATTAGTCTGTGCTTCTACATGAGCCCAATTATGGCGACGCACCAAAGTAGAACTCACATGGACGTATAAAGTGGAATCATTCCATTGGACTCATTCTCTGGACTCATTTCTTGGACTTATTTCATTGAACATCTTGTGTTGGATTTGCTACATTAATACTGGACCGACTGTAGTTAAATCCTATTAGATCACTGCTGGTTTTGGTACTACTGCATGTCCAGCTTTCAGATGAGAGGGGATCGCTCACCTTTTTTCTTTCGTTATGTGCTCAGGGTTTGTCTTATAGGAGAGCCCAGGTTAGTCAGAAGCCATTTTGTTATCTTGGACCTTGAAGCCCACTGAAAGGTTGTAGGAGGTATTGGGCTTCACAAAAACAAAAAAAATTTAACTTCACTCGACAATATTTAACAGAATATTTCTTTGAAATTATTACATTTCAAATTTAGGTTTAGAGTTCATTCTTTACTTTGGAAACAACTATCAACTAACAATCTCACCTCAAGATCCATTTAATAGCTGCTCTGAAACTTTCATCAGCAGATGATGATGGTGTTTGCCAATATGCGTACATATTTTAGGACTTTTCACCCATGCTGACTTGAAAATTAGAGTTCAAAGTACAGTCTTTACCTTGGAAACAGCAACTGACAAAACGAGTAGTACAAATGAGTGTACTAGTAGTAAAATGAGTAAGTACACACATGATCACCTTGAGTTGATATGACATAATGTTAGCAAACAGTTGCCTATTTACACATCCAGCAGATACAACATTAGATTCATTCATTTAGAGTCATGTTTCTGGCCATCTGGCCAATGCAAGTGCAAGTCTTCATTTGCTCTATTTTGGTCTCCACTAATTTCCTGAGGAAAAACCTGTTTCCTGGAAATTATGTTTATATACAACTAATTTGCACCAGAAAATGAGTTTTGAGCGAAGGCTGACAGGAGTGGTGAGAGTGAACGAGTAACATTGCTGACAGTAGACTGGAGCTGAAATTCTCTGTAGAGCGGAGTAGGTGGTAATTCTCTGCAAGTTTATCACTATGAGCACACCTTCAACATGCAGGTCAAGTAACCCTGGTCATTATAAAAATGTAGATAATAGCAGCTTTAAGTTGTGTATAAACCCATTACTAAAAGAGTTTTAAAAGAAAAACAGTTTAAGGGCTGCAGCCACAGATACTGGCATCCACAAGCTGCTCTACCGGAGCAGTAACCATGGCAACAACCAGCCTCTGGCCAGCCATCAACACTTTAATCAACAGCAAATTAAAGGACCAGTGTGTGGGACTTAGGGGGATCTACTGACAGAAGTGGAATACAACATTCATAATTGTGTTTTCATTAGTGTGTAATCACCTAAAACTAAGAAACCTTGGGTTTTTATCAGCTTAGGGAGCGGGTCCGTCTCAACGCGAGTTGCACTGCCATGTTTCTATACAGCAGCCTAGAATGAACAAACCAAACACAGGCTCTAGGGAGGGCCTTTTGGTTTATTTAAAAAAAAAAAGCCACAGGTTCTCTACCAACTGCTGTGACGTCATCCACTGGTTTGTGAACTGCCGTTTTGAAGCCTCGAGTTTGGCAACGTTGGAGCTAGAAGAAACCATATTTGGATGAGAGGGTGGCGCTGTGGAGGAGTAAGACTCTTATTTTGAAAGTGTCTGTGCTTCTGTGTTTGGCAGTATAAATTGCATAACAGAGCAGATAATTCCCTCTTACCATGTTGAGACTTTTATTTTGAAGGTTAATCCAAATCGTGGAGATGGTGTTTGTGTGTTTCTGTCAAAAGTGTATGTGTGTGTGTGTGTGTGTGTGTGTGTGTGTGTTGAAGTATGACGCAGCAGTAGCTCCAAAGAGGGCTGGGTTCGGTCGTTTTGAAGACATCTCCCCATTCATTCTCTATGGGAATTTGTTTCGCCTTTTATCAGCATTTACGTTGCCATGGTTACTCAAATCGCTAAGAATATATATATACATATTGTCTGGGTTTTCTCAAAGCTGCGGGACTAGTCATGAAATGATAATACACAATATACTTAACCACAAGCTATGAGACACAAGCATGTACCTGGGATGAACTGGTTAAGGTGGAAACCGGAAGGTTGACCCCGCCCTTTGTCAACCTACCAGTCTCTGTGTACATTTGCACACCTGGTGGGTCCTGAAGCCCCGCCCTAAAACCACTCCGCTTTAACATCTATTTTCTTTTAAATAGGACCAGAATTTGAAAAATGAACATCATGTTGTATTCAAGAAAATTTCAAACTACTGATTCAGACCATAAACACATAACAAAAACGTTTACTGAGGTAATAAATCAAGTGACAAGTAGGGTCATTTTCCCGTAGACTTCACTACAATCTGACTTCTTTTTGCAACCAGTGGAGTCAGCCATTTGATAGAATGCAAGTTTAAGACACTTCCACATTGGCTTCATTTTCCAGACCCAGAGTCGACGTCCATTTTTATATACAGTCCATGTTCTCTACACACCTTGAAAAGGAGGATAAGGGGAGGGGTAATTACTCAGATGCAATCTGCAACCTCACCGCCAGATGCCACTAAATCCTACACACTGGTCCTTAATATGTAAAATTACAAAAACCGTCCAGAGTTGAGAATGTTTTTGTTGGTGAGAGTAACATCATGTCACATCAGTGGGCCTTTCAGATAAACGTGACCTCACCTGAAAGCACCATTACTGATAGAGGTATGATAAATCAAGTTATTACAAATGTTAAGTTCATCCAGGATTGTGAAAGTCTGCGCCAAAATTCATGTCAACTCTGATTGATTTGATTGTCAAGATACAGTAATTAATATTGGAATCAGTGGTCTAAAAAAAAGGGGAGAAAATGCCACAATGTTCCTGCCTTCAACCAGCAGCAAACTGAGCAACATAATCAGGATTGAAAAAATAACACAGAAGAACTCCCGGGTCTACCACTTATTTTCCTCACTGCCACATTAAGTTGAAGGAGGAGAGCAGATGACTGCCGAGCCAGGAAGGAGATTCATTTTGTGCTGTAAGTGGAGCAGAGCTGATGGCTGGAGAAAGGGGGCGTTGGTAGGGGCACAAAAGGATGTCATCTGGAGGGTATTTTTAGAGTGTGAGGTGCACTGATAACTGGCTGCCATTGCATTCTGCCTGCAGGTTCCCAGCAATAATAACTGCTCTCATTCTGCAGATTCACTCAGAGTAAAATCCTCTCATGCAGAGAAACACAGAGGCAGACTGATTGACTCTCTCGCTCTTGTACACACACACACACACACACACACACACACACACACACACACACACACACACACACACACACACACACACACACACACACACACACACACGCAAGCTGGCATGAACCACAAAATGTGTGGCAAACTAAGTGAGCACAAAAAACTCATTTAAGCAATTTGAAGGTCAAGATTGGAGAGTGAATGGCAAATTTAGAAGTGAAGAACATGTTTTAGGAGCAACAGCTGTTGCCATCAGTTATGTTGATGATCTTTGGGTAGTGACCAAAAGAAAAAAATGTCTTCTTTTTCTGTATCTTGTATTATTTGTCTTCAGGTCTCCCTTGAAATGAGATCTCAATGGGGCTTACCTGAAAAAATAAAGGTAAGTCCATCTTAAAAGATATTACAATAAAGAATATTATCATATTTCTGTAAGATCAATCAATATCCTTTAAGAGCTCAGATATCCAGAAGAAACATGAGTACAATCAGTGCTCCTTCACAATTACAGAGCTATTTGATGTTGTTTAGGTATCTGTGGGTGTGGGATGAATGTCATTGTTGCCTCCCTGCAGAGGCAGCCACAGGGAGGCAGCCTGGGTGATTCAAACTGTGACTATATCCCATCTAATCTGGGGAAACCTGCAAGAGGACATGGCTGAATAGAAGGATGTATGCTTAATCTACCTCCACTGCAACCCAGACATTGTGACAGGAAATGACTGCATGGCCTAATGGATGGACAGGTGTACATTTTAGCAGATTCTTGGTACTGTTGGTACTATAACAGGGCTTTTCTGTATCTGGCAGTCAGGATCCTGGGAAGTAGTTTGACATTACTTAGAAGGCAGAGTCTAATAGGATTGCACTTCACCTCCAAGTCAAATCAAATGGATTTTGCATGCGATGGATGCAAAATGCAAAACAGTCAGGCCATACAGCTTTGAAGATACCAAGTAAAGAACACAGTTCCTCTTGGATCAAAAACACTGATTACTCTAGTCTGTTTTTACATGTTCTCAATATTTGTCAAGACTATGAATGTATTTATCTGTCCCTTAAATCTTTGCTTGCGCTCACTCTGTGGTTTTTTGGGACTGTTATTGAGTTCAAAAAGAAAAAAACACACAGAAAAGAAGACAACAACCCAACCACCACATCCACCACCCACCTCCAAAAATAAACCTAATCAAATCTGTAGCCACCTGCCAATCATCTTCGATATATTTTTCATTGAAATCTCTTTCCATTTATGAGAAATATTTGCAACTCATAATAACAGCCCAGACCGTACATATTTGGACACTTAGACGTTTGTTATTCTTCAGGCTCTGTGCTTCAGCACATTCAATTTGAAAAAAACAAACATTGATACTACATTAGTGCCAAGTCTCAGCTTTCATTTGAGTGGGTTTAAATCAATATAGAAAGAACCGTGTGGGAGATGTATCCCTTTTGACACATAGAGCAAGAGTTCACAAGTAATTGCTTACTAATGTGTCGTGTTGTTTCAACGCTAGTTCATGCACAAATGGGCTCACGTGACTCAGAGTTGAGAGTTGCCATTTAAATTGAGGAGGCGTTGTCTGTCAATATTAGGAGTAAAGAGGTATATGTGCAAGTGAAAAAGATAATAATGAGGCTCCAAAAAAAGCAAAACTCTGCAGACAGGAAAACTAGAAGACGGCAAACAAACTGGTCGACTGATGAGCTCAAGTCTTGTGGATGAGCTGAAAATCATTTGCATGGTGAAGAAAAACCCTTTTATGACTGCACAGCAAGTCAAGAATGTTCTCCAGGATGTAGGAGGACATGTTACCTTGTCAAATATCAAGAGAATACTTCATGACCACAACCTTAGAGAATTCAAAATAAAATGCAAACCCCTGGAAAGCCTTAGGAACAAAAACGTCTACCAGAATGATGGAAGTATGGAGAGAAAAAAATGCATATATGCCACCTTATCTGTCAAACACGGTGCTGGTTCTGTTATGACTAGGACACATAAGGCTGCCAGTGGAACTGAAACACTGACATTTACTGATGATTTCACTGCTGATGGAAGAAACAGAGTGAATGCAGAGGTTTGCAGGAGCATTCTGTGTGCTCAGATTCAGCCGAATGCATCAAAACCCATTGGACGACATTTCATCATTCAGCAAGACAACGATGGTAGACATACTGCCAACACAACCAAAGAGCTTTTTAGGGTGAGGAGGTGGAATATCCTCGACTGGCTGAGTCATTCACCTGATCTCAGTCTGATTGATCATGCACTCCACTTGCTGAAGACCAGACTAAAGGCAGAGAGATGTGGCAAGAGCTGAATGTGGCTGTAGTGAAGCCTGGGAAAGGGAGCCTCACCAGGGGAGGTACAAAGCATCTGGTGATGTCTATTGGTCCAAGACTTCAAGACAGTCGTTTTCTGCATAGGACTTTCCACAAAATATAAAATGAGATGATTTTGTTTGACTTTGTGTCTGTCCCATTACTTTTGAACCCCTAAATATTTGGCACAATAAAAGGTCTATATCTCCCATGAACAGTATTTTCCATATTGATGTAAACCAATTCAGATTAAAGTTGACACTTGGTACTTTAATATTCCATCCATTCTTTTATTTTTAATTGAATATGCTGAATCACAGAGCATGAAAAAAAAAGTTTGGTCTGGACTGTACCTAATTTCTGAGTTATTTTAGGGACAATGGCGCCACCTGCTGGATTCAAAGGTTTACAACAAATAAGAATGAAGTAACTCATTTATTTTTACATATTTCAGACGCTGCTTAAACCTACTGCATTTCGTAGCAATAATTTAAACTGCATTTGTTTTAATAAGCATATCTCTGTTTTGAACGTTGCAGATTTAAGACTAAGAGAACAACACCTGATAGACCACTGTAACCTGTGTTTGCTAAAGATAATTTCATGCAGACTTTCACTTCCTGCCCTCGGTGAAACACTTAACCACGTGACTCGGACGTTAAGGCGCACAACGGAAGTCCAGCTCAGACAGTCATGGCGAACAGCCGTGCGGACACAGCAATGTTACAGTCAAAACACCGCTCATGGATATGCTGTTTATTCCTGGTCTTACAATTAACGTCGCTGCCAGTTTGGGCCAAGCCGGACAGCCTGAAAGAAGTCACCGACGGGAACTGGGAGGACATCCTGGCTGGAGAATGGATGATTGAATTGTAAGTGTCCTGCTGCTAACGGCTAACCGGCTAGCTAGCTTGTCCGTTAGCTATTTTAAGCTCGTATAGAAATTGGGGCGTGAATTCCCGTGTCCGGTCGGCTACAGGATTAATTGCTCAGTCTTATCTGCTTATTGTCTTATTTGTCTCTGTTTAGTCCTGACAAGTTGCTAAAATTGTCTCTCTCTCTACGCTAACAGCTGCCATCTTTTAGCTAGCACAGACCAATAAAAAGCACAAACAGCTAATCAGGTCATCAGTACATGTCAGCTCGTACTCACTGAACATCTACACATTGTTGTAAGTGATTGTGCTGTTTATCTGAGGATTTACATGTGAAACTTAATACCCTCCACTCCTCCACCCCCTCCTGCAGCTACGCACCCTGGTGTCCAGCATGCCAGCAGCTGCAGTCGGTGTGGAAGGAGTTTGCAGACTGGGGGGAGGACATGGGGGTCAACATAGCCAAGGTGGACGTGACAGAACAACCCGGTATGTTTAAATTATCTTTCCCAACTGGCAGCTCCATTGTGATTTCTCTATCTGATAACAAACTACAGCTTACAAGCCAGTGCAGGATGTCTACATTGTACCAAACAGCAGGACAAAACGGCCAAATCAGTAGGCCAGGAGCATAATGTCCTGTTTGTTGTTGAAACTGTGTCACACCAGTGTTGAGTCAGTTCTCTTTAATCCAGCAAAGAATCCTTGTGACCACTGGCTTTGCTGGTGCAATCAGAGAGACATTTGGTCCAATTTTCTAATACAACAATCCTGCAATACATATGCCATACATATACCTTACCATATCTTCACACACTCTTCAAACACAAGATTGTTATGTTTGGTTTTTGTCAGTATTGATGTTAGCCAGTGGTGCACTGTAACAGTTGTCCGAGATGAATTCAGCCCATCTGCCAAATCTAAAATTTATTTCAGTCTATTTGTGAGTCACAAATTTTACTTCCTGCACACTGATGGTGCTCGTCTCCTCCCTCTGTAAGGTCTGAGTGGACGATTCATCATCACTTCACTTCCTACTATTTACCAGTAAGTCCTTGTGGTTTTTGTTGCTTCCTCTTTCATGTGACTGCTGTGCTGTAATGCTGCTGTGTACCATCTTGAAAAGAAATTATCCTTTGGTTTTTACTTAGTTTTGAATCTACAGCGACATTTCATTGATTAGTCAATCAACAGAAAATTAATCTACAAATGTTTTGCTTCTAAATTAATACATTAGACCACAAACAGACCAAGAAATTACCAGATTAATTGAGAAAATAGTCAGCAGATTGATTGATTGTGACATTTTGATAGTTGCAGCCCTAATGTCACACAAACTAATGATATGCTGGTCTCTGCACAATCTGCTTATATGCCATCATCAGGAAGGGAGGGAGTTGTCTGTCATTTCTAACAATGTGTCATTTTGTCGATAAAATATTTCATTTAAACCAGTTGACTGATGGTAGCACAGTAAACCTAGTCTGTGTTTTTCAGATTAATCTCTGCCCATCATAATTACCCAGTGTCTAAGGTAACATTTTCAGATAAGGTGTTTTTTCCACATAACAGCCCAAAACCAATTTCATTTCAATCTACAATGACACAAAATCTTGTTGTTTAACAAGGTAGAACCAGTGAAAGGTTTTAATTTTTGCTTGAAAAATAACTAAAACAGTTCATCAATAATTATTGATAAACTTTCTGTTGATCAGCACTATTTCAGCCCTTACACCCTTTCAAAAACAGTCTTACCTAATGTAAAGGCAACTATCATCAGTATCAGAAAAATCAAGTGCTAACCAATGTGTGAAAGTATTTGTAATTGGTACGGAAGTAAGTTAGTCAGGAAGTAGTATTAATTTTTGTTCTTAAAAATGAATTTTCAAGTCACAAAAAAGCCACAAGTTTACAGTCTTCACATTGTGACTATGTTTTTTTCTAAATGTTTATTTGTATCCTAATTTGCGTAGTTTATCTAATGCAGTCAAATGAAACACTTTGTATATTTTGGCCTAACGTCGGTTTTGCATTTTTAGCCAAAGGCTAAAAATGCAAAACATCACTCAACATTAACTGTCAGCTGTTAAATACACACATTTGTGATAATTCGATGAGATGTTCCCAAGGAAAACGTAGGTCAGTATCTGTGTGTGTCTATGTGCGTCACAGCTGTAAGGATGGCGTCTTCCGGAAGTACCAGGGAGCTCGCACTAAGGATGACTTCCTCAGCTTTGTTCATGAACAGAAATGGAAAGCAGTGGAGCCGGTTTCATCTTGGTTTGGGCCGTCCTCCTTTTTGTGAGTTCATAGCCTCTTGGGCAATAAATAATATTTTGTAGTACGTTTGTAAGTATATCAAAGTTCCGAGAGGGTTTTTTAGTTTTAATTTGATATCATCCACAATCCCTCTTTTTCTCAGGTTAGAATCTGCAGTGAAAACAGAAACTTGATTGTCTCATTGAAGCATCAGTCCACTGATACAGCATCACTGTTGTAGCTCTTTGCTTTGAAATAACTGAAAATAACATCAGATTCGTGCCTCGCTCGCTCTATTTTTAGTGTGTGTCTGCTGGTTTAAAATCACAACCACAAACAAATCCCTGTTCTTCACTACTCTTTTTATTCTTTGTGTTCAGGATTTGTAGTGATGTTACCATTCGACAAATCTGTATTAAATTACACGGTGTCGTTTCCTCCTCCTTTTTTTTTTTTTTGCAGAATGAATTCAATGTCTGCTTTGTTCAAGCTCTCCATGTTTATCCGGGTAAGTGAGGATTTCATTCTAGGAAGCTCTGACTGTCTGGTTATTGCGTACAGTAACGTATTTATACCATTTACCACAAGCCATTCAAAGAAGACTGTGCTGCCCAGTGTGAAACTGCATTGAGAAACCAAACTGCCTTTAAGTGTACAATGGGTGTTTGAGAGGGGGGGGGTCTAATCCAGTTTTACAGGATACAGAGCTGACACAATAGACGCAAAAAAGTGTACCTCACATGCAGCGCAGACAATACATAATGTGGGACAGAAAGCTAAACTTACAAGAAACACATACAGCTGTTGAAGTAAATCAATCTTTACAAAGTCTTCAATTCAGGTTTTTGACTGTGAAATACAAGTTTATTCTATATTCTTCTTATTGTCAACAGACAACAGAACCTACTGAGGAAGTAATCTGAAAAAATAGGTCATACATATATATTTACGTTTTTTAAACAGTCATATTCATGGAATTTGATGATCAATAATATATGAGAATGTTATAAAACAATATTTGTATTTGTATATTTAAAAGTCTTTTTGTGTTTTCCAGCGTTGTCATAATTACATGACGGAGCAACTGGGGATCCCTGTTTGGGGATCATACGTCATCTTTGGCTTGGCCACTCTGTTCTCTGGCCTTGCGCTGGGACTGGTGAGCAATTACGTTGCCTTAAATCAATATTCATAACAGTGAAACGGCATGAATGTTAATACAGTGTTCATCAGGCATGAACATGGATATTAACGGTGAATTAATGGTTATTGTTGTCTTGTTTTTGCAGTTACTGGTGTTCATCGCAGATTTTGTCTTCCCCTCTCGACGATTTTCTTCTCCTGATTACTACCAGAGTGAGTTTCATATGAGAGTACACTGATTACTGCTTAATGAGCCCTGATGCATTTATATTATGTACATATATGATGTAAACACAGCACAGATATATTATACATTATCTGCAGCTGGTTCATAAACGGTCACTGATTGTTGTGAATGAATGCGTCTCTGCAGAGAAACAGACGATGGAGCAGGCGAGGTTAATCCAACATCAAGAGGACGAGCATGAGGCTGACGGCGAGGAAGACGACGATGAAGAGGAGGAATACGAGGACGGGGACCAGGATGACGTCTGGAGGAGAAGAAGAGGGTCCCCTGAGGGCCGCCCAGAACCCAAGGGACATGGTTTCTCTGATGAAGCTCTGAGGAAGAGGGTGGTGTGCAGCCGTGAGGAGGAGGAGGAGGAGGAGGACAGCTAGAGCGTCAGTGTGGAGCGTCATATGGCCCCTACTCCTTTTGAGAGGAGCGCCGTGGAGTGAGCAGAGTTGGAGGAGCTTTGGTCCCAAGCAAAAGTGTTTACAGCCGGGAGCCCTAAAACCCCCCCCCCCCCCGCCCCGAACCTCCCCTCCTCCTCTTCCTCTGGGCCCCCAGAAACACCTCGCTTCTTTTCTTCTCCTTCCCTCGTTTTTAACGGGAGCGCTTTTGACTCTCACCACCGCCCTCTCCGCCTGAGCAGCAGGCTCCATCTGGAAAAAGCAAAAACACTCCTGACACCTGTTTTCGCTTGTGGGAACAAATCGCCTGGCTGAGGTTTAGGTATGAAGTGCAGTGGAGCTGGATTTTGCAATGTTGTTTATGCTATGCATCGTTTTTTAAAGATTTGTGTGTTGTTATATGTTTATCTCCGAATTATTATACCAGGCTCGTTTTGAGGTTTAAGATGTTGGGTTTTACTCTTCAGCTAATGTATACACATTGTTATTTTACGTTTCATATATTTTACAGACGTTGACAGCTCAACCCAACATAACAATGTTAACACGTTGTTCCACTCACAGTGAATAATGGAGAGACAAATGAAAAGAAACGGCCCCAAAATGTTATAATACTTAAGATTTCATTGGCAACACGAAGGTTTATTATTACAGCAAACACTCGGAGCAACTTTGTCAGAAATCCAACCCGAACAGAAACCGGTGTATCTGCTACAGTGCAGCCAAACAAATTCACATTGTTTTAATAAATCGTTGTTTCTCAATAAAAGCCACCTTATGTTTTGCAAGTTGAATGCTTTCAATTCAAAGCAGCAGTAGGAAATGTTTGGTTTGCATCAGCAGTAACTCAATAAAGCTGTGGTACAGCTGCAGGAAGTTCCATTCAATTATATTTACCCTCACTCAGTCCTGAAAAAGGCAGTGGATAATAAATAAACACTGATCAGAGTCGATGCACTATGAAAGTGATGCTACAGTTAGTCATCTGGTAGTGTGATAAAATATGACAATAGTGATAAAACAGCAGATTAATAATAATAACTTAATAATAATAACTTCTCCACAAACAGTGCATCATTGTCTGAGTCGGCCAAACAAGCACAATCCGCCTGGTCAAAGTTGAACAAAGGTGAACTCTGACCTGTGAATCCTCCTTGATTTAGTCCTTTGTTTGGACTTCAATAACAGAGGATGGGAGATGCAGCAAATATTCGTACACAAGAAATGTAACGTGACCATGCCTTGAACTGTAAACAGTGCGGCTGATGTCAGGGGAAATAGGGGATGCTGGATTAAATACATCTCTCATTTCCTATGAATCCATAGTACTTCTGAAGGTAGTTTAAGTCCAGCGTGGGAATGGTGGAATCAACCATGAATAATGAGACAAATACTGAATGTAAACATATTTAATGGCTACTACTAAAAAAAAATGCAGACCACAAATATAAAAAAACAGGGTTTGATTTCATGAAAATCTTACGGATTATAACTTTAACATGGGCCACAGATGTTTCAGTCTCAGCCCAGTTGTCTGTGTGTGCATCCTTTTGGCACACGTATGTACGATTAATGGTTTTTGGGGCAGGAACCCCCTTTATAGCATCTGTGCTTTGCTCTGCAATCGCACCGAAACATTGACTTTGACGGAGCTGCACTGTCAGTTTGCTGAGAAATAGACCACTTTAGATCAAAAGATTCACTAGACTATATTCACTCCAATTAAAAGGCCTGGTGAATGTTGTTCCGTAGAAACTGTATGTCCCCTTAATAATGTGTCGTATTATGAACAATTGTTGATTATCAACAATCTGATAATCAACCAACAGGGTGTTTTATTTTTTGTTTTTAATGTTTACTTGTGGTCCTCTAGGTAATGAACTCAGATGTGTTGTCGACCTGTCAGTTGGTCTACAGTACAGTATATGCATGCCATGATATAATTAAAGAGACGAACAATTTAGGGACTCCGGCTTCCTTTTATAAATTGTTGTATATGGAGAGAGGTGTGGCATATCCGTCCTAACGCTGCTCTGACGTGTGGAGCAATGAGAGGACCTGAATGAAGCTGTTTGACAAACGGAAGCATAACTCATAACTCTTTAAACCACTTTAAATTGGACTTTTTCTTTAGTCTAAAAATGTCAAATCAAACATGAATGTATGAAGTTAACTCATCTAAACAACCGTCATTTTGTTTACATTGATTTCTCACTGACATCATGGACACAATGGCACCATCATGCATCTGTTTCAAACATTAGCACTCATTAGCACAGCCTGTATGCATTTCAATCTTGTAAAGCAAAAGGGAGCAGTAGGTGTGTGTGTTTCTAATACACATTTCACTCTGTTGTTTTGATTAGGATTATGATTGACTTTGATTTTAATGCTGGTTTTTTATTCCAGAAAATCTAATTACTACTTTCTGTGTTGGTTAAAACAGGTTGTAATTTTTTTACCCGACCACTATTTACTGCTTGTAGCATTCACACTTAACTCTGAGCGAACTGTGCTCCTTATCGTTTGAACATTTCTTTGAATAAAGGATTAACTCTGAATGAACTGTTTGTGTTGTTTCCAATAGTTAAATGTCACAAATATGAACCTCTACTATTTATGTTTCATCAGTGATGCACAAAGGAAATAGAACAGATGCTCACAGCTGGAAAAAATCAAAGACAGCTCCAGGAACATCCTGGAAAACAAGCGAGTATCTAATAATAAAACTTGCCAAATAAATGGCACACAATGAAGCATAATACATACCGTAGCCGTGGAGGAAGAAGTATTCACATCCTTTCCTTAATAAAAGTACCTGTGCAACATTACAAGTCAAACTCCTGCATTCAAGATCTGACTTAAGTAAAAGTGCGTAAGTCTTATCAGCAGTTACTTTAACATAAATATAAAAGGACTGCTTATTGGACTGATTATTCATATATATTATTGTATTGACTCTGATGCATCAATACAAATACCGCTCCACAGTGGATGTGGAGCTGGTTTTAGTTACTTCACAGTCAGGTAGTTTTTAGTCCAGTGGTTTCCAAGATAAATCTGAGGGGTCCTGAGATGATTAACGAGAGAGAAGGTTCAGCTACTTTTCTCTAATCTTTGCTTCTGTTTTGAAATATTGGATAGTTTCACCTCTTTTGGCTTCAAACAGTTATTTAAATGAAACCATCTGAGGAGTTTAGAGGAGGCAGTCTTACTTCAGTGGAACCATTAACAAGCTCATTTGAAACATGGTGAGCAGGTCCAACATAGTAGCTCCAACTTTTTTTTTGTAAGGGGTCATAAGTCAAAAAGGTTGGGAACCACTGGATTCATTTTAACAGTTTCCTGTATCATATCTTTAACCAAAAAAAAGGAACCAATAACTGTAACTAAAATAAATTATGAATGCAATTATGAATTCCTTCTGAAATATAGTGTTGCAGAAGTATAATGCATCATCAAATAGAAAAATACCTTGAGTAAAGTTTAATATTGTATTTGCCTTATACAACACAGGTTATTGTGCACGGTTCGCATCTGTATCTCGTTCATCGCTGCAGTTAGAAAGAAGAAACAGCTTCTTCACAAAGAGGAACAAAATACCACCTTTTCTTTTATTTGGTATCACACTTTACACACTCAGGCTCACACTTTAAGTTGTAAGCAGGTTGAGGACGGTAGACAACATGCAGAATTGTTCAGAAACAGGACATTAAACGGTGTGTACATTACTGCGTACACAGCATAGTCTGATCGGTGAAGATCAGAAAATATAATGAGCTGCAGTTGTTGCCAGCAGATGTCCCTCTTGCACTCAGTTTGGGTTATGTTCAGGCTCCGATGACAAACAGCAGACTGGAGTGGGTGAAGATCACATGCTGCTGTTCATCCACCTCAGGGTGTCACAGCATTCACACTACACTTCAGGGAATAGGTGACAGGAAATTTGCAGCGGCTCTCACTATGTGCTGTGGCTAATGTAAAGCTACAGCTCACATTTCCGTCCATTTGTTCGCCCGGGGGCTCCTCATTTCCTATGCGGAGTCTCCTCCACCCTCTCGAGTGGTGTTAGCTCCCCCGGGATTAAGAGAGGAGGGGAGTGGGTCTCTTGAGTAGATCTCTAATCAGTGCTGTCATTGCAGCGTGAGTAGCCTTCTGCACACGCTCTGTTTAGCAGCTTTGAGGTGGAGGGGGGAGGGGGGGGTGGTGAAGAAGAGGAAGGTGTTTGAAGGGATTCCCCTGCTGTCCCAGCCTGCCCTGCTGCAGGCCCCTCTGATGTTTCAGTGCACAGAGGTCGTGGTGTGCGCACATGGAAAACACTGAGCAGATGCTTGATAAAAGCTGCCTGCGCGCTCAATGGAACCACCTTACCAGATTTGATTTATCGGGCACATACACACATTCCTCTGCAGTGGAGAGGCAGTCGGCTGTTTTACTGTTCTGCAATGTAAAGTGAAGGCAGATGGCATCGCTGCTGGTTTAGAGCTTTCTGTTCTTGTTCATTTAGCTCGCTCCGGTCCATATGGTTTTCTATTGTCCGTGTTTTCACTTTAATAGGGAAAATAACTTGACTTTTACCAAATGGATTGGCACAAAGTTTGTCACAAACATTCATGATTCCCAGATGATGAACCCTAATGAGTTTTCCTTTCTCATCATTTCATTTGTCCAATACTTTGGTTTATGAATACCTGCAAAACAAATGACATCCCATCCCTTGACATTCAACTCTGTGGCTTCAGTGTTTTTAATGGAGCACGGTGGGTCGATTTTGACAGCTGTCACTCCAGGAGCAAACATCTGGTTTTACAGCTGGTAGGTTGACCTATATCAAAATGCCTTGCCAACTGGCACATGCTCTCACAGAGTGGAGCGCTGGAATTCACTATTTACCTTACTCCCCTACTTGTTTGCATGTTGGGGTCAGTCGTTACAAACTCATACTGTGCAGCCGAACTTTATTAAAACCCACAGAAAGTTACCAAATACATTCAACTGAATTTTGGGAAATGTGCATAAAATTATGATTCAGGCTTCAACTGGAAACAGAGTAAATATTTTGTGTGGAATATCATCATTTCAGCAATTTTAAAGCTACACGAGGGGAAACAAAAGGGAAAAAGTGGATGTGAATTCTATTGTGCTGTCAGGGTCTTGACTTTTTTTTTTTCTTTTTTTTTTTACAAGATAATAATTTCGGTGTACTAGTTAATGCAACAAGATTTTTTTTTTCCTTTGGGGCTTTCCTGTCAGTTTTATATATTACATCACTGCAACAAGAGCAGGTTTAGTCAGCCACAGAAGTCAAAATACCTGCAGGCATAAGCAGGGTCTTTAAACTATGATAATGCATCAAAGTAACTAGTAACTAGAAAATTCATGCATTTGAGTAAAAAGTTAATCTCTATTATCTCTGATTTATAGAGGGGTAAAAGTATAAAGTTGCATAAAATTGAAATACAAGCATCTCAAAATGGTATTTTTAGTACAAAGTTGAATGAATGTTACTTGCCATGGGAGAAATGATCTGAGAGCGTGTCTGCCATGGAGGCTCCTCTTTATCTGCAGTCTTGGTGAGAGGATGTCCATGACTTCAACCTGAGTCACTTTTTCCACCTCAGTGGCGAGCAGCCCACCACAAACACAAACAGAAACTCTCGGCGTCTGGTTTCCCACACTCCCCTACTCTGTCTCTGTCCTCAGAATTCATCTGATTCATCAAATTCTCACTATAAATCAATTTCATTTCCATTTTTGGCAACTACATTTTTTGGTTGAATCTCATGATGGGAGCTTCATCCAACAAATGATGAATTACAGCAAATGCACTTGATTGGTAAAGTGCTTGTCTGTCCCAAAAGAAGTTTTATTATAAGAGAATGTGTTGTCTCTTCAGTATGCAGGAGGAGGCAGAGGCATTTTTGGATCGAGCTCTTTTTTAAAAATTTAAATCCAAAGGGCCAGTGGCCAGGAGGGCTTTTGCTCAAACCACAAAAATCCATGAGAAAAACAAGGCAGTGTTATATGATCCTGCCTCTCTCGCCGGGCTACTGGACGCCAGCGAGGTGCGAGTGTGAGCGTTCAACAAGGCAGCACTTGTTCTCCAAGCCGCTGTGTCCCCTCAGTGTCCTCCATGTGGTTAGACCATTAAATCCCATAAAGGAGATGAAGAGATTGAGATTCCTCTGTTTGGGCTTGTAATGATGATTTATTCATCTATCTGAAATGCTGTGGAGGACTAGGGGGAGAGGAGACAGGGACAATGGGACTGGTATTGTCTTTGATCTTCCTGCCTTTCTTCTTTCTAAAACAGCCTCCTGAAATCCAGCAGATCAAGTCCCAAATAATGTTCTATGTCCTCAACCACGAGGACAATCAGAGCATCTGTGTTAAGTTTGAAACAATGAAAATTCATCAGATCAACTGAGGAGAATCTTTTAGACACGGCAAACAAAAGCTGAGGTCTATCACTTTGATTCATGGTCAAATTTCCAACTCTTTTGTTGTTTGTTCAGAATTTGTTGTTGTGGAGCATAAAAGTCCAAATCTATACAGTACTATGACAATTTTTCTTCATTTTTACCTGGTTTATGTGAATGTATGTAGATGATAGGGTTTCATTTTATTTTTAAATGCACAGTTGAAGAGCAAATCGCAGGAGAAAGTGTTTACACTGCAAAACCATTCAAAACCTACTGTGTAACACTATTAGGCACAAGCATGATTTATTTTTTCAACAAATTAATCGAATATCAGTCAATCAAATGGATACCTACTGTACCATCTCCTGGAAATGAACCAAACATAGTTCAGTCACATTCAAAGTCTTGCAGAATAAACAGTTTAAGTTTTTTTCCCGGTTGTTGCCCTTGACCAAACATCTCAATTTTAAGACTTCCATTTTTTTTTTACATCCTTCATATGAGGATGATTTTTTTTCTCCACAAATTGTAAGGGACTAACCTGCTAGTCTGGAGCCCAGGCGCCACATTGCAGCTATACCTCTGTCTTTGTTCTGCCCACACTGTATGCCCATTGTACCGTTACACATTCACCAGAAAGTCGGACTGTTTAGTGACTAATTGTTTCTCCACTGTGGTTATAGTCGAACCAAAATGATTTTTTTTTCTTCCACAAACTCTCTTCCCATCCGTATTTACATCTATGAGCTGGTGTGTCATTTCCTTTCAGACCCGATAATTACATGGTGGCGCATTCAGAAATAAAAAATAAAAATTAAACACAAAGGTTTGTTGTTGAGTCTCCCCTCCGGTCTGCAGCAGGTATATTTTCGGGAATCCATCATGGTCATGCCGGAGTGAAAAACCTGCCACTTGTCTTCGCCTGGGTGCAAAGGCCTTTCTTTCACTGTATGCAGGACACTAAAATAGCAGCTCAAGCTCCCTGAAGTATAAACACTGAAATATACACTGGTTGAGTTTGCAACATCCAGGCCAGTCCAGAACCAGAACCAAGCTCCTAGGAGGGCAAAGAAGAAAAGATGCATGGAGGTCTATTTAAAGAAATAATAAATGTAATTGACTCTCAGATTTTTGACTCATGCAAGTGGGAAACTCCATTAAATTGTGGCTCCTGAAAGGGTTTCCCTCTGGTCTTGTATAATCCTCTGGTAAATTGAGTTATGACCAACTTTAAATGGAAAATGATTAAATGTATGTCAACTGCATGTGTAAAGACATGACTTTCGCTGCTTGCTTAAACCTGCAATAACTGTTTTTTATTTGGTTTGGGGGCAGCAGAAACAAGTTATGAACGACATTGACATATCATCACCTTTTTACGTGAGAGAACTTGTAAATAGTTGCACATCCAGCTGTTATGGAGCAACATTAGTAATCATACTGAGTCATGTCTCTGGCCACCTGGCAAATGTAAGGTTAATATTCATTCTCTTTTAGCTCTGTTTTTGGTCTCTAACAACTGCTGAAGGAAATCACTCAAACTCACTTTAAAGCTCTATAAACCTGAGGGGCGCTGCAGACTCTTTGGGTTCATCACTATGACTGACCCATTCACATTGTCACTTTTGTCACATGTCATTTGACTCTCTACAGAAATATAGAATTACAGCTGCTCTAATTATGACCCGCTCATTAGTAAAATACATTCCCTTGCTACAGACACATTCAACTTGTAAAACTTTATGTAAAAGATTCAAAATGCTTGAATGTTAATGTTTATCTAAGTGCCAAGGTGTTGATACACTCCTTTATGTGTCTTGCTGTTAACACAAAAATTCTCTGGTCAGCAGGAGGTTGATGTTTACTCAAATCCCAAAGCTTTAAACTAAACTCAGTGAGCGGTGCAGCAGTTTCCATGGATGTGAGGGTTGGTTTTGGAGTGCGTCATCTGATGCGAAACTCACATCTGGTCCTCTTGGATCATCTTAAGGTCCCTGGACTAACACATCAAACACACCCCCAGTTTAAACATTATCACAGGTCAGCAGACTGAGTGAAATCTGGCCGTGAGTTTGGAAGTGGGTGTGTGTTTAGACATCTGAATTCCTCTCTCACACGTCCATTAAATCTCTTCACAGGAGATGGACAAAAAGGAAAAGGGAAGGGCTGGGATGTTGGTTTGCTGTTGTCATGACGCAGAAAATGTCCTTTTTTATCAAGAGTAAAACTTGTTATTCTGCAGTAAAACGTCCCCTGTGAATGACCATTAGATTGTTAACACTGATGCAACAATTGTGTGTAAGCATTATTCTACAGTTGTAGCTGCTCAACGTGTAGCTAGTTTGAACTAATTTGTTCTAATTAGGTGGTTTAGTGCAGTGATTCCTGGCCAAAGGGTCAGGGCCCCTCCAGTGAGTCACTAGATAAATCTGAGGTTGCTGGATGATTAATGGAACAGAAAGAGGCAAACAAAAAGTTAAGCTTCACAAATCTGTTCTCATCTTTTAGGACTTTTCTCTAATCTTTGCTTTTTTTATTAAATATTGGATAGTTTTACTTCTTTGGACCTCAAACTGTTATTTAAAGGAAGTCATCTAAGAAGTTAGGAGGGGGAATATTTCTGTGTTGTGACAACTGAAACATGACAAGGAGCCACAATTATAATTTGTATGGGAGCATAAGCCAAAAAGGTTAGAATCACTGTTTTAACCCTAAACAAGGTATTGTAGTGTATGAGCTCACTATCATGTGTTTTTTATGTTGAACATTAGTCTGAAAAGTAACAGCTGTAAAATAAATATAGTGTAGAAAAAAGTAGGTACAATATTTCCAACGACTGGTGATGTAATGGCGTCCTGAGCAGAACGTCACACTTTGTTTTGGTATCCAGGACAACGGCGCGTGCATATTAGTGCATGTGAGTCCCTCCAAAAACTGTTGGCTCCTCTCCATGTTTATACAGACATGGGGATGGCCCACAGGCATGATGGCACAGTGTGCAGCATTCAGGTGAAAGACACCTTCCAGAATTCCCTCCACTGAAGAAGCTATGTTTTAGGCAAAAAAAGGCCTCTGATGAAGAAACAGATCCCTGTCAGCCGGTGGACCGCCAAAATAGCCCTAAGTTTTATAAGTTTTTACCGGTTCCGTGAGTGTCATTTGTGTGGCCCAGCAGATAAGACCAAGGCTGAATTTTTCTCAGCTATGGAGACCTCTACAAGCTGCTAAAGAGCTCCAGCTCAACTCGGACCTGGATTTTCTACTCCTCCATGCGTGAGTACCTTGATGGCTACATGTTTTATGTCTGTTTTCATTGCTACAGTAAACACTATGACGTTAGCCAACTTGCTGTTACCCATGGCAACTGTAGCTATTGCTAGCTGGCGGCAATGCTAACGTAGGCTAACGGTTGCAGTTGGATTGTTTTTGTTTGCTCGCATGGACACAGGGTGACTTTCTTGAGTTGTGCTTTTTGTTGTGTGTTTAGTGACCGTTTTCACTGGGCTTCATAACACCTGGCTGATTGAGAACATGAAGGGAGGGGAGGAGGGGTTGTGGCCGAACCATAGAGCTGAACGGAGGCCGGAGCTTTAGCTAACGAAGCATTTGTTGATGCTGAGATGCTGGTGGACTCGTGCGACATCTAATGGCAGTGACGATTGCTTACAGAACTGCAATTAGTATTTAGTACCTCAGTGTAAATGTACTCAGTTACACAAGTCCTGTGTCCAAATTTTTATTGAAGTAAAAGTTCAAAATATAACCTGTAAATTATACTCGAAGTATAAAAAGTACTTATTCTAATCCTACAGCATGTCATATTCAGAGAGTTATATCATAATGTTACATTACTGGATGATTATTATCACAGGTGCAGTGACATGTACAATAAGCAGCATTTTACTGTTTGATGAGATGGAGCTAGTTTTAATCTTTAACTTACTTTGTATACAGGCAGTTTTTTTATTTTATTTGTCTTTAAATATTAATCTACAAACTAAGTAGTAACTGTAGTTGTCAGTTAAATGTAGTAGACAAAAAGTTGTAATATTTCCCTTTACCTACCTACCTACCTCAAAACTGTACTTAAGTACAGCACTTGAGTAAATGTACTTGTAATGTTACCAACCACCTCTGGTGTGGTCCATTCAAAGGCCTTCGAGTGTCTGGAGCTGATTTAGAGTTTGACACTGTCAGTTAAGAGTTGAACACTTTGACAGAAGCTGCATGTCTGACCCATAAAAGCTCATATCTGAGGCTCTTGAAGAAAAGCAGCTCACTACAAGCAGACAGATAACAGTCGGGTCAGGGCCCAGGGCAACAAGGCTGGCATGTTTCTGTGAAGGTTAAGTCTCTGCTGTAGGTCAGAGTTAATATGTTTTCCCTTTCAGTTTGAGTTTATATGCTTTAGGCTGTGTAGAGCAGGTTATCAAAACAAACAGAGTTTACCTTTCTGCAGAAATGAAATGTCAACATATGGATATTTGTTATTTGTTATTTGTGAGAACCAGTGAGCCTCTGCTTCACTAACAGCTAAAAATCTACACTGACTGGGGAAGCATACCTTTCCACAGCGGCCCATGTTCTGACTTAACACTGCAGTTACATAATCTGGGGACTGGCTATGGTGATGCCCCACAGCGCTGCAAGTAATCGTCATGCTCAGTATTATAGTAGCACAGACAGATGTAACATCAAAGCACTTCCTCTAACCAGTAGTGACAGGCTGTTTTGGCCTTTAGCCGGTAACATTAGTTTTACCTCTGTGGCTGAGGGCAGCTGTTGTCCGCTGGAAACATGAACTGGAGGAAGTCTGTGAACTTCATCAATTTCTTCAAACTTTAACAAGTAAAATCACCTAAAAATCTAATGTAATTTCCAGCAAAAGACTTAAATAGTGGTTGCAGGTGGAGGAGATCTGAATTAATTCACACCTGGTTAGATGCCAAATACGTCTCCAGCTGTGGAGTTTTGTTTCTTCAGACACATTCCACCAAGAAGCACCTCTGAGCTTTGCAGCAAATTATTGATTGAACTGAGATGAAAAAAATCTAACCCCAGTTCTCACATGTAAGGACAGGCTGGATCACTTCAGGTATGCAGCAAGTAATCATGTTAATATCACAAAAATTCATGGCTTGGAGCAAACAATCCCTTCTTATGAAATATTGCGTGTGTTAATCATCAGGGCATGGATATATGCTCTAGGTTAATACACAGCCGGGCGCAACAACATGAGCCTTAATATTTTAATACTAAATAACACAAATGATATATCATTGGAAAAGCGGGGACATCCCGCTGACAGTGCTACAGGTTTCAACACTGTCTGCAAAATACCTCAGGAGGATATATCAAAGGAAAGTGATGTGCACTGGTTTAAAGTGTTTGTTCTGTCAGTGGACAGATTTTTCATTAGGGCTAAGCCACAGCTTAGATGTATTTTAATCAATGTAAAATTGAATTCCCCCTTTTTTAACCTTCCAGTTAAAACCTCCTTATGCTGCTGCCCCAAATATCAAACAGGCAGGTGCTGAGAACATTTTCCTTGTCTGGTTTGCTGGTTTGCTTGTCTCTTTAGAGAATGAAAGAGCATAACAATACCTCTATAACCCACTTATCCAGCATGTAGAACAGCCAATCCTCTGATCCCCACCACATCAAGATCGCCTTGACACTTCCCCTAACCCTTTAGTACATACTTCCTGGCACAATTTCTGCCACGCAGCCTGGTCTTCCTGTTTATATATGAAACAAAGTGTCAGGAAAAGAGTCCTGGAGCAGGATCATGACTCCGGTGTTTCTCTGGAGAGCTGGGAGGAGAGATGGACTATTTCTGTACCATCCTGACAGCCTCACAGAGATAAGATGCTCTGATCACCGCAAGGTAATTACAAGGTTTATATGTCAGGGGAACAATTGCTGAACTTTGTCAGCTGCAGTAGCTGTGTCTCAGAAGCAGAGGCCTTTTAATTGCAGGGCTCTGGTGTTTGTCAACATGTATTTTAAGGGGAAGGCTCAGGAATAATAGAGGGGTTCATGTGAGTCTACTGGACGTCTAAAATCTGTAACTCGTTGAGCCCATGTGCATTAAGACACTGTTTGTATCCTCTTGTGACACTTGTATGTTTGCAGTGATGATTCAGCAGATAGTCAGCAGATCTGAGGTTAAATAATGTAATTAACCATTGGGGCGTTCATACATGGAGATCCTAAACCAGAGAAACCTGTTGAAGGGTCTCTTGACAGCGACACAAATTGCTGCCAGCTGACTTCACTGGTTTGTTTTTATTTTGTAATGGTTTATAATTTACCTGCATCATCTTTTCTAAGGTGTTAAATTATATTTTTGTCGTTGTTTTTATATGTGTAAAATAACTAAAGTAGTGCATGGTAAAATTAGCTTTTAAACTAAACTAAACAATCATAAACTCTAATGTATCAGCTGCACAGAGTCACGGGGAGCCTGAGCAGTGAAGTAGTTAGACAATGCAGGATGAATTATGATTACAGGAGCAGTAATATTAGAATTAAAAAGAAATCCCCTGGTCGATGAGCTGAGACATTTGACTTTGCAGGGAGGCTGCAGTCGGCCACCGTGTCTCTGACCATGAGGGAGGACGGACTTTATGACCTGCTAATTAGAATTCAGAGGATGAACACAGGCCTTAATTCACCGCAGTAATGAAGTTATCAGAGGCTGTGCTCATGTTTCATGTTGTCTGAACTCCGCTGCCTCTTTGGCCTCCGCCTGCTTGTCGTCAGCTGATGAATATTAAAATGAACTTGTTCTGTCTTTTGACGTGTTCATTGCTTTCCACCGGTCACGTGTGGATTGAACATGAGAATATATCACGGCGCTGTCTTAAATCTTTCATGTCGCGCTTGTCCCTTGAAGGTCGCTGCATCTCTCAGATAATAAGTCAGAACATGCATCAAACTGGCCATAGACACGAAGCCTGACGTCCTCTGAAGGATATTAATGTTCAGGTGGTAGTAGGCGAGTTATTACATGATGTACAGAAAGTTGCGACAAGTGTCTGTGCAGCTCCAGGAAACTATTTCTGCCATACATTATGAATTATATAACACTAGAGTACTGCACAGTCTGTGCTTTATAATATGTAGAGGTTTGCTGGCTGAAAATATGCCACACCAGGTCCCAGAGCAGCAGCTGGTCTAAGTCCTCACATTTCTCTACGCTTGTGGAGCCTGCAGTAAAAACTGTGGCTATTTACAGTTGTTTACTGATGTGTACGTCTTGTGGTCAGCTCCTCCAAACTGGCTTGTTCTGAGTCGAGGCATATAACATGATTTATGACATGAGTTAAACAGCTTCTAAATGTTCAGATTTCCTCTTCTTCTTTTATCCGTGACCACAGCCACTGTTGTTTGTGTTGTTCTCTCTGTTCTTTGTATGTTGCCACCTTTTTAGATTTCTGCAGTCGCTCTTTAATCTTCATAATAACACATAACCACTCAAGTGTACACACATTTGTATGAGGTACGTCTAACTGCATGTTTTAAGTCAGTTGTTAAATCTGCATTATTTGATATTTTGGCCACTTCGGGCTGGATGCAGTGAACATGTTTTCAAGCAGTAGCTCTTCTTTTAGCTCTGCTTTGATCTCAACCCACACCTAAAAGAAATATCTGGCTGTTTAGTTGCTAAATGCTCCACTGTGTTCACCAGAGAGTTGCTGCCTTTGTTTGTGAGTTGTTTGGTGATGGACAGGTGATGGACAGGTAATGTACACTGTTTTTTTTATTTTTGTGATTGTTAACGTGCAACAGCTGTTGTGGCCTGTTGAGTGGAGTGAGAGTGAATCAAAACAGTAAAGTTTTGTGCTGTAAAACGAAAACAGTGAGCTGAAAGATGCTAAAATGCTGCATATAGCTGAAGGAAACTGAGGAGTTGGCTGCTAATTTTTTGTGGATTATCACTACAAGCGACCCCTCTCTCATTACAAGTAGTCATGTGATGTATTGTTAATGTAGAAATCAGACATCAGAGGCAAAGATGGATAAGAAGAAAGAAGTAAGAAAGAGTATCAGACAGATATTGGCTTGCAAAGGACCAGTTTTATAATGTAGTGTAACATTTAAATACTCACACAATACAAAAACACACAAATGCAGATTTGTGTGACGTGATGTGGTTGTTTCAGTTAGTTTTAACTTTACCATTCAGAAGTGGCTTTTATTGATGTCTAGTAAATTAATCAATCAGTGCAATTTAGAGACATTAAATCAACATAAGAACATGCATAAAATTTTAACAACCGTCTTTTGACTTTGTTCTCGTGTTACCTTGAACTCACTGTAAGTTGAAGGCGTGATGTGAAGTGATGCAACCATTTTCACTTCAGTATAAAACTTAGGATCATCCATGTGTCTGCAGTGCCATCAACATATTCTGCAGGGACTTCTTCTCTCTCTCTGTTGTCATTCATGAGCTGCAGCCATTCTGCTTCAAAGGTTTTGCACACAGAGATTATGAAATGTGACACCAACACGTTTCCTGGTCTGCAGGCAGCGTCGACACTGATTGGATGGTGCAGAACATCAAAAGGGTCCAGTGTTGTCGTCCTGTGAAGTTCACAGACACTCCGCTTTAAATTTTAGCCACCGTTTTAGTAAAATGGGGGGGGGGGGGCAAGTCCCATTCAGAGGGTGATAAAAGTCTGCTAGCAATCCGTAGTAAGAGTGATGCCTTTAAAGGCTCAAAAGCAGATTCCTCAAGACCCATATGTTATGTAAAGCTACTCTTGATTAATTTACACTCAGATAGAACTATTACAGCAAAATATTCATTATTTTAGTGGATTCCTTTTGCGTTGCAAAGTGATGAAATCTTTTTCAAAAGCTCTGATCTCTTCCTGAGTTACCAGGTCCACTCTGAGTTTGTTTCAGCTGAGAATAATTCACATCCACTTGGACCTGAAAGAGAAAAGTACAAAAGTAGAAACAGGTGTCAGTGAAAAGCTGCTTATTTAAAGCTCTTAAACTCTCAGCAAGTGTGAAAAACGTCATGGTAGGTGACCAGTACAAGACAAGGACTCTTTCACTGGTGACTCAAGCATCTTCCCGTTCCCTAGTCGACGTGCCTGCAGATGCACTTAAGGAGGATTGACACCCCCCTGAACAGACTAAAGAGAATTTCACAGGTGCCCGAATTCCTGAACTCCCGGTGAGGGGGTGGGGGAGGGGGGACGATTCTCGACCGTCTGGACCATGACATTCCTCTTGCAGCATGTGGAAGATTCATTTCCCCTGACTAAAGGGGCTCACCTCCAGCCCGATGATACCACAATCAGCTCCACAGCAGCGGGTGAGAGGTCATGTCTCAGGCAGCTGAGGGCGGGAGGGTTCACGGCATAATGATTGCAGTTCGTCTCCTGGAAGAATTCCCTCTTGTCTGATGGAAAGAGAAACTCAGGGACTTTTACTCCCATGTTCTTCAGAGTGTGTTTGGATTTGTTTGTTTTTTTTTGCCATAATCTGGGACTGCTACTGTGGAATATTCTTTATGATGTACTCTGTATATTTTATATTTCTTGTCATCATGAAATTCATTGTCTAATATGCTGGAGCAACTACTGACAAAATAAAACCAGAAAAAAGACAAAGTTGGCAAAATAATCTTAACTAAAGGTCCACTTACTAGCTTTATCCAGAACTTTTGACCACAGTGATCTAACTGACTAACTAAACGCATTCCTTTTCCAATCAAAGTAAATATAAGGCTAGGGGATTATACTTATTATAGGCTGTTATATTTTTAAGTGTATATTCACATACATTTTACATGCAATTTCAAGATATTTCTAAATATGACAAAAATGCAAGTTTGGTTTTTAACTTGAAAAGCAAAGGCTAGTTTCCAAAAATAATAAAGAATAACAGGTTAACATTATGAAACATGTTTTCCCATATTGAAAGGTCAACTCTCCTGCCTCCTAGAAATCCTATTTATATGCAACTAATTTGCAACAGCAATTACATTTTGGACAAAACATAGTTGCAACTGGATTACGATTTCTATTAACATAATGAGAAAATGTTGTTAATTTAACTGTTATATTTATGTGGAATAATGTATGTGGGGTATATCTAACTTTTAAGTCTAATGAATCCCAGAAACATCTGTTCACATCCTGAGTTTTTATAAGACCCACAGCTCACACACTGATATCTGTTTATTATTCTCTGTCAACGTATCTGAAATTTAACCACCACAGTCACAATATTACAGTTTATAAACTTTCATTCGAGCTCATCCTTTGGTCATCGCTGTGAACACATGGAGCAGGCTGCATTGCACGGATATCACGCTGTGTATGGAGACACATTCCTACATGTCAGCTCAGAGCCAGCTCTCTAAATGCAGGACAGGCCGTAACCTGTTCACAGCTCTCCTGACATCCCGCTCCCTCCCTGACACCACAGTAACCCAATCACTCACCTACGCTCCGTGTATTTTTACAGGTCACACTAAACTGACTTTGCTCTACATAAAAATCAATTAAGAAATCCATAAATTCTCTTTTTTGAGCTTCGTCCTGTGATCTTTTATCATAGCTAGTACTTTGGCATGCCTTCAGGGTGTTTTTCTTCTTTTACGCTTAAAAAGAAGCACTTTGTTAACACCATAAGTATTTACAGGAGCATCAATTGGATAAATCCCAAAATTCAGTAGCTTACAAAGAAGAGAAACCACATGGAAACAACAAAACCTCAGATTACGCTGTAGCCTCGTCAGAACGTGTTTGAGGCGGCTCCGTTTACTCTTTCAGTAAAAGTCACCTGCAGGTCGAGACATGTCGAGCCAACATACAGGTTAAACAGAGCACTGCACTACTGTCACAGATACACTTTGGCTATAGTGCAGTAGGAAAACCATCAGTGATGTATTTGCTTTCTTTTCTTTCATTCTTCACTCATGTACATGCATATGTAGTTCATTAACTGCAAACACTGCAGTTCCTTTTTCAATTTCTACATGAAGATGAAAAGTAGTAGTATATCAGTCCTGACATGCAGATTGGTTTTGATTTAGAGGAATGATGGTCGCCTTAATCTGGCGAGAGGTCTTGGATTTCAGATTGTTTCCTAGTTGGCGACTGAATCTGCTGTGTCGTTGATTTTTTTCCTGACAGGAAAGTAAAAATTCCAGACCAAATAATTGGTAATAAGTAATTTGGAAAAGGCCAACATTCTTGGATAAAACTCCTCCGCCTGAGTTCATACAGTTCATCTTTTTGGATCAAACCTCACATCAGTACATACAGAACACTGTGATGGAGGCTCTTTATATTGAATATGAGTATAGCATATTTGAATATGTAATATATAGCCATATAGTCAAAACACAGAAGGAAACTCAGAGAAAAATGCTGTGCAGAAAAAGCTATTCAGAGAGCAATGTAAACATCATTCTCACTCTTGGAGGGAAAGGAAATCTTCCTGTCCTGTCCTCTTAGACTAATTTGTTTTTACCAGTGTCAAATGTGTATTTGCAGTTTCCCCAAATTCCCACATTAAATGACAAGTGGGAAATTCCCACTTCTGCATCTCCTCAAAAAGACTGCAAATTTAAACACATCATCTACTTTAACGGCCAGCTATTTTGAGGAAAGGAATCTGGTTCTCTCTGTGGGCGATCCAGAAACTATTAAAGCCTCAGCATGCACGACAGATGCATGAGATGTTTGGGCGCCAAATGACTCTTGTTATTTTTGTTGTTCTGTGGTCTGTGCCAGTGTGGTGGAATGATAACAGAGGGTTGTTTGAAGATTTCTGCGCCAACCAGTTTGGGTCTTGGCTGAACACAGTTTTATCAGAGTTCAGCGGGACTTGTACAAGGCTAATTATTTGGCATCACATTTGCATTTTGGGCATTTAGCTCATAGCTGCTGACAGACATATTGGCTGCGGTCGGGAGCAAACTTATGACCCTTCCTGATGTGGGACGATGTACGGCATCAGCCCCGCCGCAGCTATATGAACGAACTGAAGTGTTGTTATTGGTGGTCTGTCTCTAATGATGAGGGGAGAACATGACAAGGACAAATGGAGGACAGGAGGAAACAGAGGGAGGCTCGTATGACTCTCTGTTTGACACAAGATACACCATCAAACACTTATTTACCACAGTGACCATAACCACACTTTTTTCCTTCCCTTTCATTTCTGTGGAGTCAAATTTCTAACAAATTTCACACTTCCTGGAAATTTTTAAAGTTACTAAGTTGTCATATGTCGTCCAGATGGCTCTGTCCATGGGAAAATCACTGTACATTACAAACAAATTCTGTAAATAATAATAATGATGATAATAATGATAATATTAATAATTATGATGATAACTTTATTTATATAGCACCTTTAAAAACAGAGTTTACCATCAGTAAAGTCAGTTTAATCCTCGTCAGTCTGTGTCTGTTTAATGAAAACAAACTTTGGTATCTTTGCTGAGCAGTGGCCACCAGGTGGAAAAAAATGTAGCTAGTTGTAATTACAAATAGATGAAAAGAGGAATTTCCAATGGTTATGATATCCCCCAGCTCGTGTAAAGAACTGCACAAATGTCCACAAACTGGTTATAGCTACATAACCTAGATATTATGTTTATATCTGCTTTAAGTTGTAAAAAGCCAAAATAGGCTACATTTCAATTTATCTGCTATGACCTCAGGGTTAGCATTGGTCTTGATAATGAAAGGGAATAATTCATGATAAATTACATTACCTGCTTCCAGTGGATGCAGCTATTGCTAAAACCTATACACATATTTTTCTCCTATCTGGTTTAACTTGTTAACAAACCACTACAAGTATGAACCACAGTAAGCTAATTTATGCACCATTTTAACTTATCTGCTGATTTCAGGACTAGCTCACAGCAATCAAAACCCGAACTTTTGATTTAGTTTTGGTCATGCATTTTAAATAACGTAATTAAGAGAGAATTAAGAGGCTATAATCAGTATTTTTATAATAGAAATGTGTCATTTGAGGATGCAGAGGACAGGTACAGAGGATTATCACCTGAATCTGCAGCCTCACTCCGCTTTATGGAGCTTTCTTTATACTGAGTCTCGTTCATTGTTTTGTTTTTCCGGTCCACAAATTAACTGTGTTGGTTCACTCTCACCGTTCCCATGGTTTATCATTCATGACCACAGCAGGCAGCAGTTTTCACTGTACACTACCTGCTTGTCATCAAACAGCAGACACAGTTAGCAACTAACTTAATCTCCTCAGTCAGGACGTGAGCTCCATCTCCAGTGTCAAAGTCCTGCACTTCTTACACACATCCCCATACCCCAACCACTTCCTATAAGTTGGTAGAATAATAATGTACTTACTGTACTGGAAAAAATATTGCCAGTGAATATAATTCATGCAGTAAAAGTTATATGGAGAGATAGACAGCAGTATGTAAATGTAGTTTCTGGGAGACAGGGTTGACTGAAGATGTCAAAGTTCAAAGTTTTGATTTTCAAAGGAAGACAACCAGGCCCTTGATATTTCAC